>NC_047675.1:9622834-9965263 GCF_011762505.2 Arvicanthis niloticus
TTTTTTTTTGTTTTTGGCCTTGAATCAACAATTGGAAGATGAAGAGTCCTTGATAAGTGAAGCAATGTCATCTAATTCAGCTTAGAACCAATAATGGCAACATAATTTAGATGCCATAGTGTATCTAGAGAAATTTCACTATAGATTTCTCAAGAATTTAGTTTTGTCATTAAGTTTAAAAAATATATTCATATGCATGTATCTGTGTATGGATATATGTATTTGGTGCAGGTGACTGCAAAGAACAGAAACCTTGGCATCCCTGGAATTAGAGTTATAAGTGGCTGTGAGCTGTGCAATGTGGGTAATTACTCTTAATCACTGATCTATCTCCAGTTATATGGGCTTAATCTTTGAAGAATTTATATCACACATGTTGCCTTTTGTTAAATTGATGTTACTATGTTGCATTGTTTTTCTATTTTCTTCTCCCCGATGGTACTTTCCCCTTCTTCAGCTCCTCCAAGTTTCTCCTGATCACCCTCCCCTCTGCCCCAGGTCCACTTCTCCATTTCCCTACAGAAAAGAGGGGGCCTTCCAGAGATATCAACCAAACATGACACAACAAATTACAATAAGACTAGGTGCTGGTCAGAGCAATTCAGTAAGGAGGAAAGCATCCTGAAAGCAGGCAAAAGAATAAGAGAGAGCCTCCATTCCCACTATTAGGAGTTCCATGAGAACACCAAACTACACAACCATAACATGTATACAGAGGACCTAGGTCAGAACCATACAGGCTCCATGACTGCTGCTTCAGTCTCTGTGATCCCCCATGAGCCCTGCTTAGTTGATGCTGTGGGCCATGTTTCTGTGGTATCCTCCACAAAAAGGTATCTCTCTCATTCTCTGTTCCTCTTTCTCTGCTCTCATTTTTTCTTACTTTTCCTTCTTGTCAGTGTTTCTGTTATTTTGTTTAGATTGTTCAGTTCTCATCCAATCTTAATAAGAGCTGAGTTACATTTCAGATGTATATAAATCTAAGATAATTTTGAGTACCACTTGGTATCTAACTGAATTACAGGAACCCACCTTAATAATACAGAACACCATTTATAGAGGAGGCAGGATCTGTACAATCAGCTGAAAACACAAAGCCATTAAACAACTGTAGAATTAAAAGAAAGGAATGAATGGATTCCCATGAAGTTTCCACGGAACATTAATGTATTCATTTTGGAAGACCCCAAACCAGTGAATTCAGTTCCCATTTAGGTAAATCATCGTACCCTGCTCCTGAGATGCAGGAGGGGCATCAAGATGAGCACAGATGTGCTTCCCCTGGAGAAATATACAAAGAGAACATGATGAAATAATAGTGCATTCTGGCAATCCTTTGGACCCTGGGTCACACTTTACCAGCTATCATACCCATAGCCCCCATCCTTCTTTATTTCCAGGAACAGATATGAGGAAAGCATTTCTGATGATTCTGATTTGTCTTTTTGCCCCAGGTTGCCAGAACAGTGTTTTTTGTTTTTTCGGTTTTTTTTTTTTCATGTTATCTGTCTTGGTTTTGTTGAACATTTCCTTGGCATCTTTACTTTGAATTCCTCCAAACTGTCAAAGTCTGGCTTTCATAATTGATGAATCCCAGGAAAAGCAAGTGGCATGCCACCTTTTAGCACACTCCTGTTACAGAGTCTGGGAGAAACGGTATAGACACTTGAATAGCGATGCTAAAATGACAGAAATCTTCAGTTTAGTCTCCCTTCTTGTGTTTGTCTGAGGCTGGGCCTCAATGGAGTAATGTATCAGTTGAGATCTGGACCTGTTTAGAATGCCACTCATTAAGTTAACAAAAACAAAAACAAACAAAAAAACAAAAACAGAGCTTAATGTAAAACAGCTCAAGAGCTTTTCTCCTTGTGGAATCTGTCATATGGCATTTTAAACTTTGCTTTTGAAAATGCATAAAAAATATGGAAATGAGCACACATATAAGGCAGCCTTAAAAAAATAACTCGTGTAGGACTGGAAAGACAGCTCAGCAGTTTAGAGCACTTACTGCTCCTGCAGAGGAACTGAGTTTGGTTCTCATTGGGCATCTCACAACTTCTCATAGCTACAGTTCCAGGGTAGCCAACACCGTTTTCCAGCCTCCACATGCACCTGCATATGAACACCAGCAGGCACCAACACACATAATTTTTTAATTAATTAATCCTAAGCTGTGGGTTTGCTACCCACCCCGATGGTTTGTGTTCCCAAATGAAAGACATACACACACAGCCTTTACTTTTAATAAGTCTTATACAGCTCAAGAGCAGGGCCACTGCCTAATCTTCACGTGGTTAATCCCGAGTTACAACTTACTAAATTCTTTGTTTTATCTTGGCTACTCTGGACCCAGAGAGCTGCACAACTGGGCTACACTCTGGGCCACATTCTCCCTGCTCCTTCACAAGGCAGCCATGCCTCTCTGTTCTGCACTCTTCTCAGGCATGGTGTCTCTCCTCTCCTCCACACATTCAAAGCAAGGCAGATCTCCCTTTTCCTCCTCCTCCTTCCTGGTTCCAAACCCAGGGAAATTCCAAAAACCCTCCTCTCTCTGCCCTTCCCAGCTATTGGCTGTAAGCATTTTTATTTACCAGTTAGAACCAACTGGGAGTAGGTCCCAGAAGGTATGTGCAGAGTGGATTTTGGTACCCAAATTAACATTAGAATACAAGCAGCTTTAGCCAAAACCACTAAGGAAATGTGTCTCATATTAGGTGTTGCGTGAATGTTACAGCTTACACAATGGAAGTGTCACAGCTCTTCTCCAGGGTTTCGGGATGAGTTTTCCTACTGCAAGTGTTACAGCCTTGCTCCAGGGTTCAGGTGCTCATGCAGGGAGAGGTTTCCACAGTGTTACAGCTCTGAAGGAGAAGGTCTCCTGGCAGTCTGGAACCAAGGAAAATATCTCAAAGTCACACCAAATAACAGTCTTACACAAGAGATTTA
This sequence comes from Arvicanthis niloticus, assembly GCF_011762505.2. Taxonomy (NCBI): domain Eukaryota; kingdom Metazoa; phylum Chordata; class Mammalia; order Rodentia; family Muridae; genus Arvicanthis; species Arvicanthis niloticus. The sequence continues at coordinate 9,625,781 of NC_047675.1, forward strand.
TTGGAAGGGAAAAATCCAGGAGGATGGCTACCTCTGCTTGGACAAGCAGCAGCAGAGAGCTGAGCAAAACACAGGGTTTATATAGGGTTTCTTGGGTTTGGAGGCAGGGCAGAGCTTTCCAGGTTGGAGACTTTCAAGGTGGGTATTGGTGGGGTTTCAAGTCCAGAGCTTGGAATGAGCCCAGGGACGGTAGTGACTGATGGAATTTGAAGTTCAGAGCTTGAGGTTTTTGACTCTGTAAAGCAAGGGCTAGGTCCAGCCATTAGGGCAGTTAGAGTGTTCTGTGGGTGGAACCTGGTGGTTGGAGGTCCTCAGGAGAGGGCCCTAGCCACTCACAAGCCTTGAGGGGTTTACATGCTGCACACTTTTATTAAGCGTGTAAACCTGTTGCACAGTCAAAAAGCATAAACAAAAGGCATAATGGAAATTCAGAGTTCAAGGTCACAGTCATGCATTCATTTCCAAGCTAGTGCTTGTAGGATGGATGGACAAAGAGTTGGTAAACATGTTCAGTGTTTGGGTCCACTGTGTCTGATGCAACTATCAGCTTGCTTTCTTTTATGTGAGGATATGAAAACTGCCATTATCAACACAGCAAACAACGGAGTTCAGTATTTTGTTTTGTTTTGATTGCATAGAATGTGATCATGATGGTTAAAGATCAGGTCATCTCTCTCTCTCTCTCTCTCTCTCTCTAATTTCTCTATTAAATAATTTATTTATTTACTTTACACCCTGATCAATGTTCCCCTACCAGTTCCCCCTCACACAGCTCCTCTCCCATTCCCTCCCTTCCTCATCTGAGAGGGTGGAGAACCCCCTGAATATCCCCTACCTGGCACATCAAGTTTCTACAGGGCTAGGCTCAAACTCATGATCCATTGTGTGGTATTGTATAATATATAGAAGGTATCCTTGCCTGAGATGTAATATAAAGGAAAGCTGTTGCATTAAGTGGAATTGCAAAGAGGATCTTGTCCCTGTGACAAAATACCTGAGCAATTGAACTGAGGGCTTTATTTTGGCATAATCAATTGGCTTCAATATTATTGGGCCTGTGGGAAGACAGATTATAGTGAGAAGTGTATGTATGATTGAGCGAAGTGGCCCAACTCCTTGTAGCCAGAAAACAGAGAATAAGGGGAGATGTGACTAAGAGTTTTTAGGACGTACCATCAATGATTTTGCCATCTTTCCACAGAACCACAGGCTGGCAGCCTACATCAGTGTTCTGAGATTGGTAAATATATAGTTTGACTTTGCTTTGAGAAACCTGAGTCTCAAATTTCAGCAGCCAACTATAAAAGTTAGATAGAAGACATTCATGGGGTGATTTTCTTTCATGAGTGACTTGCCAGGGTTGTATGTGTGTGTGTGTTTGTGTGTGTGCATGAGCATATTCTATGTATGTTTGTGTATATGCATGCTGTGTGCATAGTGTGCGTTTGCACATGTGTTACATGTGCTTGTGTGCACATCTGTGTTTTCTGTGTGTTTGTGTGAATGTGTTTTCTGTGTGCTTGTGTGTATAATTTTGTGGTGTGTGTATTTTATATGTGTATTTGTGTGTGTTCATACATATGAATGTGGGATGTGTTTATATATATATGTGTGTGGTGTGTGTATATGTAAGTGTGTGTTATGTATGTTTGTGCATGTGTATGTTGTATGTGTGTTTGTATACATGTCTTTCTATAGATGTGTGTGGTTTTGACATGTGTATACATTTGTGTGTGTATTGCGAGTATGTGTTGCATATGTGTTTGTGTTTGGTATATATTTGTTTGTGTTATGTGTATATATGTATGCATGTGTTTGTGTGTGTGTTGTATGTGTATGTGTGTGTATATGTGTGTGTTTGTGTGTTGAGTGTGTGTGCATGCATATTTTGTTGTTGTTGTTACAAGGTTCCTCCAAAACCATCAGCAGCTCTGTTGAGTCTATGGATAGTGTGTACATAATGATCAGAGACTTTCTCTACTTCTCAGTAATCAAAATGTCCTTGTTTTCTGCTTAAAAATTTTTCAGCATAGGAGCATAGGTTTATATTTAGAAAACATGATGAACATTGAAATGGAAAAAACTCAAACAAAAAAGTTCAAAATATGAAGGACTTTGGGGCTCAGAAGGGACAGTGGAGAGCTGTGTTTCGTGTTTTCTGACAAAACTCAAAATCTAAACATTATGAAAAAATAATTACTGATCTTTAAAGGGCAAGAAATATCCAAGGAGCCTTTGTGTTTGTGAGACAGCTTCATAATTCTGAGGAGGGGAGTTTGAAGCACATGAAGTGATTACATAATAACTAAGAGATTAACATTTTCATACATTACTAGGAAATATTTTAGATATTTCAGATACCGAGGTTTTTGTTTTAGCAGAAAGAAAAAGATATATCACATTTCTTAATTCAGTTTGTGTATAAGAATTTTTAAGATCTTGCCAGGTGAAATTAAACCCGAGTGGCATCTTATTGAATTCAGTACATGTCTCTGTTTTCCTTTCTAAGTATTAGACATAGGCTGATAGAAGTGTTAGATTTTTTTTTTTTAATCTTTGAAACACTCTTACTTCAATAATGAATGAGATCACGTAGTTTCTGTCTATAAGTTCTCACATTCTTCTTTCATATGAAAATATAGTAAGTAGAGTATTTGTGATGTAATCAAATTGATAAAAATTAAAATAATAATGAAAATATACCAATGATAATCTCTTTCAGGATCCATTTCTAGATTTTAAGTTATTTTCTCATGCTGGAAAGATGCTGCTTGCTTCCTGACTTTGTCAGTTTGGTAGAAAATGGATTTTCTGTCTAATTATTGGCCTGGATATAGTAGTATTTTAGAAGACTTAAATTTGTTGGTTTGAAAATGAGATATTTGAAGAATTGCAGAGCTATGTCAATGGATAAGAATACTACTCACTGTGCAAGAATGAGAAACTAATTTCAGACCCCAGCATTCATATAGAAGGTCAGATATAGCCATGTCTCTGCATGGCCAGTTCTGGGAAGCAGGAGGAGAAGTGGGATGCTGGGGACTTACTCCCTCCTAACTTATTGTGAAGTACAAAAAGAGACACTGTTTTCATCAAATAAGGCAGTGAGTGATGGAACAGGATACCCGATGTCGTCTTCCGGACTCTGAGAGCATATGCACAGGTGTACTCGTTGCACACATGTATACATATAACACATATTGCATGCACACAAAGTAATGACAAAGCTTGTGTTAAGTTCTATACATATTCATAAGGATGGTGTTTAGAGTTTCTCTTTGAGAATAGGTGGTTACAGAGGATGGGTAAGAATATTCTCATTTCAATGCTGAGGAAAGACTCTTTTTAAAAAAAAAATCTTTTCTCAAGTAACAGATAAAATATGGTATTCTCACAGAATTTTAAAGATTTGAAAGACCTTTCTAGTGTTGTGCCAAGGCAAAATGATCCATGTACAGCCTGCTCAAAATTGCTTAAAATCTGATAAATTCACTTCAATATCAACTGATAGTTTTACCCAGCTTTATTGCTAAGTTGGAGTTGACTCACTCTAGATACTTACCTGACTGGACATATCTGATGTTCTCCTGCCCATTAAGCCATAACGTATGAATGTCACAATGGTATCATTGTTTAGCAAAAATTGAAAGAGAGTCCTGCCCATAAGTGTATGATTTGGGAGTGTGCTGTGAGTTTGGAATTCATAAAGAAGTATCAAGTATAGTGTTAATGTCTAACCATTATGCTCTATTCCTAAATTTTTGGTTGGATGACATATTCTCTAAACACCAGCCACCTGCTCTAAACTGTTTGCCTTCCTAATGTCAAGGATTTTCTTCTGATAATACATGGGTTCGCAGGTCTGGGAGTGTGATATTGACTTATTGATCTTTTAAGATATATATAATATTAGATTTAATAAATCTTAAACCAAGGAAACAAACCTTTCTGTTATATAAAATTTTTTACCAGTAGGGCCTTTTGAAAAAGGATTTTAAAGTATTTATAATGTAACACATATATTGGCACTTATTTAAGTACATGAAGCTAAGAGTAATCAGAGAAGGCTCATAAATGTACTCCAAAGGGTATTTTATGTGTATGTACTTGTATTTTCATCTGTATTTATAGGTGCATATGTTTCAAAGACGAAGAAATGAATAGGTAGTGAAAAACCACCACAGTTACATTAACTAATTAAATTTTTAGGCACACTTATCAAATTTAACAAAAAGTATGAGTTTCAGAAGGTAACATCAAAATATGATTTTATGATGTAAAACACATACAATTCTTAAAAATCCAAATTCACTAATGGACTCTGATAGGCAGTATTTTATTTATTAAATGGGTAAACAAATGTTTCTCTGATTAATGGTTTTCTTGACTGAGTTGCATGTGGTGTTCATTTGCTAATAATTTAACTACTGCCTTTTCTCTCTTCTTGTCCAGTGTTAAGGAATCCTGTATATAAACTATATAGGTTCCCCACATCTGACAATAAGTGGATGCGAATCCGTGAGCAGATGTCAGAAAGCATCCTTTCTTTTCATATTCCTAAGGAATTGATTTCCCTTCACATAAAAGAAGACTTATGTAGGTAAGAGAAATTAATCATCTCTTACATTTCCTCATGTCATTTCTGTTTTGTGCTGTGTTAAAGATATTTAACATGTACCGCATGTGATGTTTTTTGAAACATGCAAATTAAGAAATGATCACGATGAGTACAGAACATATACTTCACAAACCTGTTAATGATCTACTTTTCTGGGGTTTTTCATCACATATAATAACAAGATAATCCCAACCTTCACTACCCACTCTGGTGAGCAGTAGTCCTGCTCTGGATCACTTGAAATAAGTGATCTAAACAAGTCTGGTGCAAATTGAGATCATCAGTGACTGTACAGGGCACAGGAATCTTGAGTTCTTAGAGCCTGCAAACTCATGCAACTTAATGATGGGACCTTAACATTCTGGATGTGCAGGTCTCTCTCTATCATCTATCTGTCTGTCTATCTATCTATCTATCTATCTATCTATCTATCTATCTATCTATCATCTATCATCTACCCATCCATCTACATATAGTTAAAATAGACTTCAACTACCTCTTTACTTTTACTTTTAATGTTTCTAATATAGATAGTCTTAAATTTAAGACCATGAGGCTTGGCAGACAGTTTAAGTGTTTTTATGTGAAAGTGGAAAGACCTCAATATAGTGCCCAGAGCCCATGTGAAAACAAAAACAAAAACAAAAACAAAAACAGGTGGCACAAACTGTAATCTCACTAATGGGGAGGCAGAGACAGAACTATCCACAGATCTTGCTGGTCATCCCAGCTCACTAAGTGGTGAAATTCCAGATTCTGAAAGAAATTCTGTCTCTGAATAAAAGGTAGAAGGTGACTGAAGAAGGCAGCAAGTATAGACCATTGCTCATCTACACACTATACGTGTGCAAATGCAGAAATACAACACACTACACACACACACACACACACACACACACACACAATTTTATACATGATGCTACTTTGTATCTTGGGTTACATTTCTTCTGTAAAGCTTTGTAGTGAACTAGTACTACAAGCTGTGACCCATGGCTTCACCTCATCTGTTTAGGATTACTCATTCTTTGGCTCCTATTTGAAGTAAAGAAGAGACGCTTTGTCTGTAGACTAGCTTAGCAAGGCCTTTAAACACTTGTTGATTTAAAAACCACTTAAGATAACTGATAAAATATGTTAATTGAAAGTATTTTTTAACAAGGAAACCAAATCAATTTTTGTAATAATACAGGAGGATTTGTGAGTTTATTGGTTTGTAAGAGAATCTCTGAACCATGACTAATTAGATAATCCATTTCTCTGCATTTTAAATGAGCCTGTAATGACTTCAAAGATGCAAAATACTGTATTATAAGCAACACCTTTAAGGCCCCAAATCTCAGATAACTGGCAGTGTTTCATAGTTATATAATTCTTTTATTACTGAAATATGCAATAGAGAATGAAATGTCTTGTGTTTTGATTCCTGCTTTGTGCCAACAACCATGCACCTATGACTAATGGTATCATGCCATTTTGTAGACTCTGAAGTCTCCAGAGTTTTTAAATTGATCTATGCCAGACATGGCACCACAGAAGGGTGGGTACTGCACTGGCAAAATTGGTTAAGCTAGGAGTCAATACACAGCTACTGTTTATCAAATAAGGAGAAGTATTAACAGAAACTGAAATTCGTGAAAAATTAGGAAGGGTCCTGGACTAGACTGATGGAAGTCTAGAAAAACAATGGTTGAAGGGGATATAGAGAGATGAGCATTTAGGGTGGATGAATGAGAAAAACCAGGACTCAGAAATCAGCTTGCACAGATGGATTCAGGCCAGGAAAAGCTGTATCATGGCCAAGAAACTGCATAGCCTATGGAAGACCCAGCTACATACGTGTACTAGGGAGAAGGCCTCAAAGCGCAGAAGCACCAGGCAGGACCATCACTCAGCTGGGAAGTACAAAGATTTCCCCAGTGGAGCCGATGTAAGAGGCAATGACTACCATAACCCCCAAAACTGTAACTGAGGGACCCCATCTAACTTAGTCCCCAAACCACAGGAAAATAACTTAAGGCACAGACACTGGACAATGAACAATTTCATAACGCATGGAAACCTACTCTCATATTAATATATAATTGTGCTATGTCCCATATTTGATATAACTCATTTTAGAGCGATTTGGAGATATCTCTCTCATATCTCTCTTAGTCTACTCAAGACATCCCCTAGGTCAAAGAGCTGCTCCTCTGCCTCATATCTGATTCTGTCTCCAACCTTTGCCTTCTGTCTACTGTCACTTTCCAAACACTGCTCTGCACAGGTGTATTCACTGGTGGAAAATCAGAAGCAACATCGAGGAAGGGAATAAGAAATCTGTTGCCTTAGTGTGGTACAAAGTCAGTCCACATCCAGCTCTGCCAGTGGGGTGCTGGGCACAGCTGCTGGGGAAGTGAAACTGGAAACACTTGACTGAGTTGACCCTGTGCCTCCGCTGTCTGGATGCTGGGTTACCAGCGAAGTGCCTAGCACTACGCAGGAGGTAGGAAAATGTAGTCTAAGAGCCAGGAGGCCGAAGTTGGAGTTCCCTGAGTCCCACGCTTCCAGTCATTGGTGGAAAACTGCAAGAAGAAGTTGAGAATGAAGTGTCAGGGTCCACAGGCCATGACAATTCTGGGACAGAGTGTTTCCAAACTCCCGGACATTCAGGTGCTGCTGGATCAAGAAGAGTTAGGAACTGGCTGAGGGCAATGAGGAGACCGGGGCCCGGGACATGGGTGCTCTGGCTCATTGGCGGGATTGTCTTTAGCTTGGCAGTGATTGTCTGGGAGCACAGAGAAGTCAGGAGACTTAGGCAGCTGCTTGGTAGTTGAAGGCTTTCTCCATGCTCCCCATAGCAGCTCTAAATGGACGAAATAGTCCACGTTTATCCATAGCATTCCACGATTGTGCATCGTGGAAAATGGATGCATACCAGCTTTTCACGGTGGAACAGAGATTAAATATCTTTTGCAGCGAGGAATGTCTGGGAAAGGAAGCTTATTGGCTTAACCCTCGGGGCCTCTAGATACCTCATTAACATGGAGAACTCTGTTTTGGGCTACGTGACCAACATGGGAGAGTGTGGGAGTGCAAACACGTGTTTCAGGCCAGGAATCTACTAGGGAGCAGGGAGGTACCTGCTGTCTCAGGTGGGTACCTGGGTACCGGGGTTTCAGACCCACTCTGCCTTACCAAGTTTCCTGGCATGGTCCATTGTCCCACAGTTGTCTTTTTATTTTCCCGTCACAATCTCAATGCATATTTCTTTCCTGACCCTGTCTTTTGTTTTATCTTTGCCTTCCATAGCACACATGTGCAGAAGGCTTGTGGAAAGTATGGGTGTAGTCCCAAGGCTGGTGCTAGACCTAGGAACTAGGAGTTTTCAGAGTAGAAAATCATATTTCAATCTTAGGGAACTGGGCTGATAGACTTTTGAAAACTGCACAAGGACAGTGAAGACTCTAGCCTGCTCTGTAAAAGTTTCGCTAGCCCCTGTACCATTTCTATATAAATCACCTATTGTGAGAACTTGTTAAAGAGTCAACAATGAAACTTTCAAATGTTGTAAAGAAAAAGAAAAAAAATCAGAAGATCCAAAAGGGAAACAGAATAATCATAGTCAAGTGAACCCACCATCTTCACAGTATGCAGAGATAAGGTTACAAGGAAGCAGTCCCCCCACTCCCTGCCCCGCACTACCTCCCCACTCTCCCACACCCCCCCTCCCGCCAAGGGAAGACCATGGAAAGGGAAAAAGAACAGGAGCCTGATGATGGAGGAAAGACTGAGATGCAAAGATATAATAGCCAAATTAAACTCGCAGTGCCTGCAGAGAAGACATGACCCCAAGTGTCATGTTAGCCACTTGGAGAATGAGTGTGACACTCTCTTCTTTGATGCTAGAAAAGGTGTGGAAAGTAAGACAGGAACACAACAACGGTGCTGCAATTACAGAGAGCTGGAAACAGCTAAATGATGTTAAATATTCAGAGGGAACGTGGTGTGTGAGAAAGTTTGCAAGGAAACACACACACACAGGTTCCAGACTCTACAGTTTTGATGCTTGAGGTGCATGCCGAAGCAGGCTATAGCCCTACACTGCTTTGCAGCATTGGGTGTAAAGACCCAGTGCAATGCTGTTCTGTGATTTCTGAGAGAAGAAGTCAGTGACCACCCATTATTATTTAGAGCCACGTTATGAAGTTTCTTATGAATGAAGGTGATGAAGATAGCATGCTTAAATATAAAGAATCTTATAAAATGCTACACATAAAACTTTCTGGAGAAAACTGCTTGAAGATATAGGATGTCCAACTGAGAAAATAGCTTAAATGAAAACATATATTTTATTATACTTTTATATAAAAGTATTATTTGTACATCAACTTAATATCGAACATAACAATTAAATTATCGTGGGCTGGGAAGATGACGTAGTGGAGTGATTACCACGTAAGGCTGAGGGCTTAGGTTTGGGTCCCCTGCACACATATAAAGAGGTAAATGCATTGATGTGTGTTGTAGAAAAGGAAAGCAAGAAGATGCCTGGAACTAGTTGGACAGAAAGCCTACCATAACCGCTGAGCTCTGGATTACATGTGAGAGTAGACAAAGATACACAATTAATGCTAGGCCTCTATACATGCATGTGTGTGCAACTACACACACACGCACACACAGAAACACGTGCACGTGCGCGCACAGGCCATGACATTATCTAAAGGGACAAACATGAAATTTCTGTGATTACAAGTCATGTCATAGTAAAACCACCAGGTCATCAAAGATAATACAAGAAACCAAGAACCTTATCTGTCCTTTGTTGGTACATATGCAATATACACAGCAAATCTATCACCCAAAGATACATTGCCTTGGGATAAATACAGGAGAAAGCAAACTTCTTAGGGTGACACGTGTGTGTGTATGTGTTTGTGTGTGTGTGTGTGTGTGTGTAAATATGTATATATAACAATCATAATGAAAGAAAAAGATGGTATCAGTTTGAGAATTTATGTCAAAGAAACCTATAGGTTCTTCAAGTCTTAATGTGAGTTTATTTTTGAAAGACAATAGCAGTAGAAGGAACTAGTTAATGTAATGCTAATTATGCAGAATCAATTCTGTTTCTAACAGTTACCGACTTTCAAGTATCTGAGTTTGAGGTACATTTGTAAGTTTGGGCCACATGTGTTCCTTGTTTGCTGGTTTGCATAATGCATGCTTATGGTGTAAATGAGGGAAAAGCATATTCTCTGCAGCCAATCCTGACAGAGTTTAGATATTGCTGGCAGGGATGTAATGAGTGGCTCAGTGTCATTCATTCACATTCACAGCATCTCTCCTGGCCTGCAGCTGCCATCAAAAGCCACTCTTGCTACTCATCTCACAGTGAGTGTGACATTTGGACTGGGTCTGAACCATTTTTATTAAATTTGAGATTGTACATACACAAAGTCTTATGGCCATGACAGAACTTAATCCTTTGGGAGCACCCTCCAACTGGCCTGAGCAGGGCCATATTCTGAGTTCAAATTCAAATATAATAGCTCTTGAACTGACAGTGAGGAGCTTTCAAAGTCTGAGTCATCACCCGTTTACTACAGTGAACATGGGATTTATTTCAGGTTTAGTGATTTTGGAACACTTGTTCCTGAAAATGTAATTTCACATACGAAATATGTAATGAATACTTTTCTTGAAAAAACACGTCTAAATTAGAACAAGAAAAAAGGGGGTAAAATCACTCTAAATTCTCCCACCAGAAGGAAAAGCCAGAGTCTGTAAATTCTGTGTTAATCCCAACTTCAAAAGCCTGATGTGGTAAACAAATTTTCTGTCTCTGGGGCCATCATGACATCTTTGGAATCAAGTTTAAGTTTCCTTTCTCATCTGAGATGTATTTTAAGACGTAGCTTTATGAGTATGTGAAGTACTAGAAAAAGAACCTGGAGCCTCACACAAGCCGGGCAAAGGCTCCATCACAGATCGATGTGTCCAGCACCTGTTTTATGTTCTAAGTGTATCTATAGTTTGGCAATGTGATCTTTAATAAAATATTGTCCAATAACCAGTTAAATATATCATCTTAGTTTTGGTAAGTATATTTAAAAGCACATGGAAAGAAATATGCTAGCATATTAACTGCTGTTTCTGCATTATAAGTTGAAAATGCTAATTGATTTTATAGCAATATGAAGTTAAAATGCAAAACTCCCTCCTCTTACAGAATGCTTAGGCCTGCCAGCCAATAGCAGCTCCACTTCTCTCGCCTATCCATGTAAACATGAATGTCTATTAAAAGTTTAGGCCCTCAGCTTTAATTTAAATATTTAACTACTTTCATTTTAGGGAAATTATCAACCCTTGATTCTCTATTTCTTTTATTTTACAGAAGAAAGAGAATCTTTAGTATTTAACTTAATGTAATTGATAGGTTATATATAGATACCAACATAAATAACACATAAATAACACATAACAAATTTTCATCAAAATAGAATCACCTACTTTTCTACTTTCCTTTTCTCCTTTGAACACATCCTTTGCCTCAACTCTCAAATCAATAGCACCCTTCCCTTTCATTATGATTGTCACACACACACACACACACACACACACACATACAGAGAGAGAGAGGGGGGGAGAGAGAGAGACAGAGAGACAGAGAGACACTCGTGTAATTCTTTAGAAGTTTGCTTTTTCATGTATAGTGCATATGCACCAGGGACAGAGGAATCTGGGTCTTGGTTCCTGGTAGCATCTTTGATGACCTGGTGGTTTGTACTCTGACATGATTTGTAATCACGATGACTTCATAGGCACTGTGTGTCCTTTTTGGATAATGTCACAACATCCCAGCATATGTCCCTGCATCTAATCTCATTTTAATTCCTTGACTCTGATTCTAAAGTTCCATCAGAAATCATGGGATCTTCACCTGTTCCACTAGTCCTCAGTGATGAGCATGTGCAGGCCTCAAGAGTTCGTACTTACCCTGCACTGTCCATGGGGTTGCAGGAAAGAATCATCTAGCTGCTGTTTTCTGCCAATAGCTTCCCAGCATGGTTAGCTACCGTGCTGAGTAAAGGCGGCCTCATCATCAAGGCCATATAATCCCATATATGTACCTTTATATACTTTAAGTTATATTAAAAAAATACATTATATCACACATGACATTCTCTTTCCCTGAATTTATGTATATTTGCATGCCTTAATAAATTTCCCTAAAATTTTGTTTGTAATAACTGCATGATATTCTATCATAGAGCTGTTTGCTAAAGCATATAAACTGTTGCTACAATTTTCATATGTATTATAAAATTTAATTCACCTCTTTTATTTTGTGTGTTTAGTGCATAAATATTCATGTGTCTGTGTGCCCACCATGGCCATGTGAAGGCAGAACTGACTTTAGATATCTTTCTCTATTATTCTCTGCCTTACATTTTAATGTGGTACCTGTCACTGAAACCTGAATGTGCTATTTTGGCTACATTAGTTGTTTGGTGAGCTCCTGGGATCTGCTAGTATTCCCCCTCCCCCTCCCCCTCCCCCTCCCCCTCCCCCTCCTCCTCCCCCTCCCCCTCCCCTCCCCCTCCCCCTCCCCCTCCTCTTCCCCTTCCCCTTCCCCTTCCAATGCTGAGTTTCAGGTATTTGCTACCAAATCAGCCTTTTCTGTGGTTTTTGATGGTCTAAACCACGTCCTCTTATTGCACAGCATGACATTGACTCCTGAGCCATGTTCCTAATGCTATATAATATAATATAATATAATATAATATAATCTTATAGTAAACATCTAATAAACACATTTTTTAATATTTTAATGTTATAGTTTAATCACTATTAACTTGCTGAGGCAAAGTCTATTTGAATTTTATAGCCTTGCTTTCCTAATTCCTATTTGTCTTTGCCAACTCTTCATAAAAGCGTTTCCCTTTTCTTATACTTGCAAATCATGAACTTATTGGTTTTAGGATATTTATAGTTTATTTTTTATATGGATGACTATTTACCCATATGTTGATTATCAATACATAAGAATACAAGAAACATATCATTATGAAATCCAAAATAGTTATCATTTACTTTTATTTTTAAATTTTTAAATAAACTTACTGTTTAAAATGTACAACTAAAAAATTACACATCAAAAATAACCAAACTCAAAGTCTATCTATCTCAATGGACTTCTGTTAGGTTAGAATAGTCATTTTGAAACTGTAGAGCGTCACACTGGACTTTATGCTTTAATGATCTAAACATATTTCCATGTACTTATACACCACCCAAACCAAAAAAAAAAAAAAAAAAAAAATCCATGCCAGAGTTAGAACTAGAACAATGCTCCTTTTTTACTTCTAAAAGTTATCTTAAAGTATACAGTACATATTTTTCAAATATTATTTGTAATCTTATTTTTTACTTTATATATATAATTTTTTTATTTCAAGTTTTTGTGTATATGTTGTGATCTTTGTCTTGTAATTGAAAAGTGAGATTTGAGCTAGTGAGATCGTGCAGTCAGTAAATTACTTACCTTGTAGGAGTGGAGACTTGAGTTTGATCCCAAGAACCTTGGTAAAATACACTGGGTTTTGGTGGTGTGAGTGTAAATCCGATTGTTAAATAGGCAGAAACAAGAGGATGCCTGGAGTCTGCTGGCCAGCCAGCCTGGCCAGCCAGCTTAGACTATCATCAGCAAACTCCAGGCCACTTTGAGTCCCTGTCTCAACATGGTGGATGTATCCTGAGCAATGACACCACAGGTTGTCTCCTGGCCTCAACATTTATGCATATACACATGCACATGTACTCATACATGTAGGTACCTACACACATGTATATATTCACAAACACACATGCACATACACTTGCACTCGCACATGCATACATGCATGTACCTGGAATCCAGTATTTACTCTCAATTTATAAATATTAATCAGTGTTTTAATGTTTTATTTATTTTACATTTTGAATTTTTATGGCCTAGAGATTATTACCTAGTCTTCTGTACTACTGAAAATGTAGCCAAGTTTTATTTCCTTTTTAACCTCCTTATTCTGAGCCTAATTCCCACCATGATCACTGAGTTATTAAGGGAAATCCACAGATAACACAGCAGAAAAATACTTAATTTTGCACAGTATTGTTACTATTAATTCACGTTTGTGACCAGTGAAGGCACACATGCACTTCCATAGCACATGTGTAGAGGCCAGCCAACAACACTTGAATTTTCAGAATCAAAATCATGTTTTGAAGCTGGGTGCCAGGTGCCTCTCTCACTGCACCATCTAACTGGCCCAGGTATACTCCTTCATAAAATGCTTGCACTAATATTAACAATTAATAAATGGAACCTCATGAAACTGAAAAGCTTCTGTAAGGCAAAGCACATAGTCATTCAGACAAAGTGGTAGACTACAGCATGAGAAAGACGTTTACCAAGTACATATCTGGTAGAAAACTGATATCCAAAATATATAAAGAACTCAAGAAATGAGATATCAAGAATAAGTACTTTAAAAATGAGGTACAGATATAAACAGAATTCCTCAAGGAAGAAACTCAAATGGCTGAGAAACACTTAAAGAAATTATTGACATCATTAGTTATCAGGAAAGTGCAAATCAAAACTACTTTGAGATTTTTATCTTACACCTGTCAGAGTAGCTAAGATCAACAAAACAAGTGACAGCTCATGCTGGTAAAGATGTGGAGTAGGAGGAACACTCCCATTGCTGCTGAGAGTGTAAACTCATGCAGCCATTAGGGAAATCAGGATTCACCAGGAAGATGGGAATCAATTTATCTCAAGGACCATCTATACCATTCTTGGAAATATACCCAAAGAACACTTTATCCTACAACAGAGACATTTGCTCAATCATGTTATTGCTGCTTTATTCATAATACTCATGCTGTAGAAAATATTAATCTCAATCCAGGTTTCTACAACTTTTATTTTTATAATAAGCACTAATCACGTTTAGAGCTGGCAGATAGCCACCCTCTATGCTATTAGAATCTATTTTCCTATCAATAACCCCCAATCATACCTTCAGGGCTTATATAATTTGGTAACTCAGGAGAAAGCATTTTATTATCTGGCCTATTCTGATGAGTCCAGAGTTCTGTATCTAAATAATTTTCTATCCTATCTTGTATTATTAACCTAAAAATATCTTCTTAGACCTAAAACATCTTCCTAAATGCTAAAAAATTTAAGTTTAATTGTGAGACCATAACTATATAGTCTTTAACCCCATCAGAGGCCTGAGAAGGAATAAATATTACTTGAGTATGTATGAAACACAGGAATGCAGCTCCCAAAAATTATAGAAATGACAGAGATAGTTGACTTCCTAGATAGTCCCCTAATATTCTTTATAATATTGGAGCATCTACCTTCAGCCTTATGGCCCAGAACTTGACAGACCTTAAGTGAAGCAGGAATTATGAAGGACTATCTTACCCTGTATTGGCAGAGCTTAGCAGTTGATTATCCTGCATTTGTCGGCCCTTTCGGACAGCATTCTTTCTGTAGATGAAGTTAGTGCATTTCTTGCTCACTAGCTAGGCTTGCAAAATTGAAGCAATAAAATATGGAGGTTATTGGTGCTCATCATCATCTTTGATGTAGAATGGGGGCACGATCATGAGCAGACCTCTCTCATAGTCAAAAGGTCATTTAATAATAAAATTTTAAATGTCATATTCTGTGAATCTCTGATGCTTTCGAAGATTATTTATCTAGTTATAGGATATCTGAACAAGCAAACATTGGCTGTCTGTAGCTATCTATCTGTTCATCCTAGGATTTATATTTCAGTGATTAGTATCTGACATTATCATGAGTCTGACTGTCTGACTATTAATTTGCATTCCATAATTATTTTAAATAGTTTGTAATAGTAGCCATTAAAAGAACTAGGACTCAACCTTGTATTTTAAAATAAGTTGCAAAGGCACAATACCTATAAAAGAGTTAAAACATACAAATATGTTGCAACAGATTAATCTTAAATTCTTTACCAATATACAAAGATTTATACCAATGAAAACCTTAAACCTGTATCAATATATAAAATTTTGCATCAGTGTAAGAAAATGTAACTTCCAATTATGCCTCAAAATATAAAGATCTCTACCAATGTAAGATTGTGACTATAAAATGTTTTTGTTTAAGAGTAGCTTTAGTAATCCACCCTTATTTGTCTAATTTTTTATAATATTACTATATCCCCATTTTCAACCCCCTTTTCTTTACCTAAGAAAGAAAGGATAGAGAAGAGGAAGAGAAAGATAAAATTTTTTGAGTTTAAGCTCATTATTCCTCCCAGTCCAAGACCATAATTGTTTGTAAATTATCTCTTTATATATGTATATATATATATGTATATGATATCATAAAATGACCAAAACTATCCACCACAATTTAAGGGACTGGGACACAATGGTCTTCTTATAATTTCTTTCTGCTGAATTGAGGCAAAGCATTTCAGTTTGGAGGCCCAAAAGGAAATTTGAAAAATGGTCAAGTTGAAAGAAAGCTAGCTGGCATCATTTGTTGTCCAGTCTTAGTATATTGAGAAAGTTCATGGAGTAATTGACTAGAACAGTCTGAAAGGCTGGATGAACTAGGTCATCTGGGATCAGCAGCCCTTTCTGATATTGTTCTAGAAGCAAGTCTGTGGAAACAGCATCATTTTGAGGCAGGATCAATCAGGGAGCTCGAACAGCAGGTCCTAGCATCCCTGAGGGTGAATCTTTTCAAGGCTGCCCTCTTAATCTTCAATTCTGTAATATATAAGTCTTATAAGCAATATACATAGTTATATAAAGACATCTGTATGGAATGTAAAGGGTACAGAGATTGATTAAGGATGATTTCATTCTTTTAGTTGAGCATGTGAAATAAAACTCTTAAGAAGTCAATTTTTCATATAGTCAAACTGTAATATAAATTTCTATTCGTGTCATCTGCAAGGATGTTATATAATAACAAATCATGAGAATTTTGCAGCCAGTAAGATTTACTGACTTTGTAAGCTGAAGTTCTAGCTGTCAGTTCAAGTGTTGTTTCAAGAGTGTTTAGCAATATATATTATCAGTGTATTTTTTTCCATTTGAGTTTCTGCTGTCTACAGACGAGATCTTTAAGGGGTCTCCATCTATCAAATCTGATCCTTAATACTTTGGAAGGAGTCCATTGCCTTTTCTTCTCTCCCATTTACAAAAATAGAGAGCCTCTCTCCCAACATATCATACCTTTTTTTTTTTTTTTTTTTTTTTTTTTTTTGATCCAGAGATTTGAAGTCATTGAGAATATGGACTGGTCCAATTTAGCAGCACCTTTTTAATTTATGTCTCCTCTATATTGACTTTTCTTATAGAAGATTTGAAATACCATCACAACCAAAGAACTTATAACCATCTTTATTTTGATAAATTAAAACAATTATTATTGATTGAGACAGGCTTTCTCAGTATAGCCTGGGCTGACCTGGATTTACTCTGTAGATTAGGCTGGCTACAAGCTCACAAGGAACCTCTTTGTCCTAGCTTTTGTCCCTCAAGAACTGAAATCAAAGGCTTGGATTTGTTTATTTATTATCTATGTACCCTTGAAAACATGTATATCAATTTACATTACTTTCTCACTTCTTTGGAGAAAAATATCTTTGATAATTTAAAACAATTTAAAACAAATGATCAAAATATTATTTATTAAGGCAGGGTTTCTCTGTGTAGCCCTGAATGACTTGGACTTGTTCTGAAGATTCAAAACCACAAGGAACCTATTTTTCTTTGTCCTTGTCTCCCAAGTATTGAAATTAAAGTCCTGGCTTTATTTATTTATCTATGTACCCTTGAACATTTATATGAATTCTCATTTCTTTCTCCCTTCTTTGGAGATTAGTATTTTTGTGGATAAATATACCTATATCTCCCTTCTCTTTATATAAATTAATTTAATATCCTTCTCTATATTCAGCTTTATTCAAATTTACTTCTACTTGTTGTGTAAGTATATCCTCAAGCCATCATAGCCATCAAGTGTGTGTCATATGTTAGGCCAAGCAATAACATGTTCTCCCATAGAAGCCCATGCGTACAGAGACTGGCTGCTCAAGGTAGTGTTGATATTTTAATTCATGTTATTTTCTATACTTTTTTGATTGTGGGAGGCACGCAGAAGGTTGCATGCTCTACACTCTCTGAGCAGCAGGACTTCGCTTATTTCATTGCACAATCGGGGTTTTCGGGATTCATGTGGTTATGCTGCAATCTCTGTGTCAGCATAGACCCCCATAGGAAGACCCCCCCCAGTAGGTGTTTGAGCTTGCTGGTTTGTAACTCATGGGCTTTGCTGTTTGGTTTGTGAGCAAATTAGGGTTGTAGCTGTATTTTAGCCCATGCTTTGACCCCTGGAATTATATCCTGGAATCAAGAGCACCAAACCTCCAATCTTTGCAGGAAGCCTGTGAGGCTTGAGGGAAAAAAACATTGGCTAAGGAAATAATTCTCCCCACCTTCCTAGATGTAAAAGAGCAGCATGATTTTTTTTTTCTTAAATCTGGGAATCTGACATCAATTTTGTTAAAAGTGAGTTTTTGCCTCATGTTGGGTGCCAATTTGTCGTAGAAAATATTTAATCTCAATCAGGGTTTCTACTCCGTTTTGGATCATTCAGTTCCCAGACAAAAGGTACATAACTTTTATATTTATAATGAGCCTTGATCAGAAATAGAGTTTGGAAGATATCTACCTTCTATACTGTTAAAATCTACTTTTCCATCAATAACTCCAAGTTATAAATTGGTTGTGTTCCATCCAGACTGCTCTTAACTCCAATTGTCCAACCTTCATGGCCATGTATTCATGGCTCACTTACGCCATGGAGGCTTCCTCCTGTCTCCGTCTCATGCTCCTGCTCAGACTCCAAGCCCAGGAAGCCCAAATCCTGCCTATTTATCATCTGCCTAACTATTGGCTATTGGCATTTTTATTTAACCAATAGTTTTATATTAAGAAACAAGGTCATGTGATATGCATGTTCTCTTGTCCCTATAGGCCACCAGGCTTTGGTGGGGGGCAATGTTTAGCATTACAATATATAGCAAAAGATCAGGCCTCAATGTACCCAGAAGTTGGAAACAATGTAGCTATCAAGCAACAGATGACTGGATAAAGAAAATGTGCTACCATACAATAATTTATTACTCAACCATTAAAAAAAATAAAATTCTTAGGTAAATGAGTGTAACTAGAAAAGAGTATCCTGAGTGAGGTAGCCTAGCAACAGAAAGAGATATATGGTGCATATTCCTTTATATGTGGATATTAGCTGTTAAGTCAATGATATCCAATTTACAGTCCATAGAACCACAAAGGTTATGGACAGGGAAAGGGACTAGGGAGAGCAGATAGGTCTCATTAGAAAAGGGAGAATGGGAGGGGGGATGGGAGAAAGACTCTTAGGGGAGGGGAAGGGGGACAGCAATTGAAATGTAAAAAACAAGGGGAATAAAATAGTTATAGATAGATTTCAGAGGGTGGAACAGGAGAACCAAATTGGGAGAAAAAGAGAGGGGAAAGACAGCTATGTGCGTGTGTGTGTGTGTGTGTGTGTGTGTGTGTGTGTGTGTGTTTGTGTGTGTTTGTGTGTGTGTATGTATATACATATATACATATACACATATACACGTGTACATACACACACACATATATACATATATGCAATCTAAATAAAATCTCCAAATAATGGGAGAGTTAGAACCCTAACTAGACATCTGTTGTTACTGAATAAAGCTTCCAGTCCTGGGGTTGTATCTAATTGAGTTGGACAAAGAGGGTCCCATGGGGAATTCTCAAATGACCCAGGATTTTGCCAAGACTATAGGTCATTCTCTACAAACTGACAGCATGGCCCCATTGCTGAAGACAATACCCACACAATTCATTTAACATAGAGAATTTGAGCTGGTACTTAAATAGTGTCTTCACCTCTATGTTCCAGTGAGTTTCTTACTGGAAGACACTATATATGCTGCCAAAAGAAAACAAACATAAACAGCAACCCAGCCACAAACCCTCTGATCTACAATGGTGTCCTGCCTGCAGGATGCACTAGTGCAATGGTGGCATACAGCTTGCAGGAGTGACCAGACTATATCTGTTTAGACTTACAGCTCACTCCTTGAGATGGAACACATATCTGACACTTCTTAGGTGACTAAGAACCTGAGATGAGATAGTGCAATGACCTAGGGGAAACATAAATACTACTGTTCTAAAACAAATAACAAACAAACAAAAGTAGTAATAAAATGGCTCTTAATGGCATTGCATTATACTCATGGATCAGTGCCTTGCTCAGTCATTATCATAGAAGTTTCTTCAAGCAACAGGTGGGAACAAATACAGAAAGCTACAAACAGACATTATGCAGTGAATACGAGACTTTGGAACACTCAGCCCTAAGTTGAATGTCTGCATCAAATACCCAAAGAAGAGGAGGCAGAAAACATATAAGAGCCAGATGGGATGGAGGACACCAGGAAAGCAAGCTCTTTGAAATCAACATGAGCAGATCCTATATGAACTAACAGAAACTGCTACAGCGTGCATAGGGCCTGCACAGGTCTGCACCAGGTCCCTTATTTACATATTATGGCTTCCTGTTTAGTGTTTTTATGGGATTCCTGAGTGTGCAAATGTGTAGGTTTCTGTTTCTTATATCTCTTTTGGGCTCTTCTCCTCCTGTTTGTTTGTTTGTTTTCTAATTCCAATTTCAGTATGCTACATTTTGTTTCATCTTATCATATTATTTTATATTTAATCTTTATAAGTTTGTTTTCTAATGAGAGACAGAAATGAAGTAGCTCTGGATGGGAGGGCAGTTGGGGAGCAATTGAGAGGAGTAGAAGGGGAGAGATCTTATGTTAGAAAATATACATTTTCAGGAAAAGGAATAAAATGTGACATTGTAATACTTGTTCTTTACATCAGGAGGATGACTGTGTTGTGTCTTCTTTCTTTTTAAAAATATTTTTGTTAATTATTTGAGAATGCTGTACAATGTATTTTGATCACATTCATTCCAACAATATCTCTTAACTCCTTCAGAATCCATCTTCATCTCCCTACTCTTCTGACTTTTTTCCTTTTAATCTGTTTACATTTCATAGTACATGGACTCCAATTTGTGCCATTCAGATGTCTGGTGCAGTTCACGGGAGCATGGCTGACCTGCCAGGAGCCTTACTATTATAGAAAACCGATTATACTTCCCATAGAAGACATCAACTGTTGGTAGCTTCTCAGGGTTGAATGTGTATTAATCCTTCCCACTCCACACTAGAGTGTTGACTAGCTTGATCTTGTAGAGGCCACTGCAGCTGCTATGAGCTCATCAGCCCTGTCATGTCTAAAAGACACTGTTTCATGCCAGTCCTCCCTGAACTCTGACTCTTTCTGATTCTTTCTGATCCCTCTCGTGGGATGACCAGTCCTTGAGCCTTGGAGAAGGGGTTGCTATATAGATGACCCATTTGTGACTGAGTATTTTCTCTACACCTTGACTATTGTAATACTTCTGCATTGATAACCATCCATGGCACAGAGAAACTTCTCTGATGCAGTCTGAGAGTTATCCTAGTCCCAATTCAGTCGTGACCCTTGTGATTCCCTAGTCAGTGCTGGAGCTTCTGGAGAATGGAGAACCATCCCCCTCATGATATCTTTTATTCACTAATGCAGTTCTGTAGTGTTTTTCATGTAGTTTATGCTGGTGTATTTTACTTTTAGTGTTCATTAAAAAGAATTTCTTTGGGTTAATCTCTCCTACTTGTCTCATTTAATTAGTTGACCTTTGTCTCCACTGTTTGACTGCCATTGTGTGTAGGCTATATGCAGCTATCTCCCATATATGTTGCAGTTGCCCACTATGACGAAAGCTTAACTCATATTGACTTTTTCAAAATAATTTCTAGCCAGTTTCTGTCTCAAAAAAACAAAGGGCTCCCTCCACACCCAACAGTATGTTTTACTAAATTTATCCTAAATCAATGCTAATTTCTGATTATTCTTGTTTTACAGTTTTCCACAAACCCATGTCCCTTGTGTCTCCTCCCATCTCTTGCTCTGATCAAACTCCATTATGCTGTTTATGTGATAGTTTAACCACAGCTTTTGTTTGCCCACAGTCTTAACTCTTCCTTCAAACCCATGAATCACATTACATGTTCACATCATCTGATTGAAACTATTTGTAACATACATCTTGTAACGAGAGTTCTCTGGAGATAGCCTTGATAGTTAGCCCTTTGAAAACGGTACCAGAATTAAACAAAAGAATGGAATGAGGAGGAGAATATCGCCTTACAGAGTGTTCTGAGTGACACTGTCTTTTTGAGAAGTTTATATATTTCAAAAATAGTTGGAGATGGGCAATCTGGTACTCACAAGAAATTCACTTCTTTTATCTGGTGCAACTAAAGAATGATGGGGGCGAGGGGACTGATTAACCATGGAGTAATTTGAATAGAAGGAATGACATGGTATAGGCAAAATCTGTCTCTGTCTCTGTCTCTGTCTCTGTCTCTGTCTCTGTCTCTCTCTCTCTCTCTCTCTCTCTCTATCTCTCTCTCTCTCTCTCTCTCTCTCTCTCTCTCTCTCTCTCTCTCTCTCTCTCGTGTGTGTCTGTGTCTGTGCATCTATATGTGACTTTCCTTGCTGTTATAGTTCTACCTTGGTTAAGTATAGATAAGTTATACAGACCTGTACAACTGCTAGCATAAAAACTTTACAGCATACTTTAATGTTACCACATATTTTCTTTAGGCTGTGTATTTTCTTCAATTTTCACACTATTTCAAAGTTTGCAAGGCTCAGTATACAGAATAATTGTAACTATATGGTGTAAGTTTTATGGAGACTATAAATATTGCATTAAATCTAGTGTGGTATGCATTATTTAGATGGGACTCCTTTGGCTATATAGTAATATCAAGCCACATATAAATTACTATACCTTAAAATAGCATTTATAAAACAAGACATGTTTCAGCATAAATAAATTTTACACTGTAGCCAACATAACTCCTCAGAAGAAATTACTTTAATTGCATCCATGTTTATCTCTTTCCCCATGATGCTATTCTTTTTATATACAATTTTAATCATTAATTTAATAAACCAAGAGTAAAGAAAATTTCCAGTATATACTGTTATGAAGTTTGACCTAGTGTAAGAATATTCCAGAATCATGAACTTAAAACACTGTAAATTTTGTATCACACATGTACGTCTGTTCCCTTGTATTGTGCAGAGAAAACTCACAAATCAACCTTGAGAAAGGAGTGTTGAAATCTGCAGCAGAGTTTGAAAACACCAACTTTAAATACAAATTTTATTGACTTCTTGGAAATAATGGATAGACTTAAATTGGGGTATCTCAGTTTTCAAAGTTTGACACGCGATGACAAATCATATTGTAGACATTCATGTGGTTTATTCAGTAACTACTTCAATTTTTTTTTCTGTTTCAGTGATAAAATTCACTTCAATAAAACCCGTAAGATAGTTCATACATTATAATAGTAGTTGATGTTCATTGAATCTTTATAATTTTATATAAATTATTTATTACAGAAATAATCTATAACTTGATGCTATAATTATTTACAGTTTGTTAATAAGTTTGGGGGAGCTAAATACTTTTTAATGATCACAAACTAGGAGCTTTTTATTACATATTTAAGATTTTTAAGATTTTTTTTGAAAATTTTATGTATACATATAATGTTTTCTGATTAAACCTCCCCTGAAATCACATTCCAAACCCTCCTCAGATAACTTCCCAAGATCCCCCTGACATTCCCTTTACAACATTTGTTTCATTTTTATAAAAGTCGCTGACTTCACTTAACACTGCCTGTATGTACTTGAGTGTTGCAGTATCAGCTCAAGCACTGCTAGTCTCTCAGTGTTCACATCCTTAAAGAAAACTGACTGTCTCATTGGAAGCACTCACCTGTCAGCAGTTGCCTCTGATAGGGATAGGACTTTATGAATCCTATTCCCATTCATTCCAGGAATTTGGCTGACCCAATTATGTTAGTACACTGTGAGTACTAGATACTATACTAAATATAAAATTATAAATATATTTACATATAATATGTATTAAATTTAGAGCTGAACACTCCATATATTTATTCTTCATATATTGACAAGCTGTAGGTCCCTGTATTAATTGCTATCTTATGCAAACAGAAAATTTTCTGATGAGAATTGAGAGATACATTATTCTATGTAAATAAAGATAAGGACTTAGTGAGGGCTGCTTCATAGTATGTCAATTTAGCAGAATAATAGTACTGGGTACTCTCCTCTGGTCTGGGACCTAAAGAGCTATGCACTTTAGCTCTTTAACAGACCAGGCATAAACTCTGTCTTAAGAACTTACGTCCTGTAAGAAAGAGATTGGTTACTGCCATAACTTTTGTGCCACTATTGCACCAGTGGTTTTATCTTGTCAACCCAGTTTTTATTGTTACTTACAATGATCACAACAAGGTTGTTGATGATTTTTATCTTCCAAGAACATCCACAGAACTTTCTATCATTGTTAAAGCTTCAACACTTCATGAAAGTAGAGATGAAGCTCCCAGGTTGGCACTACATGCTAGAACACATGATTTAACCTGTGGGTCTTTCAAAATATGGTCTTACTATCAAATCCTAGAAGGTAACCAAGAGCATTGACAATAGCCATAATATTTTGATGGGGGTGTCATTGGAAACCACAGACACCAAAACTCAAGATTTTATATTTTCATGAATTATGGTGATTGCATCTTCAAAATGTAAATTATAACTAAATTATAATGTTTATTCAGTATAGTGTATTATTGCATATGAGAAAGATCATTGATAAATACCTGTTAAATCCAAGCTTTAAAATAATGGTTCAAACAAACATATTTCATGTATTTACTATACACATTCCCCTAAATATTTTCATGTATTTGTGCTGAGTTTCTAAGCAGTAAAGCAGTTCTGAGAGAAGATATTTTGACCTTTCTCCTTAATTTAAAGTAACCTGTCTTTTAAAATTTATCATTTAAAATGTTTATTTCCCAATGATAGCACTGCAGAAAATATTTTAAAACTGAACTGCTATTAAAATTTTAAATGAAAGACAAATTTATTCAGTTAAATCTCATTGCAAAAAATAATCTCACTTACACATAGAAAGATAGTAGAAATTTTGCAAAATGACTTTGCTTATTCAATATTAATCTTTTTCCCCCTTTCCCCCTTACAAGATGTGTAATGATACAAGCGTGATCACTATAAATATAAGCATGATCATATATTTACCTATTTCTCCATCTTTGTCCTATGACTTTTTTCCCACACAGATGAAGCCTATGCCCTCTGAGTTTTACATGCTTGGCATGTAGAAAAAGAAAGAAAGACTGAAAATCTTTACTGATTTCAAAGAAACATGGCTTAAAGAGAAAAGTGATCAGTAGTGATCTACACTTCTTAGATAATATATTTATCAAATCATCCCCAAACGGATGGATTTCATAGATGCCGTATAGCACCCCAAGTACCTCTGTTCACGTATTTCTTATTTTCCATGCTCACTCTCTGAGAATATCCAAACTGTAAGGATTCAGAGGAATGCATTAACATCCTGAATCTTTTGTGGGCTCATGCCTGATAAATGTCACTTCTTCTCACTTTTCTGTCTGTAATGTTGAGTCACAGTCGTGTGTTATTCATCATGTGAGTGCCCTCGACCTACCAACTCCTGACATGGAGGGCAGATGCTATGTGCCATTGATTCAATTGCTGTGGATTCATTGAATCCTTTAATAAGAGAGAGTACTTTGTGTCATCAAGCTGCCAATGAAATATGGGTTTTATTTTACTGTTTGACTATTATAGTACCCTTACAGGGAAGAATAGGGTGAAATTTACCTAGAAGTATATTTTGATCTGCTATGCTAGGATTCTGTCCTGTTATGATTGTTTTATGGTTTTAGTTTTGCTTTGTTTTGCTTTGCTGTTTTAAGGTAGTGTGGCTCAGACCTAGGTCTTCTCCATACTAGGCAAGCACTTTATCCTTGAACTACAGCGGCATTCCTATCATGCTAGGATTCTTTGCTTACAATTACAGAATATAAGAGAGTGTGTTGTGAACATAAAATTATATGTATTAAGCTGGCAAGATGCTCATCAGATAAAGGCATTTGCTGCTATACCTGAGAGCCGGAGTTTGATCCCTCGGTCTCAGGTGGTAGAAGGATGCATTCAACTTCTGCTACTTGTCCTCTGACTGCTACATTTTCACATGTACACAGTGATCAGTGAGTGAGATATAGCTGGTACAAAGATACATATGGCTTTAATACGTTGAGATTCTTTGCGAATTTATGGATAGTGAAGACAGCAGGCTCCTGATGTATAATCAGTTATTATTAATCTTCCTTATCACAGTGGAATATTGTAGTTTTTGAGGCACAAAAATGAGCACATAGTGTGTGTGTGTGTGTGTGTGTGTGTGTGTGTCTGTCTGTCTGTCTGTCTGTCTGTCTAGGGTTGGCACACATTATTGACAGCATAAATATACTGTCATAAACTACCAGTGATGAAACATGGACTGAGCTCACTTTCTATCCATAGTGCTGGGAGTTTGGGGATACAGTTTAGGAATAGCAATCAGACTTCAGATTTATTAGGGTCTAAGGTAGTCTACAATATAAGACACTTCATGTTTTCTATTGATACTTCCAAACTTCAATAATATTATCTTTTTTCCTGATAAAAATTATACATTGTTTGTAGAGGCCAGGACGGCAGCCCCAAACTGTCTTTAGATTCATGTGTAAATACACAGTGACACACCACTTAAGAGTGAGTGCTGGAATGCATTTGGCTATTTTCAGGGCCTCTTGGGTATCTGCCTCCTCTACTGATTCCTGTTTTTGTACTCCAACATTAAAACTGTAGTACATAATACTTGCGAATGGGGCTATTTAACCTTGTTTAAATTTATTACAATTAAACAAAATTAAAATTTCATGTTAATAATGTGGGTTATATTTCAGTTTCCTCATATCTACTTGAGGCTAACAGCTGTGCGACTAAACAGAACAGATATTACACAATTTTATTTGAAAGGACTGATCCCAGATACTTAGTAGTTGAATCTGTAATTGTTTTTTTTATTTTTGAGATTATAATATAACTACAATACTCTTTTTCTTCCCTTTCTCCTTCAAAACCATCCCGCGCAGCCATCTCTGCCTTCTTTCAAACTCATGACCTTTTGTTTTTCATTAATTGTTGTTGCAAGCATATATGTACATGCACATTCATATTTAATCCTAAGCATAAGCCTGCTCTGTCTATATAATGTTATTTGTATGTATGTTTTCAGGGCTGATTATTTGCTATTGTAAAGCCAATTGGTGTGCGCTACCCTTTGCAAATAAGATGCAAAATAGCATAGCGTTCTTTTTTTTTTTTCTTCTGCCTACTGGAATGAAGGCTGACAACATGCTTTTTATTCTTGTGCTCACCACTTGTGTTTTACCTAGATTTGTAGATTCAAGATAGAAGAAGAGGAGGAGGGAGGGAAGGAGGGGAGGGGGAGAGAGGGAGGAAAAGAAGGAAAGATGGAGGTAAGAATAGAACAATAAGAGAGAAAGATTTTGTATTTCTCATTGTCTCCATATGTGTTAGTAACCATTCTCTCTCTCTCTCTCTCTCTCTCTCTCTCTCTCTCTCTCTCTCTCTCTCTCTCTCATACACACACACACACACACACACACACACACACACACACACACACACACACCAGATAAAGATCTACTTGGCTGAAGGTGTAGCTCACTCAATGGGATGCTAGCCCAGAATGGTGGGTTCAGTCAACAATGCTGCATAAACCAGGGGTAATGGCTCACACTGTAATTTGTTCAGTTGGTGAAAGCTAGAACATCAGAAGTTCATGTCATCCTCGTCTGCATAGTTTAAAGCCAGACTAAGATATAGGACTCAGTTTCAAAAACGTAGTCCAGGAAATATTTGTTTTGGCTCAAAATCCACTGTTTCAGTCTACAGTTACCGAACTGATGGTTTGGGCCTGTGGCAACACAATACACCATAGCAGGAATACATGACAGAAGATACCTCTTTCCATTATGGTGGCCAGAAAAGGAAAAGTAAAGGAAAGATCCAGAGTCACAGCATTCTTTCAAAAACATGACCCTTGTAATCTAAATTTCTCCCACTAAGCCTCATTTCCTAAATATCACAACCATCTCCGAATGTATCCACAGCTGATGACCACACTTTTAACATATAGGGTTGGGGGGTAAATTTAAGATCCAAGTCACTGCAGAAGAGAATATTAGTTAGAACCACAGGCTCTGTTTGTCTTGACTGTTGCCACACCCCTACAGTCTCCACTGTAGAAGGTAGGACACTTAGAGGTAGCTAAGTGATGAAGAGGCTCTTACTTTATTAAGGGTCCTCATGTAATTTGTCCAATGTCTATGTAAATAGGATAAATATGGACATAAAAAGAGAAAGCAAGGGTATGTATACAGAGAGGAAAAGCAGTGATATGGTTCAATAGAAAATTTTCTGTGAAGCACAGGACAGTTTTCAAGGAACTCAAACTGCTGATACTTTCATCTTGGATTTTAAGCCTTCAGAAGTTTCTATAACTATATTCTTCTTGGGATATCATCCAGAGTATCATATCTTACCATTCCATTCTAGCTAGCCATTATTGGCTCCAAAGCCAAAATGTCTAGGAACAATGCCAGCTCAGCTTCTTACCAGGCAGGGGACCATGGATGGATTTCTTGACTTCTGCTGGTCTCCATTTCCTCATTTGTAAAAGGATAAAGACAGTGACAATACTTGTACCTTTATCCCCAGGTCACAACCAATGAAAGGGTGAATGTCTCAGCTGCTCAGAGAAGTTGCAGGAAAATTCCCCACACAAATGTATGTTAAATTCATAGCAAAAACCTATTATTCCCATATTGTTTGACTTTCCAGCAATTGAAACATCCAAGACTATGTATCAAATGCACTCTGGAGAGTATTTGAAGCAGCTTCTTTTGGAGCTTGACAGTATTCAAATGAGTCCCCCACATAGACGATTATAATCCTTTCCTTCCTTTCTGGAATACTTTCTTGGGAAAAAATATTTCTCACTAGGAAGTAAGAGAAAATGGATAGAATTTACATTTGAGCCCTGCTTATACATCCCAGTTCTGCCTGTATCCTCAGTGGGGCACCAAGGATGTCACTCTGTCATGTTTTTTGCCCTTGTCTAAAGCAATATTGCCCAAGAGACCTTTCAAGAATAGAAAATGTTCTATACTGCTTATGTGTTTTATAGTATGTTAGCTTTGTGGCTATGGGGCATTAAAATGCACCTAGTACCATTAAATCCTCAATTTGTTTAGTGTAATCATGGAACAATGAATTCTGGGTCTTGTGATAAGAATCAAATGATAAGATATATTTAATATCAAGTTAGCTCTGAATACCAAACAGACAGCAAAGAGAGACTAGCCATGAGGTCTCAGGATGCTTGCTTGCCAGCCAAATACAATGCAGCTATCGGTTAGGTCCTCCTGGATTGTACAGCCCTTCTGAGCCTCCAGGGATAACACCTGCAGTCCAAGGGCAGCTATGGAATTTGAATGGACAATATCCAGAAATGCTTGTGTGTTCAAGAAGCCAGGAGAGGAAGAGTGAGAAGGTGAGCAAAGAGCTCACACCCTCCCCTGCTCTATCAGTCTCTGTTCAACTTGTGCTTCTCATGACTCCTAGGAACAAACTGCAAGGGGACAGAGGGGTTGAGAGAAACTGTCACGTGATGCGCTGTCCTGGCTCGTTAGCAGCACTGCAGCCCAGAGCTTAAGATATTAAGAAGTAATTGCTATTCATGCTTTGTAGCTTCCTCCAGCAGCAAGAGCAAGGCGTTGCTTAGATGCAAACACCAATTCACCTTTATCAAGAATAACAAATAGACTCTTAGCCTGGAACAAGGCATGCTGATCGCTCCTCATTTTTCCTAATACAGTCACCTAAAATTAAATTATAGAATCCCACTGTTTATCACATACAAACCGATTCTGTGATTACAAGTAAATCCCAAAATAACTGTGTTCTAGTTTTCAGTCTTGCCATATAAATTGAAACCTTACTGCGTGTAGAGAAAGCACTTATTTTAATGTCAAGAGAGAAGCAGAGTGAGTGACCACTCAGAAGATTCTATCATTTTCTATGACACAGAGGCTCATCAATTACAGGACTAATTACGCAGTCATTAATAAAATGTATGTTAAAAAATAACCAGGCTAAATAATTTAGGGCTGGAATTGTAACCCCCGTATCAGTTAAATCACAGTTTCAACTCTGGGCTGAACACACTGTAAAACCTGGCAGCCATTTGAATTTCGCCGTGTTTTATGCTATGACCCAACCACTTTGTGAAATTGAAGCTGCCCAACAACCATTTGTGTGTGCTCCTCTTCATTGGCCATTTAGTATTTAATTTTTTCCCTCACAGATAATTTTTGTGACTTCTTTTGGGTTTGATTTAAGGTCTAATTTTGCTTAATGAATAAAAATAGCCTGGCTGTTAAACTTTCCACTCATGCACACCCATGTGTGGTTTTATGATATTCTAACTACTGAAGTGCTCCATTTAAATTCTGGAGCTATTTTTATTCCATAGAATAGTCTTATAGATAGAGCTCGTTGTGGGGGAAATATTTCTATTTACTTCAATAGTAACCATTTCAAATACTGTTTTAATGTTTCTTTACTCAGTCATCATCTTTGGTATATAAATTTTCACCATGCTATTTGGTCTTACTGCTTTCTTGTAACTGAATTAACTGTTAGTCTTAGTTACTTTGTGCAATAAAGGTCAGTTTCCCCTCACAGAGTCCCTTCTCCCTCCCCTTCACCTCCGAGAGTGTGCCCCGCCCTCTCCTGTATCCCCTCACTCTGGCACATCAAGTCTCCGCAGGATTAGGCATATCCTCTCCCACTGAAGTCAGACAGGGGATACATGGAGATGAGCTGCACAGTTGCTACATATGTGCAGGGGGCCTCAGTCCAGCCTGCGTATGCTCTTCTTTGGTGGCCCAGTCTCTGAGAGCTCTTAGATGTCCAAACTAGTTGATGATGTTGGCCTTCCTGTGGAGTTCCTACCTCCTTAGGGCCTTTAATTCAGGGTTTTGTTTTTTTAAATTTGCAAACCTATTTTATTTATCATCGTAGATGTGTTCACATATGGTATCTTGGCTTGAAAATTAAAGAAATTTCCTGCGCCTATAAAATTAGCTCATAGGCAAGTTGGACATCTCTATAGCCATTTTTATTTTGGAAACTCAGGAGAGTATTTGTGAAAACAGTCATAAGAAATAAAAACCCACGGAAGAGGTGAACTACTTTTATTCTAGACATTTCTCTCCTGATTCCTCCAATTTCATCATCAATCTGCTTCTCCCACCCTTGAGCTCTTTTGTGTTATGCAGAGAGAAATGCAATGTATGTGATGGAAGTACAGTTTTTCTCAGAGAAAAGACACAGATTTATTCACATACACACATACGTACATACATACACACATACATACATATTCTCATTTTATTCATATAAATGTCTCTATATATTTATATTCATGTATATGTGTATTTCAATTGTTTACTGTAAGGAACTGGCTTATAATGTCATCATAACTGACAATTTCTAAATAGCAATCACTCAGGATCATGGTACATGTGAACCATGTAAGAATCTCTCTTCTCTACAAGCTATTCCCTCCATCCAAGTTTTAAAACTTTTGTTTAGTCACCCCAAATCTTGTTCCATTTATTTGCAGCAGCAGAGACATATCCTGCCTCCTGCAACATGATTATACCTTGAAATCAAATATAAATGAAATAGCTTGGGGGAGAAGGTGGGTAGGTGAAAGGAAGGCCTGGTACTTGCCCACATATTTGGCCTTCTTGGCTTAGCATCCTTCTCCAGTCTTCTATTAAATAAAGCCCCAAGGCATTTACCAACTGAGCATACATACAAGTTTTATTGTGGTAAAACATAGAATGCAGGTTTGGTTGTTTACGATGCAGATTCTGTGAACTCATTCTATATACAATTATTTGCTTTCATTTTCATAGTCTTGTTTTTAAATCTCCTTTCTCTTTGTGTGATTCAGTAGCTTATGCTTTGCACGTGGGGTAGGGATGGGAAGTTATCCCAGGTTGCAGAGGACCATGATGACTTCAAGGACTCCAAATTTGGACCGACAGGGAACTTGTGGTTTTTTAAATATTCAGATTAAGGCAAGAGAAAAACAGACATGCAGATAGTAGGTTAGTAGGTATTTCACAGAGTTCTTGTGGAGGCTCTGTTTTAATAATTCATTGAGTATGAAGAATGTTGTACTTTGCACATGGCATGCCCAGAACTACAGAGCCTGGGCTGTCTCTGCAGCAAGGCTGAGAAATCACCTGTCTCTTTATGTTGTATTATTTTCTTCAGATTTACTGGTAGCAAGGAGAAGTGGCACAGATGGCTGGGAGAGATGAGAACTTTCCCTGCGTGAGGGACCTGTGCTTATAAATATTTTAATATTCAGCCTAGTCTCCTCAGCCTCCTCTACTTGCTTTTTTGTTTGCTAGGAGATTAAGTGAAATTGAACGCAGGCTGGAAGACTATGTAAGATGCAGAATGTTAGAGTGAATACAGCAAAGCCACGAGCTTGTTCTTGGCAGGGTAGTGCAGTGTCATGACTAAAAGACGGATTTCTAATATTTTATTTGTATTAATTATGTTGGCAATTATATACACAAATTCAATATATTTAGATCTTATTCAGCACACACTCCTTCTGGGCCCTTAAAATCTCCTCTCAGTTTCACATCTTCTATGTTTTATTTTTCATTTCTTTTAAATTATATTGTCTACTTCTTTCAATTAATGCTGCCCATATGTTCATAGGTGGTACATAGGCGATCTAAAGGGGCTAGCCCCTTAGAGGGAAAACAGTTGTCAATAGCTTCTCAGAGCATGGGAGGGCCAGGCGCTACATCAGTCCTACTGGAATGTTTCTTGGCTCCATTTGGTGCAGGTCTTGTGCAGTTGCCCACTTATGCTGTAAACTAATGAGTGCAGAGGTCCCTTCATGTACAGAGGTACTATTTTCCAGAACTCTTCCAGGACCCTGCATCTTTATGGTTTTTCTGCCCTCTCTGCTGTAACATGTGTGTGTATATGAATCCTAACTTGGATATTTATTTTTTAAATTCACTTTACATCCACATTGCTGTATCCCCTCCCAGTTCCCTACTCAGTCCATTCCCTTACCCCTACCCTTCTCCTATAAGAGAATAGAGACCCCCCAAATCCTGCCCATCCTGGTACATCAAGCCTCTGTAGTGCTAAGTGCTTCTCTTACTGAAGCCAGACAAGACAAGACAAGTTTGGGGAATTGATTCCACAGAGAGGCAACCCTGCTGCTTAAAGGTAGCCCCTGCTCCAGTTGTTCAAAACCCACATGAAGAACAAGCTGTATGTCTGCTACAAGCTGTACATCTGCTACATATATGCAGAGGCAGTGTGTAAGTCCCATCCTGTGTATGCTCTTTGGTTGGTGGTTCAGTCTCTGAGAGCCCCCAAGGGTCCAGGTTAGTTGACTCTGTCTTCCTGTGGAGTTCCCGTCCCCTTGGAGCCTGTAATCCTTAACCCAATTCTTCTGTAAGAGTTCCCAAGCTCCATCCAATGTTTGGCTGTGGGTCTCTGTACCTGTCTGAGTTAGCTACTGGGTGAATCCTTTCAGAGGACAGCCATGTTAAGTTTCTATCTACAAGCATAACATAGTATCATTAATACTGTCAGGGATTGGTGCTTGCCCATGAGATGGGTGTCTAATTGGGCTGGTTATTGCTTGGACATTTTTTTTGGTTTCGGATCCATTCTCTATTCCTGCATCTCTTATTTTATTACATTTTACTCAATCCTATTTATTTTGCATTGCTTAAATATTAGAAGAAAAATTCCCAGGGTGTAACTTATTTTATGTTCCAGTTTATTCTTTAAAATTTTTTGATATTATAATTTAATTAAAACATTTCTCCCTTTTCTCCCTCTAAGGCCTCCCACTTACTGCTCTCAACTCTCTTTCAAATTTATAGCTTCTTTTCTCATTAAGTTCTATTATACACATACACATATACATATATATACAAATGTACATGTACACACATCTACACATACACATGAACATGCACATGTACATATACATACACTTGTACATACATACACATGCACATACACATGATACACATGCACATGCAATATACATGTACATATATATACGCATACATATACAAATGCTATTGTATACATTTTTCTAAATATAACCTTTTCAATCTTTATGACGTTACCTGTATATATGTTTTCAGGACTGGCCATTGTGCACTGGACAACCAGTTGGTGTGCTCTTCCCTGGGAGTGCCACCTCTTCAGTCCCAGCTTTCCTAAGTTGACCACAGTTTTTTGTGTCACACTGAGGCATCATGGGATTTTCTCCAGTCTATGTGGCATGTTACAGTTCATTATAGCACATGGACATTCTCAAATGCAGTTCTGGAGGTGAATAATCTAGGTTATAAATTCCACTCCTTCCATATTTGCTAAGTACACTTTGTTTGACACTTACTGTTTCCCTTAATATTTGTGTTCTGTGTGCAATAGTTAAGTGTATTCTCTGAGGCAAGTGTGGATGTGGGGCTGGAGTCTATAGTTTTATGGACTCTAGTGCCAAGGATGACAACCCATCACTTCCACCTAAGCTTCTCATTGGTCAAGCAAGATTCTAGATCGTTTTCTGAACTTCCTTCCTGTTGTGACAATCTGTGTGCCAAAAGTTGGTTTTCTCTGGTGATATGATGTATTTATTCTGATAGTATATAACTTGAATAGACTTCTATAGAATGGTTGGCTGATGTTTTGGCAGTGAAAGCTGTTCCAATACTACAGTGGAAAGAAAGGCATTAGCAGACAATGATAGTTACCCCATCTCTATGTACATCTTTTTGTTGCGAAAAAGGAATCTTGTAATATTACATGCATTCATACAGAGTCAAACATGCTCTTTTTATACATATGTACAAATAATTGTGCTTTGAACTATCTTTATGATACACATAACATTAAGACTATATTCTTTATATATTACAAGTGTATTCAATAGACTATGTTATAGTATGATTTCTGCTGCTGTGATAAAAACGCTATTAAAATCAATTTGGGCAGCAAATGGTTTATTTGCCTTACACTTCCAGCACACAATTCAGCACTGGGGAGAGTCAGCGAGGAGCTTAGGCAGGAACTGCAGCGGAAACCATGGAGGCATGCTGTTTGGTGGATCACTCCCTGGATCATACTCAGCTTACTTTCTTAAACAACCTGGGTCCACTTGCTTAGAGATAGTGCCACCCACATTTGGTTTGATCTCCCATATCAGTCAGTAGTCAGAACAATCTTTCATTGACATGGCCATTGCCAATCTGATCAAAGAAATTCTTCATTTGAAACTTTCTCTGAGGTTAACAATTGAACTTCTTATATATATGAAAGACATTTTTATGCTAATGTCATCTATGAAAGTGGTATGTGTGAATGTATTATGCATCTGTGTTGTGTATATGTATGAGGGTGTTGTGCAAATAGTTGTTAGCTCTGGGCCTAGTTTATTGGCTTTTATGTATTTACTGAGTTCACATACTTATTCATGTTTGGCCTTGGCCTCTTACTCAACAGTGAGTCTAATACTGACGTAATTGTCAGTTTCTGTTCCTATATCAGTAGATATATCAGCTCTCCTTGTGAGGAAGGTCAGGCCATAGTATGCTCTAAATGATGCCTACCATCATAGGATCTTCAGCAGTGCAGGCACCTATTCTTACAGGCAAGAAACAAAAGGTTGTGTTTTCACCTAGGAAATTTGCCACTCCAGTGGCAATGTCTCAGGAAACATACAGGTAGAGAACTGTAGAAATTAATGTGTTATAGGTTGACACTTAGCCAGTAGGATGTAGAATAAAACATTGAAACTTGGAAGCTTTGCACACTTAGTAATAAATTGCAATATCAGAAACATAGTAAAAATGAAGTTCAAATAGCCCTTGACCACTTGATTGTGAGGTTCACTTATATCTGTTTTCTCTTAAATAAACTCTGTTTTTTAAAATCTACCTTAGTGTGTTGTGATAGTAACTTTATGTCAATTACTTGTTTTTAACCTGACAGCTACTCAGTGCCCATTTGGTTGTTCAGTGTTCTGGTTTCATCCTATATTTGTACTTTTCTCAATGTTAAGTAATCACATGTTGATGTTTCTGGGCATGTGCCTCTCAGTGTCATGTTAGAGCAAACAGAGCTGTCTATGTACTTATCTCGATAGATTGTGACATATTGAAAGAATGCAGTAAGTTTTATCTCACTCTCTGTAGAATGCTGTCAGTTTATCTCAAGTCATACCCCATAGAGTGGTACACTTTTCTGACCATGTTTCAGAAAACGTCTCTTATTCATTGGCATTGTATCCTTGTCAAGATTGTATCCTTGCTTGTGTTGGACTCTCCCACATGAAGTTAGGCTACACTGTCGTCTTATGCCTTCCCTTCATCACCGAAACCTTTCATTAACATTTCTGATGATAATTTACAGGCTTCATAAATCATAAGGACATCTATTAATATTACATAGAAATAGTGAGCACTAATATCCATATAGAGCTGCTTGCTTATAGCAAAGCCTGAAACTTTATCTATTAGATTGTTCAGGCTGATATACCATTCAGGTCTCTCTCTCAGACCCAGTCTCCTTGTCTTCGTTCTTCCAGGCTTGGCTTTCTGGAACTTTCTGGAGCTTTTTGGAGTCGTGTGCTTGCTTTGTCATTTGTTTTTGCACTCAATTTGAATTTCTTACAGTTTGAGGTCAGAGAACATGACTCCTCCATTTTTAAACCTTCTCTTTATAACCATCTCTCCATCTCCCTTTTTAATCTAAGCTTTTTATTCTCACTCTCATTTTCTACTGATTAATTGCTTCTCTGATAAATGCTGTGTCTTGAGAGCTAAACTTTGGGAAAGCTGAGACCAAGATTAATGTGGGCAAAGATTGTAAAGACCTCAGATGAAAGGTGGACTGGGCTTCAGCACAGGCCCATTGATACAAGGCAACAGCAACAGACAAGTCACATTTGTACACACTATCCATCAATTATCATTGCACTTAACATTCCTATGTGTTAAAGATTCTATATCTTCTGAAATCATTAGCTTGGTATTTAACATGTTTCATGGACAAAATAACAAAGACAGATCATTATTGCTACGTAAATTAGCATCATGAAAATGTGGCCAGCAAAAGGTCACAGAAATGAGATATCCAGCTAGGCAGAATATCCAGCCGTTCATCAGTGCCACTTTCAAAAGGCAAACCAACTCTTTAAATTAACTTGGCTAAAGGCTAGAATTTGGATAAAAGTTAATAATTTAAACCTAAATGGCAGGATTCTTCTTCTTCTTCTTCTTTTTTTTTTTTTTTTTTTGGATAAAGCTGGGATAACATACATGCATGCAGAGTATTGAAATTGTCCTTGAGAGAAACGAATGTCAAGGAAACTTTGCCCGAGCCTACTATCTGTGATATTTCAATAAAAAGTTAACTTTTTGAAATGTTTATATTTAAGCCTCTTGTCCTTTATTTTATGTTAAGCTGGTAAACTCAGAGTTACCTCAGAAGGACTTCAAAACATTCTGTAATTTATTTAATAGTATTAATTAATAGTTCTATTATGTGTACTTTAAAGACAGCAATAAACCTGCCTCTCATTTTGTATTCTTAACAGAAATCAGGAGTTAAAAGAACTTGGTGACCTTTCCCCACACTGGGACAACCTACGGAAAAATGTCCTTTCTCACTGTGATCAAATGGTGACTATGTACCAAGACATTCTGACAGAACTTTCCAAGGAAACGGGTATGAAGCAGCAACTTCAGTTACCCAGATTATATTACATTAATGCATGTCCCAAGGAAGCAATGACTAGAACTGTAGATGTGGAGATAGACAAGCCAATGATTAAACTTTTAACTCTCTTACCTTGGCATCTATAGCAAGGAAGAATAGACTATGGTACTCTGCTTTATAGTATTGTTAAAGTAATATAATAACAACTGAAAGAATTTTTAAAATTAATGTATGTGAAGAATGTGAAGGAATCAATGTTTTCCTTTCTGAAGTTCTTGTAACATCTCTTATTTTTTTCCATTGTGTATTGTTGAGGGCACACACATTACATATTCATTTATATGTCTGTTTATTCAATTGTTAATCATTTCTGATCTTTATTCTTCTAGGGTCCTCTTTCAAATCCAGCAGCAGCAAAGGAGAGAAAACACTAGAATTTGTTCCAGTAAATCTACACTTGCAACGGATGCAGGTCCACAGCCCTCATCTGAAAGGTATTGATATTCCTTCGGGATTGTCAGACTGTGTCACAGTGGTGTGTGTGTGTGTGTGTGTGTGTGTGTGTGTGTGTGTGTGTGTGTGTGTTTAGAAAGTTTGATGACTGGCAGACTCCCTAATTTAATAGTTAGATGAGCATGAAGAGGAGAGAACCAAGGTTGATGGGAAAGAAAATAATGCCATTGCTGCTTTTCACGGAACAGCTTATAAATGTTGCACTTGACCTAACTTAGAGACAGAAACTCAGAGTCTTAGCTCCCTAAATGGCATCATAATGGCTGACAGGTAATAGTCTTGTTACTGCTGAATTGGTTACGAGAAGAAGAGAAAACAAGCTTGATGTTGTTATCTTTGGTACAGGCCTAAACTCCAGAATGAAGCTGTATACTGCTTGTCTGCTTCAGTGGCAGTTCGCAGTAACATACATGCTCTTCCTTGTGGGAACAAGCCAGCTGGCAGAGCTTAGTCAGTGGAAAGTGGGAGAATGTTTTTCTTGATCTCCTGCTCAGGAGAAACGTGCAGGTTCTCAAAGCATAGCTGAGCTGTGTCTCAAGTGACTGGTGCATCATATTAGAGGTAGACAGCAGTGAAGCAGGGTGGGCACACTATCTTTAGTATCTGATTCCCTGAATTAAAAAGAAAATAACAGGAGACTAAAAGGAAGGAATTTAGGGAAAAAAGAGAGCTTGCTCAGCTAACTTGGATTGGCATGCGTATCCAATGACTTCCATAATGAAATTCCTCAAGTGAGGGTATTTAGACAACCAGCAATTCAAGTGTCAGCCAAGCCATGTTTCCTCTGAGCCAAAGGGGACCCTTCCTTCATTATTAAGTGGTTGCTGATTTTTTATGTGAATATAAACCATTCAAATTCTGCATCTTTACCTGTTACCTGCTTCTCTTCTCTACATTATTTCCCCTTCCTCCCTCCCTCTGTACCTCTTCCTCCCTCCTGTCATCCTTCCCCTGACTTCCACCTCTCCATTTCTGCTCAGATTTCTTCCATAAGAAATGTAGGCTATACCCCAATGATTTGTCTTCATCTCGAGTTTGAATGTAAAGACAGTTTCTGAAGAACTGCACTGAGAGTGGGCAGATTCTCCAAATGCCAGGCTAATGCTTAGCTCATGGAACATGTGACTGAGCAGAACTAATGCTATGTTGTCTTCTAATGACAAATGAAATAACCTTCAGTTAGCTTCAGGTGTTTTCAGACTATTAATTTTTCATCCTTATTAATGACTTAAGTGTAACAAATACTCACAGTAATAGAGAGGTTAGACACGATGAAACAACAGAAACAGAAGCAAAATCTCCAGAAATTCCTTTAAGTGCACACTCCAGAATACTTCAGTGTATTTCATTTTTACAGTCCATCAGTTATCAATACTATAAGATACAGATTCTTATAATATTATAATAATCGGTTGCAATTCTTTTTTACGTTAGATATAATAATGAAAGCACCATATTT
The DNA here is from genome assembly GCF_011762505.2 of Arvicanthis niloticus. NCBI lineage: Eukaryota > Metazoa > Chordata > Mammalia > Rodentia > Muridae > Arvicanthis > Arvicanthis niloticus. The sequence goes on from NC_047675.1 coordinate 9,665,467, forward strand.
GGGGTATAAAATGTAATGAATTCAAATTAAAGTAATTGTTTTTCTTTAAAGAAGTAATACTTTAGTGTTAGTTCAGGGCTCTTAATACTGTAATTGATAGTGTAATTGAGCAGCAACAATGTAGCAGGTCTATTTGAAATGTATATAATTGAATTCTTCTATGTAACTGCATTATCCATGCATTCTTAATTTTGAATATCAGTGCTCCATTGGTTATCTTCTCTATGTCTTTTAGCTATTGCTGTGAAGAAGCATCATGACCAAGGCAATTTATAAAAGGAAGCGTTTAATCAGGGGTTTGCTTTGTTTTAGGGGGTTAGTTCATGATTGTCATGGAGCATGGAAGCAGGCAGGAAGGCGTGGATCTGGAGCATTAGCTGAGAGCTTTACATTTTATCGGCAAGATGGGGATACAGAGAGGAATTAAAATTGTATGGACTTTTGACTCATAAAGTCCATTCTACATTTACACAGCTCCTACAAGGCCATACACCTCAACCCTTCCTAAACATTCCACCAGCTGGAAACTAAACATTTGAAAATAAAAACATATGGGGGCCATCTTCATTTAAACTCATATCAAGAAAAGGAAAATCAGAGGAGTAGTACTGAGGCCAGCTGAAAATGGGAGTCTCTCAAAGCCCCTTAGTTGCTGATTGGCTTCAGAGGGGATCTACAAGCTCAGGGTTTGCATAAAATAAAGCAAAACTTCCAAACAGACTGTGCAGATGCTTGTCCATTGCTTTCCTTTGTTAGATGTTTCAAACAGTTGCTATTGAAAGTATCTTAATATGTACCTTAAAATGTAATAAAACAAAAACATCCATGTCACAGGCGTTACATTAGAGTCACATTCAACAACAATTAGGTTTTTCAGTGTAACTGAGAGTAATAGCCAAATGGGAGAAGGAAGGAACTAGAGAAGCCTTGGAGCCCCCTCAGCTCTGTCTCAAGGGATTAGCTGCATCGTCTCTTCAGTAAGGGTAATTTCTCTCAGACTTGCTCAGGAATGATCATGGTCTAAATAGCTTGAGCTATTTAGAAATACAAACTCACAAAAGCCTGGTGATTCATGTCAAGTGGATTTTGGGTGCCATTTTGAAACCCAGATTATGTTTAAATTGTTCCTTGGTATGAGATCACCATGCAGAGATTTTCCTATGGATGCATTTTATAGCTGAAGTGATTTTAACAAGATCTCCTGTAAAAATAGAGCTATCTCATTTCTATTATTAAACACCACTAAAAGGCTACAAGAAAACTTTATTATGAGTTCTCAAATTATTCTGTTCTCTGCAGCTTGACACGACTCACCCATTTAAACCTTGCTTCCCGGAGGCATGGAATACATTGCCATTTTCACAAAACTAAAGGCATTTTTGAGATATCATATAATGTCAGTGAAGGGAGGAATATTTTTAAAGAAGACAAAAGAAGGGAGGCTTTAAGTACCTATTTTAGGATTTTTTAAAAAATCTTTTCACATACAGTGCATCCTGACCTTAGTTTCCTCTCCCTCTACTGCTCCCAGTTGCCCCTCACCCCACCTCTCCTCTCATCTAACTCGCCAGTTTCCTTTCAGAAAAGAGCAGGCTTCCCCGGGGATATCAACCAAACAGGCCATAACAAGGTACTCTAAGACTAGGCACAAGTAAGAAGAAAAGAGTAACAAGAGTCAGAGACACCCCCCACTCCCACTCTTGGGAGTCCCACAAGAACACCAAGCTGTATAACCATAACAAATATGGAGAGGTCCTAGGTCAGACCCATGCAGGCACCCTGACTGCTGCTTCAGTCTCTGTGAGCCCCTCTGAGCCCTGTTCAGTTGATTGTATGGACCATGTTCTCGTGGTGTTCTAGACCCCTCTGGCTTCCACAGTTCCTGCTCCTACAAGGTTCCCCATTCAACTTCGCTTTAATGGTATTTTCTTGATGGCAAAGTTTGAAGAGTTCTGTTACACATGACTAAAAATTATTACAATTATGAAGAAACACAAAGAGTGGGGTAAAATAAGAAAAATTTAAAATAATAGTACAATTTCTTGATATTAAATTGTTACCTTTCACTTTCGATTTTGTTATATTAGTGATTCTAGTCTCACTCTTCTGTCTGCTCCCTCCTAAAGAAAAACAATCAATCGTGGTTAATTCTAATTTTAAAGGAGTATGGCTAAGAATAAATGTGGTTCTTTAGCTGGACATTTTTCTTCATTATTTAGAAACCAGGAAATTAACCACCTACATAGATCAATCTACTATTTTGTAGTAATTGCAAGCGAAATTCAAGGCTCTGGGATCCAAAGAGAGAAACCTAATTGTTCTAATATTTATTAGTAATTATTTGTTCTCAAATGAGTATTACAGAATACTAAGTAAGCTTCTCTTAGATTAAAATTAAAAAGTAAGTTCCATAGAAAATATTGGTTTTTAAAAGAGTTCCCTACTTCAATGTGACAAATTTTTTTTCTGAATTTGAGTTAGAAATTGTATACTGTATAAAAATGTGCTGTTATTTCAGATCATGAGACAAAGTTTGCATAGCCATAACTGTAGAACAAAGCTGTTAACTGGTATGGAAATCTATGTTCATTTGCAGAAGATGATTCAATAGGTATTTTCAAGTATGTTCTTCAGAGTTACTTTTTGGGTTTCAATGCTAAAATTTTAAACTTCAAGTAAACCTATTTAAAATGTGAAACAGAAAAACCTTCATAGTTAAAAATCACGAACATTGAATAGATTCATAACGATCCGTGATTTCTGAGAGTTGAGTCTGGCTAAGACACAGAACCAACATAGCTCTAGACACAGACATGCCTGGCCAGAGAGACTTTACATGCTTTTTTCAATATCATGACACAGACAGTAGGTTTCCTTGTACAAGATTTTTTGATACTAATGCAAAATTATATTTGTGTAGACATAGGAAATTTAGAATTTAGAAAAAGTGCTACATTTCTGCAGTTGGATGATTTCAAAATTTCTCTGAAAGTAGAAGCTGAGTAGTACTTAAAGGTCTTTTCTCTCTTTAAAATATATCTAGTAATTATTTAGAGTTTCTTAATTAGGTTGTATTGGTTATGCTTTGATTTTGTAATTTAAAAATAAATTTTAAAATTTAGTTCTGAATTTTATTTCCTTTTTGATTTATAGTTATTGATGCAACAATTTAATTTGAGCACTAAAAGGTTTGGTTTTTTTTTTTTTTTTTTTGGTATGTATATTGTGTGAGCATGTGAAAGTCAGAAACTGACACTGGGCTTTTTTTTTTTTTTATCTCTTTCTATCTTGTTTTATTTTATAATTTTAACATTTTTAAAATTAAATTGGGTTTTTTTCTGAACTTTTTTCACACTGGTCTCAAATGTTCCCCAATCCCAGCTGTCTCTCTCTACATTCTCTCATTTCATTCCTCTCCTGACACCTTATCCTTTCCACTCCTGCCCCAAACTTCACAGAGTCCACCCACAAAATCTTTTTTACCCTTCCCAGGGAGATCCATGCACCCTCTAGAGCCCTCCTTTTATCTAGCCTGTCTGGTCTATGCATTTTAGTTTGATTATCATTTACTTAACAGCTAGTATCTATACATAAATGAATAAATACCATATTTGTCTTTCTGGGTCCAGGTTACCTCAGGATGATTCTTTTTTGTCCAGTTCTATTCATTTGCCTGCAAATTCCACAATGTCATTTTTAACAGTTGAGTAATACTCCATTGTACAAATGTACCATGATTTCTTTCTCCATTCTTCTGTTATGGGAGGTCTAGGTGGTTCCAGTGTCTGGTTATTATGAATAAGCTGCAATGGACATACTTGAACTTGAGCAATTGTCCTCGTGTTAGGATGGAGCATCCTTTGGGTTTATGCCAAAGAGTGATATAGCTTGGCCTTGAGGTAGAGCAATACTCAATTTTCTGAGGAACCACCAAATTGATTTCCATAGGAACTGTACAAATTTGCATTCCCACCAGCAATTGGAGGAGTGTGCCCCTTGTTCCATAGTCTTACCAGCATGAGTTGTCACATGTCACTCTTTAATTTTAGCCATTCTGACAGGTGTAAAATGGCATCTTAAAGTAGATTCTATTTGCATTTCGTTAAGTGTTTCTTAGCCATTTGAGATTCCTCTATTGAGAATTATCTGTTTAAATCTGTCACCATATTTTAATTTTATTATTTTATTTTTATGTCTAGTTTATTGATTTCTTTATATATTTTGGATGTTGGAACTCCATTGTATGTGTAGTAAAAGTCTTTTCCAATTTTTAGGCTGCCCTACATCTGATTGATGGTTTCCCTTGTTATACGAAAGCTTTTCAGTTTCATGAAGTCACATTTAATTAATTGTTGATTTTGATGTCTGTGCTATCTATATTCTGTTTAGGAAGTTTTCTCTTGTGCCAATGTGTTCAAGATTATTCCTCATTCTGTCTTCTATCAGGTTTATGTTGAGGACTTTGATCTACTTAGACTTTTGTGCAGGGTGACAAATATAAATGTATTTGCATTCTTCAATATGCATACATTCAGTTTGACCAGCACCATTTGATAAAGATGATTTCTTCTTCCCAGTGTGTTTCTGGCTTCTTTATCAAAATCAGGCTTTCATAGGTGTGTGGATTTATGTCTGGATCTTCAATTTGATTCCATTGATCAATGTATCTGTTTTTATGGCAACACCATGATTTTTCTTTTAAAATTATAGCTCTGTAATACAACCTGAAACCATGGATGGTAATTCATAAAGAAGTTGTTTTGTTGTTCAGGGTTGTTTAGCTATCCTGTTTTTGGTTTGTTAGTTTTGTTTTCTATTTGAAATTTAAAATCATCCTTACATAATTTCTCCTCTCCCATCTTGTTTCTAACCCCTCCAACAAACTGCCTCTTGCTCTCATTCACATGCATGCCCTCTTTTTAGTTGTTTTTACATATATATGTGCATCTGTTCCTAGATATAAGAATTCAACCTGCTTAGTTTATAGAACGTGACCTGTATTTTTTCAGGGTGAACATTTGGTATTGGACAGCCAAGCGGTGTGCTCTTTTCTCTTGCTTTTTTTCCTAATCAAAACGCAAGAGTTGTTTATTGAATTGACCAGTTGTGTCCTTCCACAATGGTCTCCATCTAATGAACAGAGAAAGGTGAGGGCTGCCCTTATCTGTGGGATAAAGAATACATATTGAGAATGTAATTAGAGATTATACTGGTTAGGGCAACTAAACTGGAAGTAGTGGGCTCTCCTCTACAGTCTGAACTACTACAGGTAGTTGGCTAGATTTTTCAGTGCTAGTTATGAAATTCCCTATATTGTGCATGTCTACAGTCAAATTAAACAGCTGTTAGCTATAGCCCAGATATAATTGCTATTATGTATGTAAATGTTGCATCTATAATTACTATTCTATCTTTGGTAATCTAGTCACATGGTGGTCATGGTTTATAAGCTTCACATTGGTTGCTTTTTTCCATGGCACTTTCTGGTGTAATGAAAGCTAATCCTTTGGATGAAGTATTTTCTCTCGGGTAGAAAATAATTGCAAAACAAATATTATACTATACTATACTATATATAGTAGATATACTATAATATATCGTAAAATGCTATAATTGAATTTATTAGTGACTTTTAAAAAGTTAAGAAATCATTACAACACTGTAATTATTATTAAAGTCCATTAGTTTGTTGTTAAACCCATGCTATATGGGTCACATTAGAAATTGTAGTTTATTTCTTTTAATCTTCTATTTTCAGAGTGGAGATGTTCTAATTTAATACAATAATAATTCAGATATATCTAGACTGTGTAATTTTCAAGAAGCAATGATGTTTACCTGAGGCTAATAAAACAATTTATGTTTCCTCAGTAAGCCATATCTTAGAAACAACCAATATGTCAATATCAAAATCAATTTGAGAAACATCTTCTCTGAAATTAGATGTCTCAACAAAAATGTAGTTTAACCAGAGAACATTCACTCTGCCTTTCTTAGATGGATATCTTCCATTTGAATATAAAAATGATGGCATGTTTTGAAGCCATAAATTTCAGGATCAAAAGATTGAGTTTCAATTTAAATGTATGGATTTTTGTTATAAAGAGAAAAATATCTAGTTAGAAACATAAATTGGTACATCTTGAGTTCTCTCCATGTTTTATAATAAATTACAAATGTATATATTCAAAACTGTGTAAATTTTAGAATAGATAAGCAGAAAATGACTGGATAAATTTTGTTTTTAATGTGCTAGTACTGTTCTGCCCTTGAGCAAAAAATAAATTAATATTTTTTTGTTCTTGTCTCTATAAGCTTTGGTTGAGAAATTGTTCATTTTTGTTGAATTTCAATATGATTGCAAATTAAATGATGCAAAACTCAATAAAGTAAAACATACAAAAGACCAATTAACATGTTATCTCAGTAGTTAGGTGGAGGAGTGAAGAACACGCTGTTCTGCACTGTAGCATATAATTAAGATGCAGTCATAAATCTTAGAAATATTATAACTTTTTGATGTGCACAGGTGGCTTTTAGAAAGATTGATTAGTTCTTCTTGCCCCCTTGAGATGAGAGTTCATAGTTATTCATACAAATTGAAACAGAATAATTTCTCAAACTTCCTGCAGCATGGATACTCTAGTGCACAGTGTGTGCAGGAGACAAATGGTTGCTAAGTGTTCATCTCCTTCTTTCCATTCCAGATGCTCTCTATGATGTCATCACTGTGGGGGCCCCAGCTGCCCATTTTCAGGGATTCAAGAATGGTGGTCTTCGAAAACTACTCCATAGATTTGAGACAGAGAGAAGGAAGTAAGTAATGTCAGAAAGAAAACAAATATTTCATTGATGATGTTATTCTTTCTTTGAATAAGTCTATAGACAAAGTTAATATTTTGGAGACCAGTTCATCCCAACAAATGGTTCTTAGCATTTTAACTCATCAGGTAAATTAAAGTTGCTGAATTTCTTTAAATTACTTGAGAATAGACTAGAACCAACAAAATGCATGATTGGGCTTTCTGGGTGCTCTGGGGCAGAACACTGATCTGAAATCTATGCTGCTCAGTGGGACATTTTGGTATCACTCTTGCTCAGTGTGAAAAAAAAAAAACACCATGCAGCTCTTTATCTAGACTCCTGACCCAATGTAAACAGAGATAATTGTGCTTAATGAAGAACATACATCCTTTTAAAAAATCTTTTTCATTTTAGCTGTATTTTTGATGATGAACCTGTTAGTGATTTCTTCCTTGGACTGAGGCACAACAAACAACTTCCCTATTCTTTAACTGCAGCTTTGGAAAGAAGAGCTGTCAGTGTGAGATAATTAAACAGACCAAGCTTGGTTACTTAGGAACAAATAACACACAGTTAATGCATTATCTCTTAAGAGTTTTAGATTACTATTTCTACACTTTTGCTTATTAACTATGTTTAAATGCTATTTAATAAAGTGTCTGCCTCAGTACTCATGACCCCTCTCATTCACATTCAGTAGAAATTACATCCTAATTTTCTCTAGCTATGACTACATCACACAAGCTGTACAAAAGAAAGAAAATAGAACATTGGGATAAGAACAGTTATTTTTTCTTCACAAGCAGTTACTTTTTTCTTTGATTAAAAATTTACAAATTGAATGCTATAGTGAAACAGTTATCATTCAGTGACTGGTGGTTTTATAAAGTATTAGACACTCTAAACAAGTGACAAACTAAGACCATTTAAATGTGTGAGCACATTTGTTACACACACAAAAAAATCATTCATTTCCATAGTATTCCAATATTTTGGAAGAAAGTATTCTAGAATTGAATCACTGTATCTCCAATGCATATGTATTTCTTCAGCATCTTCTTGGTTTCTTGGACTCCTTGGTCTTCTTTTTCTTCCCCCCCTCCTCCTTCAGTTTCTTTTCCTTCTTCACTTCCTTCTCTTCTTCCCTCCACCTCCTACATCTTCCTCCTCCTCTCCTTCTATTCTCCTTCTCCCCCTCCTTCTCTCTCTCTCCCATAGCTACTGATTTGACATACTACTACGATTTCAGCCGTAGACATTGTTCACATTTCTCTCAGTTTTATTTACTGTTCATTAGTGAGTCCTTATGTGACTATGATATTTTATCACATAGGAAGCTTAGAGTAACATTTGTAATCACAGGGGAGTATTGTTTTGTCCCCCAGGCTGCCCCTTAGTATCTATGCCCTGCATTTAAATTTTTCTGCTGTAGAAAATGATTCTGTTTCCTTCGGATTTGGGGAAGAAGAAGTCAGAGTTCCAGTGATAGGCCTTTCAGAGAAGGAATTTATTTCCTGCAGGTGAGTTGAGAGTCTGTTTAAACCACGACTCCAATAAAGAAGGGATGTTCTGTGTTTACTGAAGTGTGAGTGGCAGACAGGTTTCTGGCCACAGGCCTACTGTAGAGAGCTGTTTCTTACTGAGCTCCTCTGCCTCCTATAGCATCCTTGATAGAAGGGCCATGGCTTGTGCATCCATCTGCAGAATGGATCTCAAAGATGCAAGATTCACAGAACTACCAATTTCACAAGTTTTTGGCTTCCATTTGGTGTTCTTTATTATTGTTATTTTTGTTCCTAGTGATGGTATTTTTCTGCTCTGAGGCTTTCTCTGAAACTCAAATAATAGCATATAACAGCCACAAGAGAGTAACAAAAGAGATTCATTGTCATTTCACCTTCTACATCCTCAGGCCCCAAACCAATCTGCCTTTTTTTCTTCTACCCCCTTGAGTTCTTATGAGGACTATTATGTTGTGACTAGATTGGTTTATTGTGATATGCAGAAGCTAGAGAGTTGCTATTTCCACAATACTGTCTGGAACTAGAGATTTTTTACAGACTTACTCATTTTGTCTTGTTTATTTTTCAACCAATCAAATTTTAAAGAGAATAAAAATATAATTAGAAGACTCAAAACTATACACAGGGTATCCAGAAGATAAATTGTCAGAATGTGGTGTTAGATGTAGGATATAACTCTATCGTTTCATAATTCAGCATTGCATGCAGTTGGCAAAGACAAATGTTGCGTTCACCATTGCACCCTGAGACATATTTATATCTTTAGTATGTGCATGAAAATATGTATTCTACATTAGTCACTTTTCACTGGGACAATACACATAAGGGTATAACTCAAGAATTAAATTGAAGGTAAATGAAAAAAAAATAATGTCCAGTGTTTTTAAACATTGATTTCATTGGGATATCCATATCTTAAACATCCCATTGTTTCTGATTTATTTATAAAATACAGTAAAATGCTTACTAATGAGCTTAGTGCCAATCATTAAAGTACTGTGCTCTAGGGAAATATATGGATCAAATATGGCTTGCTGAGACAATATATGGTTGGAAATACTTTGGAGCTACGGAAAGCCAGCCTGAGCAAACTTAGCATCAAAAGAACTGCTACACCATTCCAGTATGTTCCTGATTTTTTTCTTAAATCAACAAAAATTGTGTTTTCAGTGAAAGACAATGTAAGGGAGCATATTTCAGTATATAAAATGAATAAGTATAAGTCTGCATTTTGCAAGGCAGACAATCACCTTAAACGACAGAACCTCTCTAGCTCCTCTTTGCTTTGTAAATGGTTAAAGATGGGTGTTTTCAGCAGGGCTTGGGAGAACTACCTCTGCCATCATATTGATTTATCTTAACCTTCTCAGCTGTCCCGGCGATATTAATGTGAATTTGATACAGTCCAGACTTGTCCGGTAGTGGAATTTCCTTCCCCTACTACCCATCAACAGTCAAGAGCTCCTCATGTAGGGGTGGGTGCCTGTGTGCTTGACTCCACATTTACTGGAACAGTTACTCTCCCGATCTTGTAGGCATAGTAGATGTCAGTTCATCAGGCCACCAGTCCTGTTACCTCCAGAAGAATCTCTGGATCTTACAATTTTTACCTTTTCTCCATGATGTGCCCAGAGTCTTGCTAGGAGGATGTGCCAAATACTTGTCTCATTGATGGGTGAAAGCCCCTCACTTTTAAAAACAACATATGTCTTTTTTTTGTTTCACTGGGAGTCATGTCCAATATACCACGACTAATTTGTTTTAAAAGTCCAGTCTCAAGTCCAATAGTTCCAATTCATGTCATTCATGTTCAAGTACAACTTTTGTTTCTGCTTTCAGAAAGAACACATTCCATTAAGAACTTTCTTCTTAAGTGGTTTAATGAAATTACATAGGCACAGTGAAAATAAGGCCAATGAATAGCTGGTGTCACTTCCCTTTTTTCCTTTTGAACTGAATGCAGTTTCTGGAAATGTTTCATTTAGAAAGACAGTAATTTAATTTTTGTGTTGATTATAATTTGATTCTTTAAGGGGCTATTTTCTTCTTGTTGTGAATTGGTTCTCATTTGCTATGTCTCGCTTTGAAATTTTATTATATTTTAGCAAATACAAAACTCCTTTTGCCAAACCTGCACTTGTGTGCTTCTGCTCCAGGGGTGCTGACCTATATATATCCCCATGCATGATGCCAAGTGCTTCTGAAGAAAAGTGCTTTATTTTTATTTCCAACTTGAGATAGGTAGATGATAGCATACCCTTAACTAAATACTCTTGGTATTTGTGCAAACTGAAGGACAAGTCTTGCAGAATACAAGCTGATTGTGCTATACGTGATTGAAAGTGTTTTCTCTAATTTGCGTGTGGCCCTAAATTTAGAACATGTGAGTTCTAAATGTTATTTTCTCCTTTGCAAAATTCCTATTTTATTTCTACATTATATTTTCTTATAACATATATGTTCAGGGACTAAAGGAACACAGAGTTGAGGGCCTACATGCCTCAGAGTTCTTTGCTAGAATGAACCAGTGTAGTGCTCTTCACTAAATTATGTTAGATGTGTAAACACCATGTCAGTTAGCCTTTATCCTCACAAATTCAAGTCATCAAATGTTATTGACTTTTTTGTAATTCTGTTTAGCATTTCTGCCTTTACTCATGGACAAAAAGAAAATTCATCTCATAGATAGTTCATAGATATCAACCCCTGCTCAAATTTGTATTCTAACTCATTTAATTGCCTTTGTAGAATTAATGAAATTACCTCATCTTTCTATATATTAGTTTTCTTATTTATAAGGTAAAATTTGTGTTTATTGCCCAGTGCAATTCTTTAGAAACTTTGATATCACTTATTATTGTTCCTGGTATATGGTAAAAATTATATTAGCTATTGTTATAGTTTAGAAGCTTCTCAACTCATGTTGAATATCATTCTTTTGTGCATGTACCATGTATGCACACAGTCATGTGTATGTTCACATACACATAAGTATAGAGACCAGAGATGGTAATCAGATGTCTTCCTCAAGTGTTCTCAGACTCATTGTATGTGGCAAAAAATATCTGGAGCTCACTGTTTTGGCTTAACTGACTATGCCATGAGGCTGCTTGTATCTGGACTGAAGACACACACACAGACACACATACATGTATGCACACATTCACTCATGTGTACACACATACATACACACAAAAAAAGAGAGAAAGAGGGGGGGAGAGAGAGACAGAAAGAGAAAGAGAGAGAGAGAGAGAGCATTTTAGATTTGAATTCAAGTCTTCATGAATATACAGAAGGTACTTCAACAACTGAGCCTTCTCTCCAGGTCCAAATTCTATAATCTTGAAAATATAATTTGTATTTTATTGGTTGGACATAGCAAGATTAATAAATACACCACAGGTTTGAATTATATCTAATCATTTTTATAATCACTTGTACTCTTAAAATATATTTTATTCAGAAAACTCTAGAAATTTATATTTTTAGTTACAATTTTTTATAACAGATGCATTCATGTCAGAGATGCCATTATATTGACTTTTGAGAAAGCATTGATTTGCATAAATCCTCAGTTTACTACTAAATCTCAAGTGCTGGGGTTTAGACACTGTCCTCATGTTGAGTTTAGATTGGGAAAGAAGGACTGACTGGTAAATTCTAAATGTGTGTGTGTGTGTGTGTGTGTGTGTGTGTTTGTGTGTATGTGTGTGTGTGTACATGTGTGGGTGTGTACATGTGGGTGTCTGCATGTGTGTGTGCATGTGTGCATGTGTGCGTGTGTGCCTGTGTAAATACTCATAGGTAGCCCCGCTTCACTCATAGCCTCAAGGTGGCCATATCAAGTCACAACCCCCTCCGTTGACTCTTGTCTTCCTTCTCCTGAATATTCTTTGTCCTAATGTAAGCAAAGAAATGAACAAAATCCCCAAACTTCATCATCATCCACTCAGATTTTCCACTTAGAAGTCAGCAAATCCTTGGCACCCTTAACCCCATGGCTGCATCTTAAATGATTGAGTATCGGTTATGCTTCTTAACTTCTTTGGAGGTCTTTCATTTCAGTAATGAATTGTGGGTTACAATAATTCTGACCCACAGGGCACCATCTTCTAGGTGTTCCTCTGCCAAGAAGCTTAATCAGTTTACTTCCTTCTTGGCTGGCACTGAGTCTAACATTTGGTTCATTTTGTCTGTAATAACATTTCTTCTAAAAGGCAAATATTTAATAATTTTCAACAGTTCTGCTACTTTTTACATGGAGGTCAGGATTGAGGTCTGTATTATGCATTAGTGTTACCTTGTCCTTAAGGGCTTCATTCCTAAATCCAACAGGAATAGCTACATCCACCAGGCCATTTAATTCTGCTTCTCCATATATATACATACACCTGTGATAAAGTTGAGCATGTAAACAGAGAACAGGAGATTAATAATAACTACTAATGAACTAGAAACCTAACAATATAGCAATAAGATATCCAGTAGCAGCCATTCCTGATCACTGTGATTATTATTCAGCAAAATAAAGTTTCCTTGATCACAAGCTCAAAGATAATCCTGATAGCTGAGCTGATAAGCAGGATAGCTACTAAGGGTCCATAATCAAGTAACAAATTCAGCAGTAATACTCTGCACAGAGGGATGGAACAGGCCTTCGGAAGCAGAACAAGGTGGTCCAAGATTTCATCCTACTATTAAGAAGGTCGTGTAACTTTAAAATCATACACACTGTTTATTTTTGTAATTCTCCATTTAGACTATGGTAGACCATAGATAGTTGAAACCATGGAAAGCAAAATTTCAGAGACGTATGTTATGAAGTTGTCTGATGTCTTAGTTAGAAGTCCTGATATAAACAACTTAAAAGGAGATGAGATTTATTGTAGCTCATGATTTCACAGACTTCAATCCATGTTATTTAGCTCCCTTGCTTTAGAGCCTGAGGTAAGGAGAAAGTTATTCATCTTAAGATGGACAGGGAGCAGATTGAAAGGAAGGTTGTGGGGACTCCAAAGGCATGTGTCTATCCCTAGACATACTTTCTTTTTCCACAATTTTTAGAAGATTCCATAATAGGACTACAAGCTGGGACCCAGCAGTCAACACCTACAAGCATGCTGGAGTACATTTGACATTGGAATCATAACACAGGGAATCTTTTTCAAATGTAATGTTACTGTTTGCCTTTCAGCTTCATCTCTCTCATCTTACCCTTCTAGCCCTTTCTCACACATCCCTCCATAGTGAACCAGAGTGAGCATCTTCACTTGCTGCCACAGATCTGTATTGGGAAATGGTTCTAATGGTCTTAATTTAGCTCCCCAAATCCACTTCCAGATGCTGAGGGTCCCTGCACCCAGCTGGCTTTGATTGGTAATAAAGAATTGTCATACAGCCAATGGCTGGGCAGGGAGACTTAGGTAGGACTTTCGGATTGCCCTGGCAACGACCCGAGGAGAAGAGAAAGAGGAACCTTACCATGACTCAGAGGCAAAGAGATCAGATCAGAACTGCAGGAGAGAAATCATCCAGCAATGTAGGTATAAAGGGAAAGCAGCCCTATGGGGGTAGGGGGTAGAGCCCGGAAGGAAACAGGGCCTCAAAGATAAAATGTAGATTTAGAAAGTGTTAAGCCAGGAATATCAGAGAGGAGTGAATCCTAGCCACAGGGAGGTTTGGAAATGCCCAACCATTGAGCTGCAGAGAAGGCCCAGGATCTTCTGGGAGCATAGAGCTAAACTATTTACTGCTACAGTTTTAGACTGGGCACTGTTTAGAAGCCTGTAAAAGCCAAACAAAGATGTGATTCTGTAATCAAGATATCTGCTTTCTGGCTGCAATGTAAACAGCCTTATAGACAGAGCATGATCTGAAGGCATGGACCATGTCATCTGGCATATTCTAAATCCCCAGGAACTAGCTTGGCAGGGGTTTGTTGCGCTAACAAAGATAATGAAGGAATATTTACATGAAGTAAAAGGATTTCCTACAAAGCAAGTCATTCTTCCTGCAGTGACTGATGTGACTTAATGAAGTGACAAAGATGAGGACATTTGGTGGAAATAGGAATCAGAATCAAAAAGACATACTTGTAGAAAATACCTTATAGACACTTGCAGACAAGGTCTAGGCCTAAGAGCAGCCGCATGCGTGTCTTAGAGTGGGGGTTTTACTTCCAGATCGCTAAGAAGGGGAATAGGCATTTATGCATCCTGAAAGAAGAAAGATGACAATTACTGACAATTAATAATTCCCCTGCCCACTTTTATATTTAACGCTTGCAAGTTGGAGACATGCTCCAATATATCCCAGTAGCTTGGGAGACAAACTGCATTCTGTTGTTTGGGTAAAAAGCAGTGCATGACAGTTCAAAGTTTTGAGAAGTGAAATTGTTAAAGGCTTATACATTCATAAATGATAATATGTAAACAACTCTAGAAGATTTGATACTAAATTTGTCAAAGCAACAGTGTGTGAAAATAACAAACCATGAAGAGTTTGAATTGTGTGATTTCAGAAAGCCATTCATCCTTGGGTTTCTTCATTTGCAATGTAGATATATTGCTGATGCCTCTCGATTTACCATGTTGCTGCTGTAGTTGAATTGCTGGAAATCATAAATAAAAAAACTTATATTTTTGAGAAGTGACATGTTAAGTAAATGAGTCACAGTTTATTAAAAAAGATAAGTTTGATGGTATTATTTTACAATTTAGTGTCTTAATTTAATGTTAAATGTTAAAACATGAAAATTTTAGATTTTAATGTATCATATATATATATATATATATTGTTATATATATATATATATTGTTATATATATATATATATATATATATATATATATATATATATATATAACAATACCCAAAGAAGAAAGAGAATTTGGAAATATAGAAGGAGAGATCTAAGGGAAAAAAGTCAATCTACCAAAAGATAGGATTTTAAGTCAGAATATTTTATCAATAAACACATTATCAGAAAATATTTGCTTTACTCATTTTGAAGTGCTGTAAGAAGAGTCGATAGCAGACTTTTTTTCATAAAGTAAAACAATACTTGAATCCATGACACATTGTGTCATGTCAACATGTATGAAGCAAATGAATCCTGTAAGGAACTTCTGTGCTCAGGTTAAGCACAAAAATTTCCAGAATATTTTTAGCAATTCTTCACTAACCTATATACTTAGCCATTATCAGATGACAGAGAAAGAAAATCATTTACTATATCTCAAAACACTGTATTTCAAATTAAAAAAATTATCTGGGAAGAGGATTGTAGCTCAACACCTGATACTCCTACAGAGGAGACATACTTGGTTCTAAGCACCACATAGAGTGCCACATGTAAAGTCCAGTACAAAGTGATCTAAAGGCCTTTTCTGGCTTCTATGTGCATGCCTGATGCACATATGATAAGCAGGGTTTCACACACACACACACACAAACACACACATATACACAGAGTATTTAATAATCTAGGAAGAATCTCATTTTTATAAGATTGTAATGAAATATACACGTAAGAGTTATATCATGAGGAAAATTAGACTTACTCAAAGTAAGATAACTCACTCATTACTGCAAAATTCTATTAAATGTAACTTTTCCTGAAAAATTCCAGTATCTTTTTTTTTTTAATCATGTACTTACAGGAGATAAAGTTGGCTTCAATTTGGGTTTCAGCACAGGTAAAATGCCTCCTACGCATTATAATGGTGCCTCAAAGGGTTTGGGAATTGTCTGGGTTAGGGGCCTGTTAACTTGGGAGGTAAGAAGCCTGATCCAAAGGGAAGAAAATGTTGGTGAATATATTGGAAAAGTTTGTAAGTTTGCTGTGTGGAATGGAGCCCTTTGTTTTCTTTTGAAATAGTTTGGTCTTTATTTCTTTATTGGTTGTAGATTGATTGATTGATTGTGTGTGTGTGTGTGTGCTTGTGTTATGAAAACCTTTTGAAAGCTCTATTTCTAACAAGCATAAAACCTTGAAGAATGGAAATATTACTGACTGTGGTCTTCCTAAGGAAATGACATTATGCAGTATGAGGTGAACAATAGGAGCTGAAGTCGAGTGTTTAATGAGAAAGTTCTGACACTGTGGGTGTTAGAGAACACTTGGAACTGAACTTAGACACTCAGGGTGTTAGAGAACACTTGGAACTGAACTTAGACACTCAGGGTGTTAGAGAACACTTGGAACTGAAAGTTCACCATTGCAAATTTTTCTAGAAAAATGACACCCCCTCTCCATTCAAAAGCAAGAATCCTTTAAAAAAAAAAAAATCCATTGTGGCCAGTCCTTGTATAGCATTTAGTGAACAGGAATCATATGTATCCTCTCACCACATCGCTAATAGATATGACCAGTTGCTTTTCTCAATTCCTTGGCCAAGAAGCAGTCATTAAATATTTGTTGATTTAATTTAGCACCATATGATTCCAAAATTCTATTTTAGACTAATCTGTATTATAAATTAGAATCTTAATCTTCACTAATGAATAGTTGTAATTAGAAAATAAGAGATTTAATTTTAATCTTATAGTCTGTAACTGCCATGATATTATTGAATTGTAGATTATTTTCATATTACATGTAGCTTTATGATTTTTTTAAAAAATAATCTCAAGTAACTCAACAAAATCATGAAATGCTCAAGAGATAGGGAACGTAGTTAGAAGTTCAAGTTGTGTGATTATAGAGAAGAAATCTAGAACCCATGTTATACCACTTATGCTAGCTGTGTGACCCAGGCAAAGCCCCACCTATCCTTCATCTTTTATGTCTAGATAATATAATAGTATTTCTTCTATAGAAAAATTGTTCTAATAGTTTGTCTTCAATAGAGTTATGGAAATAAAGCAATATAACCCATGAAAGCATTAGTGTCATATGAGACCCATAAAGTATAGGCTCAATAATTATTTATTATAGTGATAGAGAAACATTTGGATTTTAGTTAAATTTACAGTATAAATTATTTGTTTTATTGGACTTTCTCTTTACATTAGATAACATGGAAAAATAAAATGGTTCATATACCTTTTATTTTCCTGTACTCTTATCCCTGGATAATAATTACCAGTCTTATAATATATACCAAGGATATTTGTTGTTTTTAAAAAGATTTATCAAAATATAATTTTCATAGCATGAATATGGTCCATTATAAATGTACAATCCATTGAATTTTGTCAACAAAATGTTGACTAAATTCCAGCCCTATCTAGGGACATTTCCATTACCCACCTAAGCTGTCTCAGACCTGTTTGTGGTCATAGGAATATATGCAGAATACTTTGGAATGGATTTTAATTTTGCACCTCACTCCATTCCTTGATTAGTAAAGATCATTTCCAGAATAGAGGGGAGATAATTTATTTTGAAGAGAGTCAGTAGTTTTTGTTTGGGTATTAGTCCATCTCATCTGGGAAGAAGTGTTAAGTATGAAAATATCAGAAGCCAAACATCATCAATGTAGAAGTGAACAGACCCTTAGATGCCCAAGGAAGTCAAAGCAAGGACACACAGAGAGAAGTACAGACAGAGCATGGAAGATACTACAATGTGAGGTTGTTCATTTCAAAGAAATGTTATATAATTATACCTAGAACATTTCTATGTGGTCTGCAGAGGGTAAAGAAATTACATCTATTTACACATAAGAGAGGCCATTGTGGTTAAAAAATCACAATCAAGAGCATACACATTAAGACAGATAGTAAGAGACACTGATCAGAATAGACTAAGCAATATTCTTAGGGAGACGAGTGGAGTAGCTAACACAGCTTTGTCTCCTTCATTGGTGCTACTTGTCAGAGAGCTAATAAGTAGTAGAATCAAACTGATCAAAACGCACATGGAACCTAAATTTTCCATGAGTCTAAGGAGAAATTTTCTTTCTCTCTTTTTACCAAGAAGACTAGTTTGAAAAACAAACACCAATTTAAGCATAGATCTTGTAAGTCATTTAATCACATAAGTGAACCCTCACAGGAGGCAAAGGAAGAGAGTTTTGTTTTTTCTAGCTCTTTTCTCTAAGCCCCACATCCAGCAGGAAATAAGAAGCAGGTGAGGGGGAAGCAGAGATGTATGATTGCACCTTCAGCAATTTCAGGAAGCATGTTGTTAAGCCCTGTGAAGCCAGAAGGGTATGTTCAAGTGCATTGAAGTGTGAAGATTTATGTATTATTCACATGCTTTCTTCTTACTTAGAACTAAGAGCATATCTATGCCTCTCCATCTACTCAGGACACACACACACACACACTTCTGTGAACTTAGAAAATGTAAGAAAAAAAAAAAAAAAACACCCTGAGATTTCCTTTGTAGATTTAACTCTAACACAAAGAGACTTCCTACTTAAAACACTTTTCCTCAAATTCATCGACTCATGTTTTTGGGCCATTCACCCTGTGTTTTTCTCTTTTCCTCTCTTGTGTGCCCTTCTTCTAAGATACACATTCTTCTATACTTCCACTGGCTACAATATTGGTGTGAATGAGTGGTGGGTCACACTATTGTTGGAGAGGACAGAAGAAGAACAGAAACAGGATATTTGTAGTGAGTATGGGAACAAATGGTTAGATTCTGGCTTTATTTAACAGGAAACAGCTTTTCTGTTAAAGGCAAGGGAAGAAGAGAATTAAGTAGCCATGCCATTATGTAAAATGCAGAAAGGTGAAGCTGAGCTGGTTGTTTGAGAATGGGGAGCAACCTAGGGATTCCTTTTGACATATTGAGTTGGTTCTGCTTGGAGAAGTTTTGTTTCAGCTGGAGTTAGGGTTAGAGATGTGCACTGAGGAACTCTGCACATAGGTCACACATTTAAACCACAAGATTAAGTTGTTAGGGATGTCAAATGGATCTGACAAGCCAACGTTCCCAGGACTGAGACTTGCTGGAACTAGAAGAGGCAAGACAGACCAGCAATAATAGACTAAGAAACATGAAATATGTAAGAGGGTATCTATCCATGCTCTCATTGCATTTAGCTAGATGTAAAGTCTATGTATATACCTTGAATCACTTTTTACTTAATATAAATATAATGTGAAACCAATTTCAATTTCTATCGTTTATAATTTGTTTTTATATTGTCTTAACCTTTTCCAAGAAATATTTTTATCTTATTGTCTTCTTGATTTAGCTTATTAACTCAAATATTTGGATTCAGCCTAAATCTCAGATGCATATAAAATAGTTATTTTTTCTACATAATTTAACTATATTCACAGTTTTCTATTTAAGAAGGTTAACTGTTAAAATATACGACATGTTTAAAGAGTAAGGCATTCAACAGACACATGCAATACCATGTCATCTTGGACAGAAACATTGACCTTCCCTGTGGAAAAATGAACCTTTCAACCTCACTAAAATGCCTATCATTAAAAGAGAACATAATAGGGACCAATGGATACTCCACAACAGCTTCACAGAAGACCTGACTGAGCCGCCACAAGAGGCAGGATTTTGGGTTATGTCCAAGGCTGTGATTGAGCAGGTGAGAGGATGATATAATCAAGAGAGAAAAGATAAAGGATAATAGGAAATGTTGGAAGTAATGTAACGATGTGAAGGGAATGTAGGTAGACTGTAAAGATCATCTGTACATGTAGCCTGATAAAAATGCTAAGAAATGCACAGCAACAAGTGTTTTTAAACCAGACTCATTATTAAATATGATCTAGCAGTTATAGGAGAACCTCAAAGTTAAATCAAGAAGAGCAGGTGTCTCTACTACAATGATGCAGTTGCACATTTCTATCAACACTTCCCAGAATTCGTTACTAGTGCAGATCCCACTTTATGCCTTCAAATGCTCATCTAAGGCAAAAGGAAAAAAAAAATCATATAGAAAGCTTTCTTGGAAACATATATGCCAGACATCATGTGGAGAATTCTAAAAGAATTTTCAGGGCACATAATGAGAAAAAGATAAAGAGAAAGTGGACAATATCTACAAAGAACATCAGCGTGAACTGTCAGAAAAGTCAAGAAGGAGCAGAGGCGGTCATCACAAAGATGGGACAGGAGAAAGAGTTAAGATGCATCAGAAATAGAATACTGAGAAAGAAATCATGTGAGCAGAGAGATGGAAGAACACCCGGCCTTGGGCATTTTAGCCTTCTTAGGACAAAGCCATTGGGGAGCCACAGGGGAGCAGATGGTGGTACCTGGAAGTGAAGCCAGTGAAGCAGGCCACAGTGAACATAGGACATCATGTTTTCTGTATGTGGTGTAGTCCTTACCTCTCTAACCACAGATGTGGGATATTCAGAACTACACCCGATTTTGGTGCCATATCAATACCGTTAGTCAACTCTTTGCTTTGAAAAAGCCATGTGGAATTGTTTTCTTTCTAGAAGACTGGAGAGTTGAATTGTATAGCATTTCTACTCAGAAGGGCAGCTCAAAACAAGAGAATGAATGGACCATAGACTACCCAGACTACAGTGTAGATCTCAGTTCTCCAAGGCTGTGACTATCATTGCTCTTTTGCTCTCTCATGTCATTAGTTCAAACATTCAAGGACATTAATTATAATTACTTTGCAAAATGGTACATACATTGTGAGGAGTATATTTGTAAAATATTATCATCTTTTAAAAAGATTTAAACAGTTTTCACTGAGGAACCAAGAAAAAGAGAGAGAAAAAACTGCTTTCTAGATAGTAATTTTATCAGTGACAGCTTAAGTTTTCAAAAATGAAAATGGTATGATGGGGATATTTTAGCTAGTAACTGTAAGGGAAATGTTTTACAAATACTCCAAACAGACTTCGATGCGTTTTAGAAACAAGTTGTTGACTATTGGCTATAAAAGGGTATAGAGATGTTTGTACCAAGCCTGTGAGTACAGTGAACATCCCTCCTTCTCCCTTTCCCTCTCCTCTGCCTCTAGGTTGCCTTCCATTCCTTCATATCCTGGCAAGCAAAGCCTGTTTTGTGTTCCTGATTCCTTTGCACCACATCATCCCTCCTCTCACCAGATTCCCTGTCAGTTCTTGCATGCTGATTATGAAAATCACTGATTCCTAATTAACAACCAGTTTTCAGGTTATTAAGCTAAATTTAAGAACAAGTGTGGAGATAAAAAATAGTATAATAAAGCTTTAGATTCAATCTTTTCCCTTTAAAGTAGAATGGTCTATTTGGCCACTTGGAGTTAATTCATTTTCTCTTTATTTTTGAGTTTATAGTGTTTGCTACTCTCTTGTGCTTGTCACTGTCATAGAGAAAAATACAGGTACTGGGTGGAATGCTTGTTTCCTATAAAGCATTGTTTCAGTCTCTGCATGTGAGTGCCTCTGAATTTAACCATTTCATAGATTTGCTTACATAATTAATTCTCTATTCCTACTGGGGATGATAAAGCTGCTGAATGATTTCACTGCCTACTGAGCTTCAAGCCAGGGTTTATGCTGTAACTGAGTTGACTGTGGGGATTGAGGCCCTATGTTCAACTATTGGGCCTGGTGTTCTTCAGTGATTATTGTTATCAGTCATTTTTAGAGTAATTCTTAACATATGTAATCATAAGCAATCTTTCTTTTGGTTGATCAAAGGCTGGATTTACATCAACTAGCCTTAAGTCTGTAAATCTTACCTCTGTTCTGATTTGGTAAGTAAGAATAATGAAATGTGAGTTTGTTTTGCCTCTGATCATCAGGTGTTCAGTTGCAGATGCTGTCGATGCTTTGATGCTTGGCATAACTGGCTGCTGTCCTTGTCTTTGCAGCACTGGCTACCAGTTTATTTACTATTCACCTGAGAACACAACAAAGGCGAAGGAAGTTCTCAGCAGCATCAATCAGCTGCAGCCTCTCATAGCAACTCATGCAGACCTGCTGCTGACCTCCGCCAGCCAGCGCTCTCCAGACAGCCTGAAGAGTTCTTTAAAGCTGCTTTCAGAAAAAGTAAGATCCAAATCTTGACTCCGATGGGGAAAGCAAAATCCCCATCGGGTTGCCTTCTGACGGCATCACCTTTCATGGCATCTGGAAATGTAAAAGAGACTAGGTTAAAAGTAAACTTCAAAGCATCGCCACAGGATCAAAATGAATTGGCTTCATTCTCTTTGTGCGTTCTGTAAGCATTATTCCTTTCTATTGTAGGAAATGAAAAGTTATTGCCTGAAATATAGTTCCTCTTTTCCATGCTATTTTTATTCCTTCTTTTGGTTTGGCTGAGTAAGTGAAGTTAATTAGATTTCAAAATCATTTTCCTCTGATAATCGCATAATTTTTATGCATATGTAGCTATACATATGAATGGTGATATCACTTGATTTGAAGAAGATCCTGGATGTGGAGCCCATCAGTGGCATGAGACAATCTCTCCTTTGTCTTCTACAACATTATCAAACAGGAGAAGATTATCAATGTTACAAAACTTATTAATTGTTGTTTAAAACATGGTAGATCTTAAGCTTTGCTTTCTCCAAAAGTGTCTCTACATGCACAGTAAATAAAGATACTTAGGCCTGAGGCATATGCACAGTGTAGATAATTAGAACTACTCTAAAACAGAACCAGAGTGGAAAGTAACCAATTAGAGCAAGATTTTAAATAGTTAAATTAAACATCCTAGAGTTTATTAAACTTAGCTCACCTGCCTAGTATACGTACACACGTTTGTACTCTCTTATGAGGCATTTTCAGTAAATACACAGTACAGAACCTGACAAAAGAAAATGCTTCTAAACATTCTAGAATAATTCTACACTGTGATTCTTTGCCTCCCTGAAGGCAATGTATGGAGAACCCAGATATAATAATATATGTGTATGTTTGTTAACAAAAACTGTTTTTAATTTTTTACCTTAAAGTGTTCATTTCTATTTATTATTCTTACAAGAGAAACGAAGTTCTGCATTAATTGAAAAATAGTCATTATTTTTGTTCAGAAGGATTAAATGACTTTTCTAATAAATTTGAAAGAAAGATGCTATCCCAGGATTTCTGGTTTAAACCTGGTGGTTTTCCATGCTACAACAAACAGGTATGTCTATCATACAAAGAAGCAACATGGTTGCCAGATTTTACCAGTAGCTGCTTCATGTCAAGGAAGCAACCCCTAGAACTCATTTTTTTTGTTTGTTGGTTTAATCTTCACAGTTGTTGGGTACATATTACCTCCATTCCACAAAGGAAAGGTCTAAAATTTGGACAAACTAAAATGCCACAAAATTGTAAAGTCTGAGTCATTCATTCCTAGGAAACCAATAAAGCCCATGTGATCTAGTGATCCAGGCTCACATGACCTAGTGATCCAGACCAGGTTACTTTATCTAAAATAAACATTTTACATATTTTCTTAGTTAATGTGTTTGAATTAGTTTTAACTGGGCAAACTCCTGTAGGACTGGGTGGATCAGAAAACCCCAAAGATATCTATGTACAGTGAAAAAATGTAATGTCATTTTGATTCATCTCTCTTGGGAGTGGGTGATGGAAGTAGGTGTGCTTTTTCTGAGTTCACCTAAGCAGAAAGTCTTAGCAAACAGCGCATCTGCACCGTGGCATTTATATTCTTCCTGTGCTCTGCATTACATGCATCATTTGCAGCCCACTGCAGGGATGAGGAGGGTACTAACTTCACCTTTAATGCAGCCCACTGCAGGGATGAGGAGGGTGCAGTCTTCACCTTTAATTCAGCCCACTGCAGGGATGAGGAGGGTGCAGTCTTCCCCTTTAATGCAGCATTGCTTCACATATTTCTCAAGTTTTCTGTGGAGTAGACTGGGCTTGTCTGCTGATAAATCTCCCAACCCCAGAAACTAATATTTATTTTCTTAAGTTTTAAACCACACAACCTTTTAAGGATCCATGCCTGGAATTTCAAAGAAAGTCAACAATTTTGCATGGAAGGAGTCAGTCTTGGTCCTGGATTTCAGCATGAAGAAAGTTTAGGGTTATCATACATTTCAATATAATTTAATATTCTGCTTTATGTTCTTGAATTTCTTTTAGTTCTGTTAGATAAGAGGACAAAAGCTACCCCACTGATAGAATACACATTTATTTTTGACAGGGTTTCTCTGTGTGGCCCTGGCTCTCCTGGAACTCACTCTGTAGACCAGGCTGGCCTCGAACTCAGAGACCTTCCTACTTCTGCCTCCTGAGTGCTGGGATTAAAGGCATGTGCCACTACACTTGGTGATAGTATCTATTTTTATAATAAATTTATAAAGTTGATTTAAGGCATAAATATAACCGTAGTGTTCGAAGGTCATTAGGATGAAGCATATTGCATTTTAGTAGCTTCATAGCTATTTTTGGTGCCTTTGAGACAAGAACAGCTAAAATCTATCCATTTCCCACAAATCCCAATATAGCAAAATTTTATCTACGTTCATCATGTATTTTTGGTCTCATCATCCTACATGTGCACAATTCTGTAACCTCGGATTGACATGTCACTATTTTATTGTTTCTAAACTGATGCACTAAGGGTGTAATTCTTAAAGTTGCTGCTCTAGAAACTCATGCTACACATGAACAGTTAGGAAATATTAGCTTTTGTCTGTCCTCATGCATACTTGCCCAGGTGCTCAGCACTGAGTACCTTCACACAGTAGGGGAGTGCTCAATACTGTAAGCTTGGATGTCTGGTGCAGGCTATGGATTGTGCAGAGTGAAGTGAAATGAGGTGTTTGAACCTAGAGCTGAGGTAGTGTTCTGCTCTTGGGTAAGGATTGGCACCCAGAGATCAATGGCCGTGCCTCGGAGTGTATTGGAAGAAGGAATATAAACCAACTGCAGGGCATATTCAGAATTGAGATACAGGAGCTGATGTTTGTTGATCCCAAAGCAGTTCATGTCATCTCTGCTACTTCCTCTTCTAAACAAAAGAACAAATACACAATTCAAATATATTTCCAAATATATTTGAAAACATCAAATATAAATTCAAGTAAATGGTATATATATATATATATGAAGTATAAAAAAACTGAATCCATACAGTGTCCTTGTCCCTGTTCCTGATTCCAGGGGCACAGAGTAAAATATGGATAAGAAAAGATCTGGTCTCCTCAAGAGAGTTCTGACTCTTGATGGTAATGGTTGTATTAGTAATGATAATGGCAGACAAGAGTGGCATTTGCCTCAGAATCAAATAAAGGCACCATTCCAGGGATATCCTCAGTTTTAGCAAATACATGTGTTAGCTATTATCACTTCTAATATTTACTATTGATAATCTCATCAAATGTAGTTAGTGTTCTCATTATAAACTGGCACACAGAGATGTTAAACAATTGTTAACACTCACACAAGATGTGTCCCTGTCTCAGGCTTCTTTGAGTGCATGCCACCATACACCGTTTTTGAAGATCAACCTGATCTAGTGGACCAAGGAACACGTGTGGTGGGAAGCGTGTGGGGGAACATCACCATAGCGAATACTTGCTGTGTGTTCTTGTTCTAGAATACACAAACTCAGTTAGACTACATTATAATTTAGAATTTCTTATATATCCCTTTGTGGTGTGAAGGATTAAATCTAGGCTTTCACACATGCCAGTTAAATACACTGAGCTAGATCTGTGGCCCTTGTCTTAATATATCTTCTAATGGACAGTTGTTCTTGGTAGTAACTTAGAAGTCCATAAAAATATTAAAGACACACTTTAATCACGAACTATTTTAATATACAGAAAACACTAAATTTAGCTGAATAATTCCATCCAGAAGGGCACAATTTTTACATAAAAGTTAGAATTTTAACAAATGACACCAACAGTTGAGTTGAACGAGTTGAAGTGTAATTTTCTTTTCCTTAAAATACAAATAATCTCTTTGATGAAGAGAATTCAAGGAAATATGTAATGTAAATAAATTCAAATGAAAAACTAAGGAGAACATAGATAGTGCATAGATATCCCATAGATCAGAAATATGAGTGACTTTAGCCATTCAATGTCCACTTCTTCCCTCCATTCCATAGAAAGTCATTATTGCCCAGCTCAGCAAAAACTGCCATTGAGCACTTAATTGTGCATGGTACTGTACTTGATGCTATAAGATAATTTCTATATAGACGTGGCTGTTAACTTTTACAACCACAGATTCTCAAAGAGTGGGGGTGTTTCACAATATTGCAATGCTTAAGTAGTTAAAATGTAAACCTTGGAGGCTAAGCTCACAGTGTGCAGAAGAGATTGTAGTCCCAGCATCTCCTCAACCACAGAGTACTATAATCTGATCATGTTCAAAGAAGAATGAACATCTTTCTTTCTGAAACTCAAAATTTCCTTAAATTTCATTCTATAGTGCCAGCACCAGCAGCCAGTCTTTCAGAAGTTAGAGTGATCTGTGGTACTGAGGATAAATGCCACTTAGGTACTAAGAAGTCTTTTCTCACTGCTTGTCAATTTCAACTATCTCAAGTTCTTTCTCCTGCCCAGATGAAAGGACAGTGGGAAGGAGAAGGCTGGTTTGTTTGCTATTGGTTGTTAAACTTATGTATACATGGAGGGAGAAATGAAGCTTAAGAATTATGTCCTCAAATCCAGTTGAAAATTGAGTATTTGAATTTATATATCTACTTTCCAAACCCTATCAAATTATAAGTATTTAATTAGTATTAATATAGTATTAATAATAACAATGGAAAATTATGTTCATTGGTAAACTGGGGAACAGAAAAACAAAGACAGTGACATCAAAGATGATGGTAAGCTTTTGATTTGTGTATGAAGTGCCTGGTGTCTGGAGGCTCTGCGTGTGATGCAATCTCTTCATCTGTCTCCTCAACAAAAATGCTGGACAAATGAGCTCCAGGCTTTAAAAAGTACAGAACAGGCAGGTCTTTGTTCATGCCTAGCTTACTTGCCTAAGGCTGTTTTGAGAGTGTAGTACAGAAGAGGAACTTTGAACTGTATTTCTAAAAGAAAAGACAGAATTTTGGGAAATCTGAGTTTTCTAGAACACAGTATAGTTTAAGGAAGATGGGACTTAACACAGAAAGAACTGTGGACCTCTATAAAGGAGT
The DNA here is from genome assembly GCF_011762505.2 of Arvicanthis niloticus. NCBI lineage: Eukaryota > Metazoa > Chordata > Mammalia > Rodentia > Muridae > Arvicanthis > Arvicanthis niloticus. The sequence goes on from NC_047675.1 coordinate 9,692,799, forward strand.
GTGTTTATGTCTTTACTTGACTGGCTCATGCGTATTTATGAATAAACTACACACATCCAGGAAAACAAACACCAGCCATTAGCCAACAGAGCTATTGCTATTTCTGTTCTCAATATATGTATATGTATATGTATATGTATATGTAATTTATTTTTGTGACTTTCCCATCATGTGCCCCAATCCCACTTATCTTCCCTTCCTCTTGTCCCCATCTTCCAACCTCAACAGAGATTATCAATCTCATGTTGATGCTGTAGTGGGACACAGCATGTCACACAGTGTACCCTTCTGTCTACACCACATTGCTTGCAAATGCTCATTGCAATGACTTGTTTGTTTGGTACAAGGCCCCTGGCTTCTGCTACTCCATCAGTACTGGAACCTCACTGAGACTCCTCTTCCACTTCCTGTTGTTGCTCTGTGTCATGGAGATCCTGTAGTTTTGGATCTGTAGGACTGGGTCTTTTATGCACTCTAGTAGTTCATCAATGGTGTAGATATAGTAGTGGGTCAATTCAAAGCCCTGGATCTGGGCCTGAGAGGCATCTGAGCTTGTCAGCCTGAAGACTGGCCCTCCCACTTTCATACCCTCAAGGCTAGCACACCAGCAACTCCTCAACCACAGCCAGGTCTACTCTGCTGCAAGATGCAGGGCCTGCTCTCCTGAGTGTTTCAGCCCAGGTGGAATGTAACCAGTTCTCCCACTCTCATGACCCTGGGGCCAGCTCTCCTGCCTGCCATAGGTGGCAAGGGACAAGGGAGGGGAGGAGGGCAAGCACAGAAGACTAGAGGCAGGATTAGCTCTCCTGCACTCACACTCTTGGGCCTAGCTCACCCACTACCCCAACATCCAGGGCCAGCTCTACTGTGCTGCCCAAGCAAGGTGCTGGAATATTCTATGAGTATTATATTTTAATTTCAGCAAAAGAAAAAAAGACTTATTGAGTATTTTCTGAATAGAGTCCTCTCTCTGAAAATCTTAGGTCTGATAATGGAGCTAAAAGAAAGCTAAGTTATGAGTTGTGGTTCATCTTCATGAACAAGGCTTTAAAACAAAGGCTCAAGAGGGTCTCATTTCAAGCAACCTAAATTTACATCAGAACCAATATTCTCTAAAGTAACACAATAAAAATTAAGCAGCTGATAAGGAGGACCTGGGTTTGATTTCCAGCACTTTCATGGCAGCTCACAACTGTCTGTGACTTCTTCCAGGGCATCTCATGCCCTCTTCTTGCCTCATGAATAAATGATACATAGAAGACTTTATTAAAATTACATTTTTCTAAGTGTAATTTTTAAATTATTACTAAATAATCTTTATTAATATTATAAAATGTATCTCGACTATATTCTGTCTCCCAAAACAAACAAACAAAAAAACCTGGAGGCTAGATTAATGATGAAAATACTCTCTACTATATGTTATATCTAATATATTATTAGATTATATTAATATTTAATATATTATTGTAAATATGTGAAAAGGGAAATTAAAAATAATGACAAAATATATTTTTTTGTTTAAGAAGGCATTATTCAGAAAGTAAAATGTGCAGGCTGGAGAGATGGCTCAGCAGTTAAAAATATTTGCTTCTTTTTGAGAAGACTGGACCTGAGTGTCCAGCACCTACACGTGGCTACACATCATGTTCTGAATCCCCAGATCCAGACTATCTAAAACTGCACTCACATGCACAAACTCACATTAGACAGACAGACAGACAGACAGACAGACACACACACACATTATATATACATATGGCCTCACCTGACATCCTACACTTAAGTTTCAAGACCCACATTGTAGTAGGGGAAACAATGATTCTTGCAAGTTGTTCTCTGACCTCCAGAAAATTTAATTAAAAACAAAACCAGAAAAGGCAAGTCATGAGCTTGAAAAAATATATGGAAAATATATGTCTCATAATGGTTCTGTATCAGAATATATAAAGTGTTCATGCAACTTAATAAGATAAGCAACCCAATTAATAAAGGAAAAAAAAGATTAAAATGACACTCCACCACAAAATATATATGAGTGGGAAGTAAGTACATGCAAAGTTTCTCACCATCATTTTTCGGCAGAGAAATAAAAATGAGAGTCCACTAACCACCTATTGAAATAGAAAATGCAAATGAGATTCCACTAGCCACCTATTAAATGAAGTAGCTTGCAAAACACTGTATATGTAAATAAAGAAATGGAAAATGAAAATTCTCCCTCATACAGCCCTGATACCTAGTCACCTAATTAATACCTAGCTTTTTCCCCAAAAGTTTATTCTGCCGGCTGGGGAGATGGCCCCTTAGGGAGAGGGCAGGTTGAGCAAGTGTGAAGACATAAGTCTATATTTCCAGAAACTCATGAAATGCAGGGTACAGAGGCACAGGAAAGTATTTCAAGCACTCCCACAGTGAGATGGAAAGCGGCTGGAGAATCTCATGAAGTTTGTAGCCCAGGTAATCTGGTAAACACAGTACAAACAGCTAAAGAAAGGCCCAGTGGAAGAGAACAAGACCCTGGGTCGTCTTCTGAGCCTACCCACACCCATACTCAGAGAAAGACAGAGAGAGGAGAGAGAGAGAGAGAGAGAGAGAGAGAGCATTTGAAAAGGAAATTGGAAATCATCCCATAAAGGCACTGATTTACTGTGGATGTAAAGGAAAGGTCTGATTCTTAAATTACTGGGACAGTTTTGGTAGAAAAAACTGAGGAGCAATCTAACATCAAGAGGTCATGGAGAAATGCTCCAGGAGTTTGCATTCCGGGTTGCTGAAAAGCAATGACATCATCTGGCAGAAAATCTTAGAACACAACTGCAAGAAACAGAACAGATGCAAAATCCTACTTCCAGTTCATATTGTAGCTCTTAAAATGTAAGGACCAGATGATCCAGATGTGCATGGAGATGGATCTCAGAGACTCAGGCCGAACGGTGGTAACTGAGACTTTGCGGGAACGTTATGTCACCATGAGAGGAAAAAGAATGCATTTGAAAAAGTGATTTAAGGTTTCTGGTTTGAGCTGGGCGGTGGTGGCGTATGCCTTTAATCCCAGCACTTGGGAGGCAGAGGCAGGCAGATTTCTGAGTTCAAGGCCAGCCTGATCTACAGAGTGAGTTCCAGGACAGCCAGGACTACACAGAGAAACCTTGTCTCGAAAAACCAAAAAAACCCAAACAAACAAAAAAAGGTTTCTGGTTTGATTTTCACTCTCCAAAATGACCAGAAAGTGGTCAGGAACAAAAGGAAATTTTATTATAAAAAAATCAATCAAAGAGGAGGAATTTAAATAGAAGAGAATGTCCAGGGTGTCAGTGACCTCCTGGCTACGCAATATAATTTTCCTTAAAGAATTTTGACAAAAATATCGGTGTGCGAATGTTGAAATATAAAAGTATTTTCACTCTGAAATAAAGCATATCAAATATAAAAATAATGTTTTTTTCTTGCTGTATAGATGATTATTAAAATAGCTGTTACTTGCTTACACCACCAGCTACTTGTATATTACAGATGAAATTTGGTTGACATTGCCTTGAACTCATTTTTAATAGGAATGAAATTCTGAAAAGAATAGATTTTGCTGAATTTGTTATGTTCTCTAATGGAAAGGGGTAGTCTTAAATGAACAGATCCTAGCCACTCATCTGCCGTTAATATTCAGAGATCTGGGACATTTTCTTCAGGCATTCTCAAGAGAAGTAAATTTTAGTGCTTTTAAATTTTAAGATAATTCTATGTTTGCCTTGAAGAATAGTAACATGGAAATACGAACTTCAAAAATGCCATAAGGGTAAAATATTTCACACTTTCTTTTTATTTTTAAAAATTCTGAAACATATAAAATAGATTATCCTTAGGCTCAGGGTTTATTCTTTTATTGTTCACTATATTGTGAAACCAACATTTTGAATGAATTGTTTGACCTACTCTTTTTACAACATTTAGACAGCTTTATTGGTTTTTTGTTTGTTTGTTTGTTTTGCATTTAGAATAAACTAATAACTCAGTAACAAGATCAAACCTTTCCCGTGAATTTAACTTCCCTAGTCTTACACGATCACCATCCAGTTACAACAGTAACAGGATGCCAGTTGACTGTATTAAGTGACCTAATAATTTTCTAAAACTACTCTTGATCATAAATGATCTAACTTCTACTCATCTTATTTAATGAGTGCTTATCAGGAAAATTAAGACATTTCCCCCAAGTCACATGAATCTTGCAAATGAAATATTTAATTTTTAAAAAAAAATCAAATGTGACTACATGTGTGTAGGTTTCAAAAAGCCCAGAGAACTTCCAAGGATCCAGAAAAGTCTTTCCACAGACAACGAAAGTAAAGGTTCACCTCTTATGAGTTCTGTAAAAGATTTTTCGTACCTTGTATTTAGCTGACTCAGGTTGTAGAATTCTGGTTGTAGAAAGATTGTTTTCAAGCCACTATTGTATTAGCTTCCAAGTGATATTTTAAAAAGTAAGTAGAGAGTCTATGTGTCCATGTTTGGGAAAAAGTGATCAAAAGTACTGTAGAAGGTTCTAGTTGGTATGAATAGCCAGGCCTCTACACAGTATTCATGCACGGGTTGCAGGCATCAGAGCTGTAGTAGCAGGGATGCATAGAAGCCCAGCTGAGAGTGCACTGAATCAAAGGAAAGTAATTAGCAAGAAGTAAAAAGTTTGGCTAACCACAATGGGAGTAAATTCACATTTTTAATAATAAAAGTGGCATTGATGGGTATATCCAAGTTATTGGAAATGATGTGAACAGTGTGTTTGTCCATTTTCTTTTATCTGCACTGATTAGATAGAGCATCCGTGTATCCATTTTTCTATTATTTTTATTATGCATCTTCCATAGCCATTCTAACACTTATTGCATGTGCCTTTCCAAGCCAGCTGACTTTTCATAATTTATTCTAAAGTATTTTCCAGTTGTTAATGTTTTATATCTAGTTTTTCATATTTATTGTTTTCTTACAAGGTGACATATCTGTTGAATGTTGATAAGAGTCAATAAACTTTTGCAGCAGTAATAATTCCATGGGTAGTTTGTAGCAGGGAAATTTAGTTCTGAGACATGGTCAAAATGTATGGAGACTCAGAATGAAGGAAGGGGCACAGACGTCTAGACTGCTTGCAAGTGGTGCTTGGGTTGGAATGAGGAAGAACTACTGAGCTTGGGAGACAACTGAGAACCTGCTTTATTTGGGGTGAGAATGAGAAGCGTGTTAACAAAGACCATAACCTTACTGTCCTCAGTCCCTCCCTCCACCCATCCCCCTCACTTTCTCCTTCCTTCCTCCATTCCTTCCTTTTCTTTTTTTCATGGTGGTTTGATTGAGAGTTTCCCACACAAGCTCATCCAGGTGACACTTGGGCCTCAGTGTATGGAACTGTTTGGGAGGTAGTAAGAAGAGCTGTGGCCTTGTTGAAGGATGTGCCACAGGGGGGAGGTTTTGACATTTAAAACAACCCATGTCTTTCCCAGTTTTTCTTTGTGCCACTTGGTTGTGTGTTGAAAAGTGAGCTCTCGGCTATTGCTCTAGCACCAGGCCTGCCTCCCCCTGCCATGCTTTCCACCCTGATGACCATGGACTCACTTTCTGCAATGCTAAGCCCCAAGTACATTCTCTTTTTTCATATGTTGCCTTGGTTATGGTGCCACACCATAGCAAGAGAAAAGCAGCTTATATAGTTTTATGTATAATTGATGCTCAACCACGAGATCTGTTCCAGCTCTAGAATGCTACAATTTATTGGAAAGAAGAAAACATAAATACAAATAATATTTATATAGTATGTGTATAGTAAATAACTTCTGATACTTGTTTACATAGGGATTGCATGATTTTCTTTAATTACTGATGGTGACAAGAAGATACAGAGAAAGTTTAGTAATTTTCAGTTACTCATGGCACTGTTGATTGGATTTTGATAGTAGACCAAGAAACAGTTACTTTAAAATGTGGCAATGATTAAGTTAGCATTATCAGAAGTTGTTACATTAAAGAATGATATCAATTACCCTAAAAAAATGAGGTTAAGGGTCTTTTCCTAACTGACTACAAGCTATGAACCACACTGGTCAGTGCTGGCTTGTCTCTGTAGTGTTTGAACATGGTGTTAGATCACACACATGCTATGTTTACTATATTAACGAAAATCAATTACTGCATCTTTCAGTCTATTACAGCATCAAGCTATTAAACATTTCAACAGAAAATTACAAAGTACAGCTGGAAAGTTCTCTAGTGTTAGGCTGCTGACGTTCTAGCACTTACTGGGCATTTACCACTAGCTTGTAAAACCTTCCACGGCATATTTCACCTTAATTTCATTAACACCACATTACTGGCATAATGTGGTAAAGGAGACAGTTTGTGGGACAATAATAAATTATAAAAAGCAAATATTTTCATAAGAAAGACTGCTCTTTTGTCTCTTCTATTGAGATCTTTCCATGATGTGAAAATATTCTGAATATACATATTTTTGTAATAAAGTCATTATTTTTCTATATTCATTGCTTCTGTTTTATAACACGATCAGGTTTTCTTTTGAGGCATGTTTGTGATTACTTGAGAGGTACAGTAGGTAGCTGTTGAAATGATTATCCCCAGTGAAATTTATCTGCAAAGACCATGGAGCTCAAAGAGAGGAGACTGGGGAGACAGATGGTGTTTATAGTACATTTAAAACCTCAGCATTTACTTTAAAACAGGAGGACTCCAATCGTTGGCAGCATCCCAAAGCCAAACCCTTTCCCATTGATCGTTATGACTCACTCCCCCTCCTTGGTGCCTGGGCCTTTTCCACCACACACACCTCTTCAGTGCCAACAAATCTGCAATTGACCTTTTTACAGCTCTATGCAGAGATGCCTACAGTGGGTTTCTAATTCTTGTCAATTTTTTTTTCAGACTGAGCTTTTTGTACATGCCTTCAAGGATCAGCTGGTCAGGAGTGCTCTTTTAGCTCTCTACACTGCAAGGCCAGGAGGCATCCTTAAGAAGTCACCCTCTCCTAAGGTCAGCACAGAGAAGAAAACTACTGAGGATGATACCCCGCAACTTAGAAGACAAGACTCCATACCACATCATTCTGACTATGATGAGGAAGAGTGGGTAAGTGTCCTCACATCATTTACTCTCACGGTTTAGTGCAAAGAAATACAGGGAACATAATAAGAAAACTCTACTTCTCAAAGATATATATGGAAAACAGATATAGATATAGATATAGATATAGATAGAGATAGAGATAGAGATAGAGATAGAGAGATAGAGATAGAGATAGAGATAGAGATAGAGATAGAGATAGAGATAGAGATAGAGATAGAGATATAGATGATATAGATATAGATGATATAGATATAGATGATATAGATATAGACATAGATATGTATAACCATATACATACATACATACATACATACATACACCCCAAACTGATCATCTTATGTCTTCTTCATATTTAAAGCATAAGCAAAGATCACACAAAAATGAAAGACTTTGTTGCAAAAAATAAAATGTATTCAGAATATTTTCACATCGTGGAAAGATCTTAATAGAAATCACAGAATAATTGTGGATAGATAGGACAAGCTTTCTCTTAGGGTCAAGTTAAACTTGAAAGTTGTATTCCTGATCAAAATTATTTGTTATAGATATGTATTCATTATCAAATGAATCATGTGCCTAACCATAAATAAGTCATTGAATTATGCCATCAAAATTACAAAATCCTATAATACATCTCCTTACTCATTTCTAAGCTGTCTTAAACTTTTAAACATTTGCAGACAAAGACAAAAAGTCATGTGTATCAACCATCCTTGGCATGTCAAATTACTGTAAGACTAGGCCCATCTTCTATTGAGCTACACAAGACAGGCCAGTTAGGGGAAAAGTTCCAAAGGCCGGCCATGTAGTCAGAGACAGCCCCTGGCCCTGCTTTAGGATTCCCAAATGAAGCCCCAGCTATACAACTGTTACATGTGTGCAGAGGGCTTAGGTCTGTCCCATGCAATGCTCTTTGGTTGGCAGTTCAGCCTTGGTGAGTCCCTATGGGTCCAGGTTATTTGATTATGTAGCTTTTGTGTGGTGTCCTTACCCCTGGGCGGCTTCCCTTTTCTAAGTATAAGGGGAGGAGGAATGGGTGGGATGAAAAGCAAGGTGAGACTTAGGGACTAGGAGCAGAGGAAGGAGGGGAAGCTGAGATTGGGATGTAAAGTAAATAAGAACTTAATAAAAAAAAAAAGTAAAGTTTTAAACCATAGTCATAAAAGAGAGTGAACAGTACATCTTGTCAGCTGTAGTAGATACAAGCATTTCCATTGTTGCTAGGAAGGGATTTACATATGTGCATATGTTAAAGCACATATTCATGTTTAAATGAGAGTGGATGTAAAGATTCTTAAATACTACCTGCTGGTGTTTCTAAAATAGATATTGCTTACAGAGGCTCTGACATCATATGCCCTGTATATGTATCAGGATAATTACTAGTGAAGGTAAATTAACAGAATAAGCAATCAGTGTAAAAGGAACTGACTTAGAGAGGAATAAGACAGGAGGACCAGGAAGGGTAGAGAGGCAGGAAGAACAGTGAGCTTTAATAAGTCCTAGTACAGACATCACCCACGTGCCTCTGAAGTACATGTATATTCACACACATGTTCGTGTACACTGGAATCCCTTCCTGGTACCACGTGCTTAAGAAAAGAAGTGTGTTGGCTGCAACAGATATTTAACTTTTGGTTAACCTTTTTTTTTTCCCTTCTATCCTGAACTTTTAGAGCGTTTAGGGTAGGGTATTTGAAGGGCCAAATCTCTAAAATGGTGTTTGAGAGCCTCTGAGTTAGAAACTGATCTTTCATTTGGTACAATTTCTACCACAGGAAGCATACTTTCAGCCTTCTTGAGGTAAGCACTGTATAAGTGTTGTGGTTGCTGATGAAGATTGCTTTTCCCATGTGGCAGCATTTCAAAAGAGCAAGTCAGATACTTCTTCAATTTAACCTCACCTTCTTCAATTTATTCAGAGCTCCAAGAGGTGCATGCCTCTTAACCTCGCTCAAGTTCAATTTTCTCAGCTGTAAAATGAAATCTGTACCTGTTCTGCTTAGCTCTTATGATGTATGTACAAGAGGTGGTTTATCATTTTGTGGTGATGCCTGGACAGGCCTAGTCAGATTTTTGGCAGTGTTATTGATATGTGGTTCTTGGTGAAAATACGTGATTTATAATCTTATTATGACAACCAAATCTATCCCTAGAGATTAGCCATGCTAAGTCCTCAATGATACCTCAGAGTTAAGAGGTAAAAATGTTGAAACAAAGGCTGGGGTACTGGATGATAGTCTCTGGCAATGGGATTTCATCCAACCCAGTTTAAAGTTAAATTGTCCTATAATGCACAAAGAAGAGATATCCAAGTCATTGGGTAGGGAGGTTTACAAAGAGCCCTTTCCCTCATTCAGAATTGACATTCTTCCTGAGTCATTACACTTGAACATGGGGGGCCCTCAGAACATCCTAGGGCATCTTCGAGCCTATAGTGTATTCAGAAACCCAGAAAGACCAGTGACTATTGTATAAGGCAGCCTTCTCAGGCTTATCCACACAGAAAGGTGCAAGAGTTTCATGGTCAGAGTGAGGTTTCGGGCCCCACTCTGGAGATGGACCTGAGAAAAGAAGTTAACCATTCAAGAAAGGGAACGAAGTATGTGACCACTGTGAGGAGAGGTAGTGACTAAGACACAATGCACACATATTTGTGATTATTATTAATTTTGCTTGTTTTGTTTTTTAAATTGATGAAATCTTACCATAGCTGTAATAGAAAGACCACTTGGTAATTAGAAGCCCTCATGAAATAAGAAACAGAGTCACTTCTCATCGGAAAAGTCTTAGGAGAAACATTTTCTTCAGCTGAGACATACAAAGGACTCGCAGAGCTTTGGTGAGGTAGTCTGGACTACTGAATGGTTTTATCCTTTCCACATAAAGGAGCGCCTTGTGTTTAGAGAAGGACAGGGAGGCTAAGCTTAAGAACTGATTAGGTGCAATTCCTGCAACATTTGGAATAGCAATGAAGATCTCCAAGCTTGTGAGGGACCCACCAAGGTGAGCTGTGATCTGCATGGATCTCTGCTCACCACAATCTCTTGGTTTTCATCTTCAGCTTAGTAGGCTTTCATGCCCCTGTGTCTCCTTGCACATGTTAGGAATCTCCTACGAAAGTCATTGTTTCTTGAAATCATAGATATAGTTCTTTACAAGCTTAACACAATTAGAAGGAAACTCACACTCAGTAAAGTTAATTCTAATCTCCTCCTCCAAGTATTTTATTGTTGCTGATCATTGCTGTGATGGTTATACAACATTCTTACTGATTTTCTCCAGCAACTCAGTTTCCACCTAAAAGGAGGAAGAAAAAAAATTACTTCCATAAGAAGAAAAAATACTCAGCTGTCATAGTAGCCACCTCATATTATATCCAAAACATTCTTTACCTCTGACTGACAGAGTAAACCTGGAGAAAATGCAGATAATAGAAATGTCTTTAGAGGTGGTGCTGGTACATTATTTGGAACACAAGTTAATGTTATTATTTTTCATTTAGTTGTTATAAAAGTACCAGGATTGATTACTAATATAGTCAACACCTGAAAGCAACTCTGTGTTTTAAATGAATGCAATCAGGTTTCAGTGACATATGAAAATGTTCTCTGATGACTTAAGTAGGCTTCAATTTGAATGGAAGGTGGTACAGATCTATTTGTTAAAAACTGCTGGTTTTGCTTAGCTCCAGAAATTTACTGTAATGATGACTTAGCTTGAAGCCTACAGGCTCTAATAAACATCTGAGAAGTAAATACATCTTGGTAAATTATTTTTGAGTCCATATTAATGCATCTAACAACCTTTTCTTTGTAATCACAGAAAGGAACCTGTGTTAACCCTGTATTTTTTCTGTGTGTGAGGCTGTTCTGGTTTCAACTAGCTTCAATGAGAGAACCTGATGACAGGAACCTGGATGATAATTATCAAGCAGATATGACAGAGGTTGAAACTGAAATGAGCCATACTGGAAAATGCCTGTTACTTGCTAAATTTTAGATATTAAATGATTGAATGCTCTACAGGTTTGTTTTTCTAAAATGTTGGTAAACAATGAAACCCCAATGGAATATTTAGGGAATATTTCATGGCAATAAGTGCCAGGAAATCGACTAGCACAGCATCCTTCATCTTTCAGTCAGGGAAGATGACATATTGCATTTATCTCTTTACCCCGCTAGACAGATGCTTCCAGCAGCTGGGATCCCAAGATTAGTTTGTCCAGAATATGAAAGCACATCATCTAACCAAACTATTAGGCTGTCCCAGATTTTGTGGCTTCAGTAATTACACTATTCTTTACAACATTAATCCCAGCATTACTACATTGGTGGGTTTGGAGCTAAATCTGGCTATTCCTAGTCAAATAAATACTTTATTTGACATTATCTTACTTTAAATCCTGATCCATTATAACTTTAAATCCTGCTCATTATAGTGAGGTACACAACTACTAAAACTCTTCCTATTGTTGGAAATATCCTAAACTATCATTTTACATTGAATTACATTTCACCATTCAAATTACTCAAGTAATTTCTGCTGTATGTTGTACCCATGAATTAATGTTTATTCTGGGAACAAGAAGTTGCAGGATGCTCCTCAGGAGAACAATTGCTGTAGGAAACATGGATGCACATTGTACATCCAAAAGGTACATATTTGAAAGTTTTTACCATGGAAAAAAATTAAAGTTTGAAAGGATGAGTATTTACCTGACTTAAACACTAGGAAATGCATATACATTGACATATTGTAAGGCACTGCATCTGTATGTATGAATGTTTTTCAAATATAGCAAGTAAGTACAAGGATTAAAATGAGTCATAAACCCGATTTCATAAACAAAATATAATCTTTCCTAAGCTAGCACACGTTTTATTTTCTGTTTCATGATAAATGTAATTTATGTTCATACAAGAAAATGAGTGTCATGTTTAGTTTATAATCAAGTCCATAGTAATATTCATATCAAAAAATTCCATTAAACAGGTCCAAATATATTCTGAAAATTAATTAAGGCTTCTCTGTAAGTCAATGATACCACATATTGTCCTTTAGAATTAGATTTCTAGGAATGACTTTCTGAAAGAGTTCATACAAATGCATACTGTGACCTTTGCCTAGTGATGTTTGGGACAAACACAACTGTTCACATTTGTGGGAATGTTGATAGATATATTTATACTACCCTAAGTAGTAGAAATGAACATAGATACTCATAAAACAATGTCCAGGACAAGACACATTCAGCCAGGTGACTCCATAAGCAGGCAGCAGTAGTCGGCATTCTGAATGCCTCTTGCAGATCCATCTTTCACCTCACTTGTAGTGACAAGAAGTTGAGAGTCAGTGGAAACGCAGTGGTGCCTATACAAATTGATATTCAAAACATATTTCCGTCCATTCTTTGACTAGCTAGAGTTATGTTATGTGAAGCCATTGCATAAGATGGTATTAAATCCTCTTTATTCCTTAGAGGCAACTAATCCTTAGAGTCATCCTGACACTAACTAACGTATGACAAAGCTTTGTCAGCAACACCCCTCAGCTTAGAAGTCTACACACTGAAATATGGCCATTCGCTTCCAACGTTCTTGACAGATAGCTGTGCACGTGTTTGTGTGTATTAACATATATCTTCAAGTCTAAATGATATTGTTTACTAGTTACTCTGTGATCCCATATACACACAGCCTATGAAATTCTGAATTATAGAAAGTTGTTTCTATTTCATTTTTTATATTCTGTGTGCACCTAATGAAATTCTAAAGGAAGTTTATTCAATTTCTTGTTCACTATTGTTTTATCAGTTAGCAAAACAGCTTACAAGCCAATAGTGATCAGTACACAGTAATACAATGAATTAATTTCCTAAAAATTAGCCTTCAAATTGTCACTTATATTTATCTTCTCATTTTGAAAAACATGAGATTTTAATTTCTCATAACTATCTACTTATGTGCACTCTGTTTTTTAAATATTATAACTCATTAATTCATTTAAGATTTTTGTTCTCCAAGCAGTGAGAAGTCCCCAGATAGCCCCTCCACTCCTCGCTTGCTATTCAAGATTCCATAGCTTCTATTAATATTTATGAACCATACTATTCTTGGCCAGAAAAAAATTGTGAAAGTTGGGGGTTTTATTTCTAATTTTATATAATCATCTTAATGTGTTTTGATCAAATCCACCAAGCTCCACTTCTTCACCTTCGGTTTCTTCCCTATCCCCATTCTCACTGTCCCATCCCTCCTTCATGTGCTTTCTCTTCCTAAAGTGCTGAGACTACGTTGTGCTGCTTGCATGTGTATGGCAAGGGACAGCTACTGAAGCATGGGCAGCCTTGTTTCTTATTTATTGATGCTCCAACACCAAAATGACTACTGTAGCCGTCTTCCAATTATTCCTCTCTCGGACCATACTCCCCACTCTTTAGCACTGCAGTGGCTATTCATCTCTCTCGGCAGAGAAGGAAAACTCTGTAAGTGCTACATCAGAGATTACTGAAGAGGTCTATGAGAAAGAACCTCAACACCCTAGAAATTTAGTGTCAGCAGTTTTTTATTTTTAAATTTTTTATTGGATATTTTATTTACATTTTAGATGTAATCTTCTTTCCCCATTCCCTGCCCCCTGACCCAGGAACCCTCTATCCCATCCCCCCTCCTCCTGCTTTTATGAGGATATGCCCCACCCACGCTCTCACTCCCACCTCCCCACCCACGATTTTCCCCACACTGGGCCTTCCAGCCTTCACTGGACCAAGGACTTCCTCACCCACCTATGCCTGACAATGTCATCCTCCCCTACATATACAGCTGGGGCCATGGGGCCCTCCCTATGTGCTCCCAGGCTGGTGGTTTAGACCCTGGGAGCTCTGGTTGGTTAGTATTGTTGCTCTCTCCATGGGGCCACAAATCCTTTCAGCTCCTTCAGTCTTCTCCCTCACTCCTCCATTGGGAACCCCATGATCAGTTCAGTGGTTAGCTGTGAGCATCTATGTCTGTATATTTCAGGCTCTGGCAGACCTCTAAGGAGACAGCTATATCAGGCTCCTGTCAACATGCACTTCCTGCCATCCATATCAGTGTCTACACTTGGTGACTGCACAAGGGATGGATCCCCAGGTGGAGCAGTCTCTGGATGGCCCCTCCTACAATTTCTGTCCCACGCTTTGTCTCCATATTTGCTCCCATGAGTATTTTGTTACTCCTTCTAAGAAGGGCCAAAGCACCCACACTTTGGTCTTCCTTGTTCATGAGCTTCATGTGATCTGTGAGTTGTATCTTGGATATTGCAAGCTTTTGGGCTAATATCCAATTATCAGTGAGTGCATACCATGTGTGTTCTTTTATGATTGGGTGTCCTCACTTAGGATGATATTTTCTAGTTCCATCCATTTACCTAAGAATTTCTAAAATTCATTGTTTTTAATAGCTGAGTAATATTTCACTGTGTAAATGTACCACATTTTCTGAATCCATTCTTCTGTTGAAGGACATCTGGGTTTTTTCCAGCTCCTGGCTATTATAAATAAGGCTGTTATGAACATAGTGGAGCATGTGTCCTTGTTATATGTTGGAGTATCATCTGGGTATATGCTCAGAAGTGGTATAGCTGGGTCCTCAGGTAATGCTATGTCCAATTTTCTGAGGAACCAGGTGGCAGCAGTTTTAATTTTGCTTAGTGGTCCTCAGATCATAAAGTCCTGTCTCTTTTTAAAAATTCAGTCATTTGAAATAAATAATACACTAAAAGAAGGGTGTTCCCTTCTTTCACCTTTTGTTTTTCCTCCCTCAGCCACACTATACATTAGTCTGGTTTTATGAATCTTACAGTGATTAAAATGGGGTCCTCCAGTATCAGAGAGAGCACAAAAGAGAAGATGGGAATTTAGTCAGCTGGTCCCTACATGGCAACTGAACATAGTCTATCTTCTGTTTCCTTGATAGATCGGAAACATTCCTGAACCAGTCCATTTTGCCAAGGAGAAATGTGCTTAGAATACTCAGCCACTATTAGATTCTACAAAAGGCAATTAAGCAAAGTTCATGGCTGCCCATTAAAATGCACAAATGTTCTATTAAAGAAGAAAAACCCCAAATGAGAGCTTTATGTGCATGCATATTCATGAAATCCTGCCAGTGTCTACATTTTCCTCACCTATGGTTAATGCTTTCAACTTCAGCCCCTACTTTACGGCACTTAACATGCAGTTTGATACATACCTTTTATAGGTATTTTTTTTCTATGGTAATTTGGAAAAAGCTGATTTATGAATTGGCAAAATCAGGCACTTGTCATACTCCAACTCAATCTGAGTTTTACAGGAGCTGTTTTGTTTTATTATATTTAGTAATGGTGATTTTTTTCTTGTTGGTATTTTACATTGAATGCAATCATATCTTCAGGAATACCTTTCCAAATCTTCCATTTTCTGGTCTGGTATCACATTTGAAGACCATATTGGTTTGCATATGTCCATCTTAGAAATATATTAATATCATCACCCCATGTGCCTTCAGACATCAATAAGTAAGGAATAAGTATAAGGAAAATCAATAACTATAAGGAAAAATGAGATTTTCTTCCAAGGAGAAATTTTTAATGTTCCCAAACTGAGTAGGTAAAGAAAATGCTGAGGTATACACAGAGAGTTGACTGATTATGTTAGAATAACCTCAATTAAAATGTAATCACCTGTAAAATCAGGTGCTAACAGTTGTGTGAGTGTATAGTGATGTGTAGGAAACATGCAACTTTCCATTAAAAGTTAAGATCATTGAGTCATGTGGTGGCAGCACACACCTTTAATTCTAGCACTCAGGAGGCAGAGACACACAGATCTTTGAATCTGAGGCCATCCTGGTCTACAGAGCAAGTTCCTGGGTAGCCAGGGCTACACAGAAAAACCCTATCTTGGGGTGGTGGGAAGCTGAAAATTATATGTGAGTGGAGATAAAACACAACATGCTTCACAATTGCAATATTGGTTCCTCCGTATCCTTGATGTTTAATACGTTGATGTTTTGAGGATCGCAGAGATGGTAGCCTTAACTAGAGTAGATTCTTATGGTTAAAGAGAAATGAAAATCACCTTTGCTATACAAGGGGCTCCAGGCTGGGGCACCAGCTCTGGTGCTTAGCTTTCATTTAATCAAGAATGAGTAAATAATCCTGCTGATGAATGAATGTGGCTGGAGTACTTGTGGCTAAGCCTAGCTTCTACCTGACAGATAATAAGTCTGGGCAAGAACCCAAACAAGAAAAATGAATAGAGAATTTGTTCCTCGCAAAAAAGGTGGCTGACTATCTGAGGCTATTAGTGTGAACAGAATCTGAATCTCGAGAAAAGACCAGGAATAAATGACAGACTCAGTTTGGTTGTTGGGACATGACACTCAGTTTTCACTAGCAGCTGAGTTGAAGTAAAGCAAGATCAATAGGAGGCAAGGCAGGGAGATGGCATCCCAATGGATGCCCCAAGTCTTGGTATTTTTAGTGTTCTTACATACACTGATACTTGTTTGAGCCCTATATAACTTGAGTCATGTATATGCTGGTTGCCCTATAGAACATCTTATGTGCAACTCATTTTAATTAGCAGTCTAAACTAACGTTAAGAGAGAAGATCTACCAAGCCACAGAAGAAGCAGAGATTTTTTTAGTGTTAAAAAACATGGTTCGTCTAGAATAAAAATGCTCTCATTTCACTCAAGATGATTGAAAATGAGATTGACCTTGTTAGTTCACTGAATATTTCTAATCAAAGATCTTGGTACTGTGTTATAACCGATGGGAAAGTATTTGTGAACACACACACACACACACACACAATTTTGAACATCCGCAACAGTTCTGGTTGAGTTATAACATTCTTGCTGATCAAAAAATTTCTTCATAAAAGTTGATCAGCTAAGCATTACTGAGTTGTCAAAGTTCTGTATTGATCCAGGACCTTTCTTGATGCTGCAGGGTTCATAAACATGTGGCATGCTGAGTAATCACTCTGCTTTCTACCGTCATGGTTCACTCTGGCAGCGGTAATGTTCTCCCTGTTACATGCTAAGACATCTATCAAGCTTTTCCAATTATGCCCCTGTTTTTGACCTTTATGTTAGCTTATATCCTAACCCGCAAATAAATAAGGGCCTGGAGCAGCACCTGACTTAGAATGGAATAAATGTTGCCATGGCTTCCCACTTGCTTTGTACCCTCAGTGACTTGAAAAAGTTTACAGCCACGTCACCTCTCAGAAGAAGGGTAGTCATGGAGTCTCCATCAAGGTTAATGACCTCAATTAGAAATCAGGCTCCATTTAATAAGGGTTAGACTGTAACCCACCACACTTCCATTGCTTCTGCACAGTAGGGTGATTGCTACTAGTTCTGTTGAACGGGCTTCCAATCTGTCTCTCCGATAGGGAGTAGTACTTGTCTTAACACTTCTCTGGGCACAGGAGAACTACACAGAATTTGAGTTTCATTTAGCACCTCTGGCATGAAAAGAGTGGATTAGTGTCACATCGATATCCTTCCTGTATCTTCTCATAAATCTCTATCCTTCGTGCAT
Source organism: Arvicanthis niloticus (assembly GCF_011762505.2). NCBI lineage: Eukaryota > Metazoa > Chordata > Mammalia > Rodentia > Muridae > Arvicanthis > Arvicanthis niloticus. The sequence continues at coordinate 9,710,505 of NC_047675.1, forward strand.
TTTCTCATGAACTGCTAGCCAGCCTTTCTTCAACCTGAAAACAGACTGAAAAGCACAGTGTGATTGCAGTAGAGAGTAGAAAGGAGCGGCTCCCTAACATCAGCAATATAAGTTGAATGAGCCTCGCTCACAGACTGGCATGACAGTAGCTATCAGAATAAGAAGGTATGTTTGTTGGTCAGTGTCTTCTATGCATGTTTTCAGATCTAAATGAACAGGCTTCTTTCAGAGAAAACTCAGATGCCCAAGGATTCCTTTTAAGAATCTTGCCAAGAAGTTTTTAGTATCCTGCTGTCAAAATGACTGCCTAGATTTGCGTTGTAATTGAATTATCATCTTTTGTCCCTGTTCTCCTTGCTCTTCTGAACACCACATTTATGAAATGAACCTGAGGCTTATCCTCTTCCTCTATTATCCAAGCCTTTTGAGTTTGTTAAAATTGCCTGATGTACATTTGTGAAAGTGCTTTGTTCAGTCTTGCTTCCCTGACACCGTTTGTATCAGACTGTGTGTGACAAGCCTGCTGTTTGTCAAATGTATTTTAGTATGGCATCTCTTGGCCTCATATACTTGATCTCAGATACTTGAAAGCTAACCTTAGCACTGTGCATAATACTTATTTCTTTGTACTTGCATGGAAGCCTCTTCCACTGACTGTTCTATGCATTACAGCGTGCCATCAATATCTGGGAACTCATTAGAAAAATCAAATCTTTGGAGTCAAGAAAGATGAAGTTCTAGTTCATTTCTGGCACATTAATGGTGAATGCTACTATTCATCTCTTATCTAAAGTTCTATCTCTTATTAACCTGAGTTAGTATCTGGAGGCTTTTAACATTGAAGTTAACAAGTGTATGGATGCTAGGTGAATATAGACAATAGCTACCCCATCTTGTTTCCTTCTGCCTTTTCATTCTGACCTTTCTTACTCCCAAAACAATCTGTTGAGGGATAATCCTTGTCCCATAGTATGAAGGGAGAACTCTCAAAGAATTCACAGTCTGGCATTAGAGGCAGGCACAAATCATTAAGGTTAATCTGTAGAGGCCATAAAGAGGGGACAGTAATGAGCAGATCACTGAGTTTCTCCAACTTCAGTGGGACAGGTTCTCTTTTCCACAGATGAAGAATGGAATGTATCTGCTCAGGGTCTGCTACTGAGTATGTTCTAATAAAAGTTTGATTATCCACTCATTACATATAAGGACTGCATAAGAGATAGCTCATTCCACAATCTTAGGAAATGTCCTCTAAACATGAATAACTACATATGTGCCTTCTATTTGTCACATTTACTGCATTTCTGAGGGCCTTCGTCAGTGAATAAGGGCTACTCAGACCAATAACAGTGCCTCTGCTTGTAACTGAAGTCAAGTTCTCTATCAATAGAATTTTATAATCTTAGTATATGCAAATGAAGAACCATAGAAAGATGTGGATATCAAATCATGTTCTATCGGTTTTTGTGTTCAGGCTTTTCAGAGATAGAATTAAGAGGAATCAGGTGTTCTCTGGTATTTATATAAAAAAATCAGAATGAATCCTCTAAGGGCAAAACATATACTTTCAATGTGGGCAGCAGGAAGAAAATTGAAAATCTGTCTTCCATTTGAAGCTATTCTGAAAATTTGAGAAGAATAGGTTCTTTGTTTACATCTCAGTAATAGAGTTTATTCCCAGGTTCCACTAAAGGATTGCTTCATTCTTTTTTTTTTTTAATTTATTTTATTTTACAGAAAAAGTTGATGGCAGAAGTTAAGATCTATTCTATTCTATTTAGAATAGAAGTCATTGAGTTAGTCATTGTGAGTGGTAGGTAAGTTCCCTACTGAATACAAAACTGGATAAAGACTGGCTTTACAGCTGCTTACTTCTTTTTCCCCAGTATATCTTTCTTTCTTTTATTGGATATTTTATTTATTTACATTTCAGATGTTATCCCCTCTCCCCATTTTCCCCTAGAACCTCCCTATCCTATGCCCTTCTCCTTCTCCTGTTTCTATGAGGATGTGCCCCCACCCACTCTCACATCTCTGCCCTCGAATTCCCCTACACTGGGGCATCCAGCCTTCTCAGGACCAAGGACCTATTCTCCCATAGATGCTCGACAATGCCATCCTCCCTTACATATACGGCTGAAGCCATGGGTTCCTCCCTGTGTGTTCCCAGGCTGGCAGTTTAGAAACTGGGAGCTCTGGTTGGTTGGTATTGTTGCTCTTCCCATGAGGCTGCAAACCCCTTTAGCTCCTTCAGTCTTCTCTCTAATTCCTCCATTGGGAACCCTGTGATCAGTTGAACGGTTAGCTGTGAGTGTCTGCCTCTGTACATGTCAGGCTCTAGCAAAGCCTCTCAGGAGACAGCTATATCAGGCTCCTGTCAGCATGCACTTCCTAGCATCCACAACTGTGTCTGCCTCTGGTGATTGCACATGGGATGAATCCCCAGATAGGGCAGTCTCTGGACAGCCCCTTCTTCAGTCTCTGTTCTGCACTTTGTCCCCATATTTGCATCCGTGAGTACTTTGTTACTCCTTCTAAGAAGAACCAAAGCACCCACACATTGGTCTTCCTTTCATGAGTTTCATGTGGTCTGTGAGTTGTATCTTGGGTATTGAGAGCTTTTGGGCTAATATCCACTTATCAGTGAGTTCATACCATGTGTGTTCTTTTGTGATTGGGTTACTTCACTCATGATGGTATTTTCTAGTTCCATCCATTTGCCTAAGAATTTCATAAATCCATTGTTTTTCATATCTGAGTAATACTCGATTGTGTAAATGTACCACATTTTCTGTATCTATTCCTCTGTTTAAGGACATCTGGGTTCCACACACCTATGGTCACTTGATCTTTGAAAAAGGAGCTAAAACCATCCAGTGGAAAAAAGACAGAATTTTCAACAAATGGTGCTGGTTCAACTGGAAGTCAGCATGTAGAAGAATGCAAATTGATCCATTCTTATCTCCTTGTACAAAACTCAAATCCAAGTGAATTAAGGACCTCCACATAAAACCAGATACACTGAAACTATTAGAAGAGAAAGTGGGGAAAAACCTTGAATACTTGAGCACAGGGGGAAAGTTCCTGAACAGAACATCAATGGCTTATGCTCTAAGATCAAGAATTAACAAATAAAGTTGCAAACCTTCTATAAAGCAAAGAACACTGTCAATAGGACAAAATGGCAACAAACAGATTGGAAAAAGATCTTTAAGAATCTTACATTTGACAGAGGGCTCATATCCAATATATACAAAGAACTCAAGAAATTAGACTCCAGACAATCAAATAGCCCTATTAAAAATGGGGTACAAAGCTAAACAAAGAATTCTCAACTGAGGAAACTCAAATGACTGAGAAGCACCTAAAGAAATGTTCAACTTCCTTAGTCATCAAGGAAATGCAAGTCAAAACAACCCTGAGATTCTACCTCACACCAGTCAGAATGGCTAAGATCAAAAACTCGGGATAGCAAGTTCTGGCAAAGATGTGGAAAAAGAGGAATGTGCCTCCATTGTTGGTGGGATTGTAAACTGATACAATCACTCTGGATATCAGTCCAGCAGTTACTCAGAAAATTGAACATGATATTACCTAAGGACCTAGCTATATCACTCCTGGGAATATACCCAAAAGATGCTCCAACATATAATAAGGACACATGCTCCACTGTGTTCATAGCAGCCTTATTTATAATTGCTGGGTATTTCTTGTATTCTTGAGCCCACTCCCAGTGCAGGGCACCTGCACCCTATTTCCCCAGGCAGCAGCAGAGGATGGTGCAATCCACTGACTTGATTAGTGTCTTAATTTCTCTGAGAGGGGAAGTCCTCTCCATGTTGTGAAGAAAAGATTTGCCTCTTACGAAAAGATTGTTATGATTACTTGTGATTAATAGCACACTTCCCAGGCAAGATTGTAGGGTGACAAGAAGCAAGATTGACTCACTAAGGAAAGCAATCAAGGCTGTCAGTGGTCCTGCTAATAACTCCCCCAAATGCTTTCACACAAGACATAGTGCATCCATCAGCTCTGACTGCCCCATGATGAAGGAGGTGGAGCAAGAATTATCATCCCAAATTTAGATTACAAGTGAGTCCTCAGAAATGAGGTGCTTTGCTCACAGTCTCACATTTATGTGTTTCATAAATCCTCAAAATTACTTTTCCTTACTTTTTGCCTCTTTAATAGGAAATTCTGTTGCCTTCTCAGCTATACTGAACAAATGTATACATACACACGAGAATAGACTCTTCAACTAAAGTTTTACAAGAGAACAATCCAATAATCCAAATTCTGATACAGGGCTTTCCTTTTAGATTTGTCTTTTTCCAAATCAGTTTTCTACAAAATTAACTTAGATGAAAAATGCACACTTTAAGGAAATAAGTAAACCAGTGATAGTATTCTAACATTCTGTATTCACTTTATGCTAAACAGCCATTCCAGGTATCTGAAATAGGTCAGTCGTAGAGGAGGTAGCCCCTGAAAGAGTTCTCTCTGCATAGAAAATGCCTCAAGTTCCCCTGATTCATATCTGTATAGAGATGGAAGTTACTGCTCTCATCAGTGCCTGAGCTATGTGTCTGACTTATGTAAAATGAACAATAAGAAGGGAAACTTGTCTCCTCTATCAAAGTAACTATGCTTAAAATATTTATTTAAAAATTAATGTAGTTTTTATGAATCAATGAATCTAAAAAGTACAAGCTTGTCAGAACTGGTGACGCCAGAGGCAAAGAGGCCCTTTAGTGACATGAGATGTTTCATAGGAAATGAATATCTGAGACGATGTGATTCATATATCTGCATCCCATCAAACGGTGCCTGATGAACAGAAGATCTAAGGATCTGGTTGTCAGAAGTGTGTTGAGAATGGGGGAACGAGGTTTGTCAACAAGGGGGAGGATATTAGATGTTGGTGGCAGTTATGCAAGAAAGAGAGTATTGGTGATGATGTATCCCTAAGTTTGCAAGGTTTGTCTGTTGTACAAATGTTGATACAAGAATAAAGAATTCCTGATGTTAGTGACAGCCATTCTTTAAAAATAATATTGTATCTTTGCTGTTTTATTATATGGATAAAAAGACATATCTCTAGCAAACTGTCATAATTTATGCTCAATTATTGGTTAAAATCATCTAGGACTTTATTATTTCAAATGTATTAACTAAAGAATTAATGAAACTTAACTTTGACTTTAGCAGAATAATGGGTTTGGGGGATATCTGTATCTGATATCTGACCCAAATAGTGAAGTGTAGCTGCTCACTCAATGCTTGGCTGCTTCTCTAAGGTGGTTAATGATGATTTAGTCATAAAAATCTTAGTAACTCTCATACTGTCTTCAGGATAGGGTATGGGCCAATGTGGGGAAGAGCCTGAACTGCATTATCGCTAAAGTAGACAAACTGATTGAGAGAGACAGTCACAACGAAGAAGGTGCTGGAGGTGGCAGTAGCAAGGATGGAGACACAGACCCTACCCAGGAAGATTCCATCACATCTCACCCAAGGGGTAAGAACTCATTTTTCACCAATCATTGGTTGAGTAAAGATAATGAGGAAATCATGATAAGATAAGATAGAACAAAAGGAGTCAATAGAACCTTTGATGGAAGAGCAGTGATGCAACTTGAAGCTGCTCTGGCATGGATGATGGAAGGCTATTTGTCAAATTGTGTCAGTTGTGATTTCAGGGCTGCTTGCCATGTTCATTTCTTTTTCTTTTACTATATGAACCTTCTGGGAAGATGGCCAGTGTAACCTTTGGAGCAATGGTTCTTAACCTATGGGTCGTGACCCCCCCAAAGGACCATCAGAAGGCATTGATATTTACATTACAATTTGTATTAGTAGTAACATTACAGTTACGATGTAGCATTAAAAATAATTTTATGGTTGGAGGTCACCGCTGCATGAGAGCTGTATTAAGAGCAACAGTGTCAGGAAGGTTGAGAACCACTGCTTTTAGAGCAGGAAACAGTCTCACCTTTTTTTACAAGTTCCCAAAATGGTAGTTGAGAGACAATCAATCATGTGATTTCAGTTCTTAGCGACTTTTAAATATTTCAGAACTTAATACTTCCCACAGTTCTTGAACAATGTGCAGTATGGTGCAGAACTTTTACATTATTCTTAGAGCATTTTGTTATTCTAAAACACATAAGAAGGCTTGATTCTGAGTATTATTCTGTTATCATATGCTAATGCTGTATTTTCAGGAATATGGGTACACAAAGGCACACATAGACATATGCATATCCATGTGACTCTATGCATGTATTAATAAAGATTTGTACAGTGAGAATCTAGGAGAAAAGATTATAAATTGACAGATAAATAGATATTACATGTTTGGATCCCTAGATCATAGATAGATGACAGGTAACTGCATTCAAATATCTACCATATTCGTTCCTTGACTGGCAAGTATGATAAAAATTTTAATAATATTTATGTCTTCATGAATAGGTTTTAAATTTTGTTAATATTAATAAGAACAAAACAATATTACATATATTTATTAACACCAGAAATTCTATCACAATTGACCTAGGATTTTGCTGGGTATCTTGTGTTTGAGGGAGTTAAAAAGCATTTCTCTAGCTTTTAATTCTAAAGTCTATTCTTTGCATTTTTTTTGTTTGCCTTCTGTTTTGTTTGTTTGTTTAAAAAATAAGTCATAATAAATTATGGATGGATATTTTCCATTAATTTATTTATTTATTCACTTTGCATCCTGATGGCAGCCCCTCTCTTCTTAGTCGCTCCCTCACACAGCCCTTTTTCCTTCGCTTCTCTGAGAAGGGGGAGTCTGCTTGGTACCAACCCACTCTGGCAAGCCAAGTCACTGCAGGTCTAAGAACATCCTCTCCCACTGAGGCTGGAAAAGGTGGCCCAGTTAGGGTGAACAGGACCCAGAGACACACAACAAAGTCAGGGACAATCTCCACTCTATTTGTTGGGGGACTTTCATGAAGATCAAGTTACATATCTGCTACATATATGCTATGTTCTAAAGTCCAGTGGATGGATAGATTTTTTAAATTATTGTTTTCCCATTTGGTTTGGTTGAAGTTCCACTACTCCTATTTCATCATGTGTTCCATATATGCATATATCAGTGACTATATACACATGAAATATGAGTTTTATATACATACATGCAAGTGTACACTGTACCCACGCATCCACTTGTGTGCCTCCTATACACACACACATTAACAATAATTAAAGAAAAATTAATGAAAAAAGAGACCATTGGTTTGAAAGAGGTTTCTATGGGAGGCTTTGGAAAAAGGAAAGGAAAGGGAATAATGATATAATTATAATATATTCTCAAAAAATAAGAAAAATAATTTTATAGTTCTATGTCTCCTCACATCATCCAATGAAAGAATCTTTCACAAATTCTATTTGGAAGTAATATCATTTTGGGATTTCCTTGTATAGCTGGTCCATCTTCCTCTGTTTTCCATCCCAAAGTGAATAGACAATGCTCTTTATGCTCACACTGGGTCTATATCTCTATATGTAGACATTTTCATAGTTAGTAACACTATACTTTTAAATTAGTGAACCTAGTAAGTTTCAAACTTCACATGAATTAAAACAGAAACTTGCCATAGTTTTGTGTTAATTTTCTTCAGTTAAACCTGCATTGGCTAACATGTATGAGACAGAGTCAGTAGTGTTCTAGAAAACAGAATTGTATAGCAGAACCCAAAGATCAAAGATACAGAGTGAATCAAGCTGTCTCTTGAGGGATTTTCACTGTATGTTATTTACCATAGAAATCGTGGAGATCTGATTTCGGTGTGTGTGTTGAAACCCTTCAAATGCCCAGAGATGCAAATAAAGTCCTGAAATATTTGAAATGACACAACTTTTTCACATATGGTATTTTACCATATCGATGTTCCTGAATTAATATTATACTTTTAAAAATTAAAATGGAGCTGGAGAGATGGCTCAGTGGCTAAGAGAACTGACTGCTTTTCCAGGGGACCAGACTTCAGTTCTCAGAAACAACATGGCAGTTCACAACTGTCTGTGACTCCATTTCCAAAGGATGACACTCTTTTCTGGTCTACAATGGCACCAGATGTGCAAACATATGTACAAGCAAAACAACTATATACATAAAATCATAAATGAATTTGTAAAACTTCATGTAGAATCACAATCTGATCACCCTCTGGGATGATTGTAGTCAAGTGTAATGTGAGCTAACTGGTTTTATGTTTTCCTTATTATCACCTGATTATACAAATACTTTTGTTTTACATTAATTTGTTATAAAATTCCTTAAATGGTACTATTTAAAGTACTATAAAAAGTTGTTTAATATAAAATATGATGTTATTTCTTTTCCTTAATTTATCCCTAATAATCATATAAGCAAAGGCAATACGTTATAGAGTTTGTTTAAAAAGAGCAGATAGAATTGCCTATGCCTGGTGATTTTATTTCAACTAGATATAAATATTTAGAACATTCTTCTATTTACAAGCAGATACATCCACACACTCACAAATGTATTTCAAATAAACTGGAATAACCATCATAAATAAAATGTATGTTTTTACATCTTACAAATCAGTATTCTCTCATAAATGTTTCATGGAAATGAGTTTTTAATGATTGTAAACAAATTTAGCAAAATAGAAACTGTTCTTTTGATATTCATTTATTATATTAATGCTATAATTAACACACAAGCATCATTGAATATTTAATTCTTCAACTTTGAATAGTCTAATTTAAGTTAGACTTCTAAGAGTAGGAACATTTTACAATATTGCTCTTCCTTCCAGGCATTATTTGTTCAACTAATCATTTTTATTACCGTGGACTCATACATGTCCGTATTATTGCCTTATAATCCAATATCACTGCTATTTATTTTGGGTTCAAATCATTGTGTATTCAGCAACCGAAGGATTTAGTTCCTTGCCACGATCCTAGGTTCAGACGGTCTCCAAGGAATCTTGTTGCTTCCACTGGAATCAACACTTACATCCAACATCTGCTTTATAGAAACATTTTCCATAAGCATAGGTTCTGAATCGACTATGGCTATACAGGAACTCTCAAGAGCACACCTCTGTCTTTAGAATTTCATGTCACATTTGTATTAAATTATGTTTTTGCTTGCATGGGAAGTTTAGCAGTATAAAATGTATTAATCGATACTATCTTCACATTAATGAAATCAATTTGCTCAATACTCTTATATTCATTCATATCCACTAGCTATAGAAGAAAATGATGTTTCTATTTCTTACAATGCACTGAGTGATTTTCATGATCTAGTATTTACTGTAAACACGACATGCCATATACTCTCTGACATCTATCCGAAATCATTGTTAGTGGTTCTTAAAACAATATTTACTCATGTATTAATTTATTTGTGCTCTGTGGAGATATAGCATGGCATGCATGGGTCAGAAGACAACATATAGAATGTTGGTTCTCTTTGTCCACCAACTGGGTCTTGGATCCACGTCAGGTCATCAGGCTTGATGGTAGGACTTTTACCCCCTGACCTATCTCATTGACCCTGTAAGTGATAAGTTTCATCATGTTGTATTACTTCTCTTTGTTTCTTTATAAATTAAATTCTGCAAATATTTTTAAACTACTACTGGGATACAGTTATGCAACAGAGTTTGATTGTTCTTGGTATGGTGATAACTTTCACAGTGTAAATCAGACTCTTGTTGAATTTTTTCCTCAGAGTTGATACTTTTTTTCTTTTTATGGTGTATTAATGCAGTAATACTACTTTACATTTGCAGTCCGTGAGTTTTTTTTTTCTTTTCTCAAATATTTACTTCAAAGCAGATACATTTCTGACTTGCTTTATACATTTCTTTCAGCATGACTATAAACAGTTCTAAGAGAAGCCAAGCTTTATTTACTGTTTAGATTTAAATAATTAAAAATATTTTCTCAATGTCTGCATCTATGTGGATTAGTGTATGTGTGTGTGTACATTTGTATGTATGTGTATATCTATGTGTGAGTGTCTACTGAACCAGTAAACACAAATTGCCCCTTTATTTTCAGTACACGTAAATACAATTATGGACATCTGCTCTCTGTGTAGCACCACATGCCTTCAATTTCATAATAAATTGAGGCTGCAAAGATTAAATCAGTGAATATTAAACTCTTGGATTTTGATGTGAACTTAACGATTATGTAATTAAACCTCCTGAATTATGTTAAGAGGCTTACCTACAGTATCTCTGCCAATTCCAGCCTAGGCTGTAATGCACAGCTGTGGTTGCAGGAAACACCGTTTTGTCTTCTAGTGCCTCACATTCCAGACACTGGTCCAAATCTGCCTTCTTTAAGTCTGTCCGCTGGCCCAGATGCAATCTTTTGCAATAAACAGAACAATTTTATTTTCTTTTTCCCACATTAAGCCAAAATTATATCTAAAAACAATCATCATGTCTTGCTTGAATTGGCACATTTGGGTACATTTGTCAAAGGAACAGCCTAGCTTTCCCCAGTATTAAGCAGGGACGCACTGTCCTCTAACAACTGCAGGAACGATACAAGGAATCAGCTCTCTACTCTCAGTTACTGCTGTTATTAGATACCTACACTCATCACAGCTGTCTGGCCCACACATTTTAGAAGCAATAATATGGGCAGACATAGCCCTACTAGACTGACTTATTCTTCATTTGTTTTCAAGATTTAAGCAGCATTTAAGCAGCATTCTATGCTACATATTGTGAAATATTAGTGGCTTTAGGAGATTAAGATGGCTTATCTTGATGCTGCTGCAGAGATTGATGTCCACCCATGTGTGCAGTGTGAACACTGCTGAGAATGCGCCCTAATAAATACTTGGTTTGTTTTACATCCATCATATCTACTGCCCCACTCTGGCTTCTTATCTTTTTCACATTTCACACACATTCCTCTTCTACTCATAGAAGTCATTAATAAAAGTGGTAGAAAATAGAACTGAATACAGGTCCTGAGGCCAAAAGGATTACACAAAAGGAATCCCTTTGCAGATTCTCACTCTCTGGAATGTGCATTCCATGTGCTCTATATTCACCTGCTAAGTTGTTGCATAGCCTTTGTTTCTTTCTCAGGTACGTTGTGATAACCTGCACAACTAGATTGTTTGCCCTAATGGACCAAACTCTAAGCATGTGCACACAGTGAAGTTTCTGTAGTAGAGTGTTCATTCATGCAGCTATACAAAGCTGTGTTGACACCTAGCTAGCATGGTTCATGATGTTAATCCCAGTGTCAAGAGACTGATAAGAATCACATTCACCGCTCACACGACTGCTCAGATGTATGGTACAGTACACATGCAAGCAACCTTTCTTCGCTCCTTCCTTATGATGAGTCTGTGGGGGCAGGTGTGGCACTGATCCCTGGTTCATAGATGGGATTAAACCATTCATCTAAAAAATCACAGGATTTGATTCCAGTCTGAACAGAGTGATTCCTATCTGGGTGATTAAGTCAGAAAAAATATCTGAGGTTCTTAGAATATCTCTTGGAAAAAGAAATGCATAAGTTTTAATAGTAACTATGCCTGTGGATTGCCCTGCCTATATGCCTTGTCCCTTGATGTTTTACAGTGTGTCTTAGTCACAGGTTGGCATTACCTGTTTCCTAAGCCTTCCCTTATTTTAAAGTCCTCGTGATTTTTAATCCACATGTGTCTGGTTGCAGGGTTTTGACTTGCTCCCCTTCCTCTCTTTCATCCTTTATACTAATATACTCTGAACCCTGAAGAACTCACCCTGTGGTTGTCACTGCCAGCCTTTGAGAGTTGCTATGTTTCCATCTCCCACAGGCCAAACTTTCAGATCCTTTGGTGTGCCTTCTCTGAGCTGGCATTAGTGAGGTTGACTCTCCTTTAAGAAGAGTTCTTTGCTCTGAGCTTTCTGTGCTGTGTTCCTCTACTGAAACTCGTGATGATGTCATTGAATTTGTTTCATCAGTGAACTTCAATGAGGTAGTGGAACCTGTGCCAGGAGCTGAGAATCTGAATTCATCAGTTCCATCGTGTCCTCTCCTGTGGATGCCTTTGGCAAGGTCTCTTCAGCCTGTCCACCACTACACAGCCAGAAAGACTTCACATGTCTACTCGCCTAAGGGAAATTATAGTTACTATTGAGTTACGTTCAGGCTGGGGTCTTTGAGGTTTGGCACTCACACACCTCCATGCCCAAGAAAGTGAGACATGAAGAAGTAAGTTAAAATTACCAACCACTGTGACAGGTCAGCAATAGCACCACTGAGAAAGAAAACAGAAAACTTGTTTATAGTTTTTGAATAAAGCCTCAGGATTTTATCTTTCATTTTTTTTTGTTTGCCAATTATGTAGCTGTACTTTCTGTGGGGCTTGCAATTACAAAGGCATCATGCAGGATAATAAGAACAAATACAGCGTCAAAACGGAAACTAGACCAAACTAGGAGAGAGAATCTCTGCAGAAGTGGCCACCATTCTGCTTCCAGCTTGTCATTTCCACAGTGGGACATGGACAGGTCAAAAGTTAGCATTGTCTAATGTGTCTCAAGTAAATTAGAAATTTTATATAATACACTTCATTTTAAGGGGTCAATGGTTAAAATGTGATAAGCCAGGAAAGTTCCTTCTCAGTCTGAGTAAGACTGGCTCATTGGCAATTCTTTTGAAACCTCCAAGTCTCTGACTGATTACACATGCTGTTTTAAATGCCACCCCTAATAGACTTGGCTCTGTGAGAAATATGCCAAGTGTTGTAACGTTTTACTGAATTCATAGTATATACTATAATTATTGATGAATAATGAACACTTGATATTATAGAATAAAGATGCTATTATTGTCTCTGCACCTACCACCCACCAGAAATGCTGTCAATTTATGTCTTCAATGTATACACATGTTTGCACATATGGGAAGGTACTGATTTCTTGAGAATGTGTGTTTCACAATAGCTAATTATTTTAGTGACTATATCATATATAACAAATCTGTTTTTCTTTGTCAACTACAAAAATCAAAAACAAAGCTTGGCTTCTTAGAGGAGCTTAAATAGTATTACTGAATTATTTGGATTTCTACATGTTGAATGGGCACAATCTCATTGTGACATAAACATCATTGGATTTGACTTTTAAAATTCATTGTTGAAGAACTGAAATGACGACTATACTATAATTTTACCACTTGGTAGGTATATTAAGAATCCAACAGAACCATATCTGTTCTCTGTAATGACAAACTTTAAAAAATATTTGAACATGAGGTCTGTGGGATTGTGAAAGGCTAGTTTGGTTTCTGGTCGAGCACAGGCCTCAAACCCTGGACCCTAGTGGGACAATGGCAGGTGTTCAGCATCCATCCCAGACTCCAGGCTTCTGATGCAGCCAAGACCTCCAATGGTCCATGCTTTTTAGTCATGTAGGACAATGCAGCCCATCCCAGAGTGGGTTGTGTCACCTTGCACAGGTAGAGGGCATGACAAAGGTACAGGGAGTGACTACAGGCCTCAGCCTCAAGAGATTTCCATATTAATGAGATACCTAAAGGCCAGAGGGCATAGCCAGTTAAGCATTCTTTCCTGGTCCCTTCTCTCTCCCTATTTAACTCAGGTCTGCCCTGAGTTTCAGGGGGGGGGGGGTGCAGTCAGATCCATCTATTTCCCACCATGTCAATAAACCCTTTTGGAACTATGGATTTTCTCGTGTCTTTGGTGCCAGCCGTAGGGAACTGTGGAGAAGGACTCAACTATTGAGCCATATTCTAATCTCTGGAGGAGGAATTCTCTGAGTTCCAGCCATGGGGACTGACATTTCAAGCAAGCTAGCCAGGCCGCTGATTCAGCCAAGGGATTACAATAACCAAAGAGTCTCTTTCCTGTGGGGTGCTGTCAGGGCTTTCTCTCTTTCTCATTTCTCTCCATTCTTCCATGGCCCCAGAGGTGTCTGAGAGCCCAAAGAATTAAGACCACTGGCCTCCCAGTCCATTCAAGAGCCCTGGCCCCCATTGAACTTCAGACTGAGTGAGATTTCCCCATGCTTGGCAGGGCCACACAGTGCCTATGCAGTGCTGCATGGAGTGAACTCAGTCAAAATTCTCGTGTGCTTTTACCTCTCTGAGCTATGGCAGACATGTAGGAACCACAACTCAGCCCAACAGAATCCACGCCCACCCATGCATGAGCTAACAACCCCACAAAGGTCAATTTGTAATGATCATTTCTATTAGAAATTTATTATTTTATTATAAAACCATACAATATATTATGATGTAGCATAGCCATGTGAGACTCAAAAAATGCTTAACAGGTGTAGAAGATGGCATTTACTTGTTAGTGTAGTGTTTGAAAATTACTGAAATTCTTTGAGTCTCTTTTTCTTTCAGTCAAGTGCTTATTATCTAAGAACAAAATTGAAAAAGAAAACTTCAGTTCTGACACTGTATAATAGAAAAAGAGACACCACATGTTTCTCAAGTCACCTGACATATTTTATTTGGGTAACTATTCTATTCCAGGCACAATTTTAGTCACAGAAGGTAAAACACTGACTAAAGCAGACAGAACACTAGTCCTCCTCAAGTCAGTGTTTCAGTAATAAGGATATGTTAAAAAAAATATCAGGAGAGACGGGAAGCATCATTCGGGGCACTGATGGGTTGGTGGGGACAAAGATATTGGAAAGCATAGAACAAGTCAAAGCAGTTTGAAGGAATACTGTGGGTCCAAGGTTGGGTTGTGAAATAATCACTTGACAAAGACTTCATTTGGAAGCTAATGTTTGAGCAAAGACAGGGCAGATAAAGGGGATCAGCATGGATATCTTTGGGAAGGATTACCGGATGCAGAAAGCAGTTGGTAGGAACATGTGCTTGCCATATGTAGAGAACATTAAGGCTACTGCATCAAAATGAGAGGCAAGAGGAAGAAGTGAAATTAAAGAGATAAATGCAGGAAGGATCATCTCTGACATCTCTACAGACTCTCCATTTATTCTGAGAAAACTGGGGAGCAGCTGAGAGGCTTAGAAGTGATTAACTCAATGCAGTCTAGAGAAAAATCACAGTTTTCTGTTGCAATTAGAATGTAAATGGAAAGAGTCAAACCTAGTGTAGATGCTAAAAATCCCAATGTAGTTAGGTAGGTTGGACATGAAGGATGCAGTTCCTAGCACAGAGGGGACAAACAAGACAGTACTGGGATTCTGTGCCTACTCTCAGTGTTATTCCAACGAGGTTTTCTCTTAGATTAAAACGAAGCATGAGAACTGACATCAAAAATAATTTTTAAATGTTTGGCTGGAGCAACCAAAAGGACAAATGGTCCATGTAGGAGTTATAGAAAATTCTAGATGGAATAAATCTTTTTGGAAAGAAACAGGAAATCATCTAGGAGGCATTAAGTTTGACATGCCGATATCAGCTATGACACTAAATACAAGAAGCTGAGGTTCTGACTAGCAGATGGAAATTTATTCAAGAATATCAATGCTGTGTTGAATGTTCAGAAAATAAGGAATCCACCTATAGATTATTGCTGAAGACACATCAGTGTCACTAGATAAGAAAGAAGTAGAGGAAAGAGCAACATTTTATTTGAAAATCACCTGTGAATCAGGATTGTGGCATCCTGCCACCCAGGGTTAAATGCATTGAGCAAAATTGGATTGAGGAATGACTTTGAATTTCGAGTTGGTGAAGTCCTCTGTGACAATGAATAGAGTCAGTTTGCTTTAGTAGGTAGGAATTAAAACCAGGGTGGAGAGAACTAAGGTAGACAAAGCAAAGGAACTGGAGACAATCGCATATTCATTTAGGGAGGGTGACCAGTAAACAGAAACAAGGTAAGAATTGTGCAGGATGTGCAGTCATCTTCCTGTTACATTTTACAGTTAAGGTGATAAGCATCAGCATCATGTTCATTCGCTTGTGGGAATAAATCAGTTAAAATGCAGGCTTGGGGAGGAGCAGAGAGCCTTGCCAGAATGATGCTCCCAGGTGGGCATTAATGAGACCCAGTGCATACAGAACAGAGTTGATGATCTACACTCGAGAGCTCAGTCTATCATCACAAGCTGGAGGAGAATAAGGACACAAGGGACGAACGTTGCCAGGGATAGAGATAAAGTAACACAGAGACTTGAGATTACTTTATTCCCGTCTCATAGAGGGTTATGAACATGGACTCTGATGGTCACAGTATTCAAGGAGGTACAACCAGTGTGGTTAAGCTATAGATGTAAGCTACCCTGTCACCAACAAACTCTGATGCGTTGGTAGACAGGTCTCAGGCTGGATGGCATTCTTATACACAGAGATAACCTGGGATAGGTTGAGGAAAGTGGAGATGATATTTACTATCCAGAAACTTTAAGACATGTGACTACTGACTGGATAAATGTGTGTTCTCATTGCTCTTGGTTAATTCAATATATGTTTAACATTAATACATTTAATTTGTGTACAATGTTCTATTTTTATATGTATAAAAAACCCTAATGTTATATACTATATTCCACTGGCCTAGAACATCAGTTAAAGAAAAACTCACAAAATACTATTGCATATATATTATTAGATTTAGGGTGAAAATATGGTTATTTCCTTCTTCTAGTTAACAAGACTCCATCTCAGTCAACACAGCATCCACTGGCTCTGTCTCTCAAACTTACATGCTGCTATTGAAATGACAGCAACTGATACAGATAGACTAGTCATTTCTGTCTGATCCACAACCTCTGGAGCTTGTTTCAAGTACTCAGCCTTTCATGCAGACTAGAGTCACAAGACTTGAGTTTGTTTATAGCCAAAAGGCAAAATAAGACTGAGAAATGTGAGTCTGTGACTTCTTGGTCCAGCACAACCTGGATTCAAAGCTTCAGGGCTGCGACAGATGCACAGCCTGCGTTATGAACAGATGCAGTTGCTGAAAACTGTCTTAGCAGAATTTACTAAAGACTTTCAACTTGCTGCTGTGAAGTGAAAAGTTTTGCTAGTGTTTCAGCTTATGTATTTCCTTTGCTATTTGTCTAAGAACAAGAATGGAAAGTTTTATGACACTCTTCTCAGCTTGTCAGGGTTTAAACAAACAAGGTCCCTCGACACGAGGGAAGGTGGCCTCTGTTCTTTTCCTGCTCATTTGTCTTAGACCGAGCAGTTTGCTCATTTCTAATTCATCTGAAGGTTGTCAAGAACAGTCACGTACCCCAGAGGACACTAGAGTGATTATATTTTAAGATGTTGTTTTGTCCTTTGCTTGAATACTGCCATGTGGGGAGAGCAGGAGAAGGAAATTCATTCACAGGCTCCCTTACACCCTTGGCTTCCATTTTCCCTGATAGTCATTGTTTCTAGACTTTTCTTTAACTATTGTCTCTTGTCATTTATAATATGGGCCTAGCTTGTTTTCTCCTCAGGTCTACCTTCCTCCATTCTTTGCTCTTACTTTGATGATGTCATACAAGGTCTCCATTGGCTAACATCCGCTATCACTGCTGTCTTAGCTACTTTTCTTCTTTCTTTGGGAAAAAAATACCTGGCAAAACACATTAAAGGAAGAAGAATGTATTTTGGATCATAGTTTTACCAATTCCAGCCCAGAATGATGACCCAGGCATGCTGAAGTTGAGTGGCCCATGTAATGGCAGCCAGGAGGCAGAGAGAAACCTACTTATTCCATTAGGTTTTGACCTTTTCCTCTTAGACTGTCTGTTCTGGTGTAGCTCATGCTAGAGGCTGGTCTTCCTTCAGAAACCTTTGAAGAGGCCCCAGGTATTTGACATAATAATCGGAGGCACATCAATTTGACTAGAGTGAATTTCAACATTAACAAGCACACTTATGGATAGATAGCTCAGTGGGCATGGTGAATTCCGTGCAAATCAGACAGTCAGATTTTAATCCCTAAAACTCACATAAGATCACATTCCACAGTTGTTTTCTGAACTCCAACAATGTATCCTGGCATATGGATGCCCTCACCATGCAACACAGTAATGGTGTTTCTAGAAAGTAGATCGGTATAACGAGCAGTATTTATTGCATCAAATTCCTACGTCTCTGGTTATCTGAGTCATCTCAGGTTAGGAGCGGTATGGTACAAACATGACACTCATCGAAATATCATACAAGACATGACCGTTGTGATCTAGTGAAATTACATCTTTCAAGATGGCTGTGTGAAAGCAAAAGAACAGTGCTAGGGCTTGGATCTGAGTCTCTGCTCTGTGTTAAAGGCTTGCTCCTTAGTGCACCACTCCTGGGAGGTGATGGAGCCTTCAGGAAGTCAGACCTCATGAGAAGCTTTTAGGTCATTAGGGGTGTGGTCCCGAGGGTGTTTGGAGAACCACTCTCGCCATTTCCCTCTTTAGCCTTCTAGCTATGAAGTGAGCAATGTGCTTCACCCACCCTATCTGTCATTTTCACAAGGAAGCCCACCATAGAGTAACAGATTTCATCAGCCTGGGACTAGATACGTCAAAACTTTTAGACAACATAGATAGACCTTTGCTCTTTTCAAGGTCATTGTATTTTGACTAATACAGTGGGTAATGCAAGGATGCCAAATCAGTACTTGTTAGAGTAAGATAAATGTAAATTGAGTTTTCAATTCCTGGACCACAGTTAGGAAATAAATTGTAAAGGCGAGACCAGGAAGAGAATACTCTCAGCCTGTAGAAGCAGGCTTTGAAGCAGTCATACCCCAGCACATGCTCTCTTTTCTCAGTTGCCTATTGATGTCTGGATTTAACCCGATTTCTCTGTCCCCCCCTAGCATATGTCTAGATTAAAGGTCTCCAGATGGCCAGTGTCTAGGTCTATGATTAACATTGGCTACATGTATTGACTCATACAAAGAAATTCGCTGTATATTGTGAGGAAAGCTCCACAGCAATTAGTCTTCACACGCTCATATTGATGACTAGAATACTGTTCACATGTGCGTACCGAAAAGTTGAATCTACAACACATGTTCACACAGAGAGGCTCAGATAGAGGTGTATCTTTGCTGGTGTGGCATATGGGCTTTTGAAACGCAAGGGACATTCTAAGAGTGTAGGTCCCTGTTTCCATCTTCTGTCCTTACCACCAAACCATGAAGGTGTTTTCATTTTGGTATTTGTATATAATATAAACACATGTTGGATAAGGCTTGGTCTGTGTTCACCTCAAAGCATTAGGCATTTTGTCAGCATCCTTTGGAGCTGCTCCAGCTGTTTGCCTTCATAGAAATTCATGAGAAAATGACCAGAGCTGAGACATCTTCTTTCAGCTCTTTGCAGAGCATTTAGTGGCTATTCGATCTTTTTGCTTCCCCCCCCACTATATCTGAAAAGCTGTGATAACAAAAATAAGAATGTCTATATACTTTGTGAGTGAAGTTAATTATTTTAAATGAGGAGAGGAAAATCAAATACCTGAGAAGAAAAATGGCTCAGAAATTGGCAGGACAGCATTAAGGCTTGCTACAGTTGCTTGCTAGATGGCCGTTTTATTTTTCTCCTGAGTAACATAAGAGCCATTGAACTCAGAGGACATGGACATCCTGTACAGGAAATAGATGGTGTGTGGAGGGGAGGGAGGGCACCCAGCAGTCATCCTTTGAATCCTTTAGCTAGTTTCACTTGAATACATTAGAGAAGGCTGTAAAAGGCTGGGAAGCAGAGATCTGCCTGGATGGCTTCCAGGTCCCATCACAGAGCTCAGGAAAAGCTCGGCTAAGCCACATGCATTTTATGTTTTCCTGAGGAAAAATTCTGCTTGTTGGTCTCAGGGTTAAGGAGTCTCAGCAAGTTTTTATGGAGATACTAAAACATTCTCTTCATGTTTTCCTCTGCTGCTGAAGGAAGCCCATGAGAGAACTACAATTCAGGGACTGCCAAGGTGCTGAACTGTAAGGTACTGATGTGGTGGCAAACCATGATGCAAGCACAACTGCCCTGCTTTCTAGAGGCATTTTGTCAATGTGTTTTCCCATGTGCACACATTGGTCATACATGTGTGTAAAGTGGGAAACAAAGTAAACTCAGGAAAGTGCATGTGAGTGCATGCATGGATTTTTACTTTGACCACAGTGTAAAAAATGATGGTTTTATGTGAAGCACAAAACAGCCACTAGGCAAATGGGGGACTATGAAAAAACATAACAGAAATGTGAGAAGGGTAAGCTCTTTTCCCCCAAACAACCATCAGCTTTAACAAGAAAATTGAAGCATATTTTGCTCCTTGTAAGAATGATGTGAAATGTTTGTTGTATCAGAAAGAACATTTATGACCTGAACTCTGCCTGTCTTTGGCCCTCTGTAGCCTATTGTGTTCATGTTAGAACTTGGGATTTACAAGGGTGGGGAGGATGTTAACATGGGAAATAAACCTGTAGTCACTGCAGTTTGCTGGGACAGTTCCTTTATCTACTGGCAGAACTGACGGTTTTTCTTTCTAAAGGATCCACATCGGTTGCCTTCCTGCCTGCCTTGTGTATCTCTATAGAAAGCATAATGTCTTCTTCAAGACATCTTACCATGCTCAAACACTTCCAACTCTTCAATAACTGTTTTCTGTATTCTCATTTTTCTTAAATTATAATCATAAGTATAGTATCACTATTTTATGTAGAATGTAAGATGTTAAATGAGGATGCTTTCATGCTGCTAGTGAGAGAAGTGCCTCCTGCTTCTCTTGGGTTTAAAGTACCATTGTATCTCTGTTCCTATTCTGGTAGAACTAAAAATGGTCTCTTTCTATCTTTCTCTTTTGTTTCCACCTCTGTCCCTCTCTCCTCTACTTTCCTCTCTCCCTCAGTCTCTCATTCTGAAGTTTATAAGTGGCCTGTGAAGTTTACACTTTCAAAATCCTTTAAGAAACGCAAACAGCTGTATTTCACTTGAACTGACAATCTTGTCCAAGGACAAAAACGTATATACTTACGTTAGCCTTTTGTTTTCAAAGTAGAAAGAGCATATCACACCCCTGAGCAAGCTATTACCCCTTTGACATGGGAGAGTATGATTCAAGGTGCTTAAGCAATAGATACATGTTCTTTGAGAACTATGCAAATATATAAGAAAAAAATGTTTTATTCATTCTTGAATTAAATGAATGACAAAGTAGTTCTACTTCAGCCTGATAAAGCAGCTCCACCTACTGCACAAAAGCTGTATTTTCTGCCTGATAATTACACAGTGGAACCGAAAACATACAGAACCAATCACAGGACAGAACAGGGTTGTAGTTCATTTTCAACACTGAACTATGAGTAAACTTATCTGAATTTTCTTTTTCTATGTAAGGGCGTGTGATATCAAAACACACACACACACACTCTTACATTTTCATATTGTGGATAACAGGTACAGAATGAGAGAGGGTGAAATGTATAAAATTGAAGTATGGAAGATATATAGTAACAAAGGGCATGGTTTGTTGAATAAATGTTATTTATTCAAAAAATAAGTCATCCCCCCATTTTCCTATATAACTAATGGTATAAGAATCAATCACTTTAGTTGAACCATTGTTCATATTTCACCCTGATGCATAAGCAGACTCTTTGTCAAATGAAACCAGCTGTAATAAGCCTTCCTTGAATTTCCCCTTTTCTAGTGTTCTCTTTTCCCCCAAAACTAACATTTAAGTCTACAGTATCTTTTGGAAAGATGAAACATAATGAGTTGTTTTATACTGTAACATTTCTCTCTTCGTGAAGCTGGAGGTCACTTAGTATCCTTTCAACCATTTGAATTAGGTCATTTAGTTTATTATATCACAACATCAAATAAATAATAGTAAGCACAGCACAGTCCTCATGTGATTCTTTGTTATTATTCTTATTGTTCTTTTAAAGTCTTAACTGATTATCAACCTTGTTGTTCTGAGAATATGATGTTACAATAAACCTACTAGATAATTGCTTTTTAATTTCCCATCATTCATGTTAAGTTGTATTTGTCAGTCTACTCTTAATTCATTTAGGTTTTAATAAATGTTACCAAAACCCAAATTTTTATTTAATATTTCTCAAGTCTTTGTTCTCCAAGTAAATTGAAATATGGTATAATTTGTTCATATATCATATGTCAGATTAATAATTATGTAGTTGATACATGTTAGAAATCTAGACATGTAAGTACCCTAATTGGTTTGATTTTTTTCCTATCATTGAAAATAGATTTTTTTTCCCATAGACATATCCTGATTACAGTTTTCCTTCCCTCCACTCCTCCCAGGTCCTTCCTACCTGCCTGCCCATCTGCACTCACGCACTTTCAGTCTGTCATTAGAAACAGACTGAAAGAACAGGCATCTAAGGGATAACAAAACAACCATAACAAATTAAATATAATAAAACAACAACAAAAGGCATCACACTGAAGTTGGACAAGGCAAACCAACAGGAGGAAGAGAGGCCCAAGAGAATGCACAAGAATGAGAAACTCACTCACTCACACGCTCGGGAGTCTGATACAAATATTAAAAGGAAAGCTAATTATGCAGAGGACCTGATGCAGACATTTTGATTTTTAAAAAGATCACTTTGGGACTAGACCACCAACCAAGGAGTGTACAGGGAGGGTGTTGGGGACCGCACTAGCCCCAAGTTGGGGCGGCCAAAATAAATGTTGCAGCCCAGGCAAAATGTTGAGGCCCGGGCTGCCCCACGTTGGGCGCCAAAATAATGTTGGAGACAGCACTAGCCCCAAGTTGGGGAGGCCAAAATAAATGTTGCAGCCCAGGCAAAATGTTGAGGCCCGGGGCTGTCCCACGTTTGGGCGGCCACTGTATCCCAGCCCAAGCTGCTGCTCCGGTCTGCGGGTCGAGGTTCAGCAAGAGCGAGGATGAGGGCGGATTCTACCTAATGTCTGATGTGTATGAATCTCTCTCTCTCTCTCTCTCTCTCTCTCTCTCTCTCTCTCGTCTGATGTCTGGTTCTGTCTTCTGTAGTCTGATTCTAAGCCACGCCTCTAAGTTACACCTTTAATCATGCCCTTAGGTCTTGTCTCTAACTCTGATCTCTATACTTCTAAATCATACTCTTAAGTTACACTCCTTTAACCTCACATACCTTTAATCTCAAGGTATCTAAACCAAGATTATCGGAGTGTTCTCAGCTGTTGTAGGCTATTGTAATCCAAGTCTCATGTCAGGGTATATGGCTCAAGATAGCTGCAAAGCTGATAGCCGCTTTCTGCTAAAAGTCGGCCCCCAACAGGAAGGATCCATGGCTTCAGATATATATGTAGCAGAGGATGGCCTTCTCTGACATCAATGGGAGGGAATCCCTTGGTCCTGTGGAGGTTTGACACTCCAGCATAGGGAGATGCTGGAGTGGTAGGTGGGAGAGGTGGAGAAGTGGGGGAGCACCCTCATCAAGGCAGAGAGGAGGAGGGAGAGGGCAGATGTGGGATGGGATGGATAACCAGAAAATGGGATATTATTTGAGCTATACACGAATGGAATGCCTAATTTAAAAAAAAAAAAAAAAAAGATTAGTGTGGTGCTAGAGAGATGGCTCACTGAGTAATGTGTGTGATGTGCAAAGCTAAAGACCTGAGTTCAGATCCAATCCCAACACTCCTTCTTCATTAAGTAAAATGTATAAAACAAAATCAGCATCAAAGAAAAAGTTCAAGCATAGTGAAAGTACACTCATATTTTCAACAATGGAAAGCAGAGAGAAAGGACAGAGCCTAGAGCTGACTGGCCAGAGACTTTAGCCAATGGGTAAGTTTCAGGTTCAGTCTGAGACTATCTCAAAATAAAAGATCAGAGCATGGATGAAGATGCATGAGAGTACCTCTACACAGAAAGGCACACATAACCTGTATACCTATGTGCCCACATGTATATACATACTACAGAGAGAGAGAGAGAGAGAGAGAGAGAGAGAGAGAGAGAGATCATTCTTTAAAAAACACTATTTGGAAGCATAATAATGTTAAAATTTTGACTTTTCCACATATGCCTGCATTTTAAAAAAACATATACCATTTTGTCATAAAGTGACCCATTCCTTGACAATTTTGTTGTGTGCTAAAAGCTAGTTCTGTACTAGTTTCTAGATATTTGGTGATTAAATAAATAAATAAATTCCTAGCCATGGCTAAGCTTCTTTTTAAAAAGTATTCATACACAGCATTATCAGAATGAAGTGGCTCAAAGATGGACACCAGCACCCAAGCTTTGGGAAAGACAAAAGCATGGAGGGAGGGAAGCAGCTTCCTCCAGGACAGAGGTCCCAACCTATGTTTCCAGAGGATAAATTGTCAGAAAGATAAGTAGAGAAAAAAAAAAAACTTCTAGAGGAGGCTGTCTTCAATGCCCCCAGAGTGAGAAACTAGAGCATGCTGGGGGATAATTTAATACACTTAGAACTCAATATTGCAAAAGACTTTTTTAAAAAAATTATTTATTTAAGTTTATGAGTACACTGCCACTGTTGTCCCACACACCAAAAGAGGACATTGGATCCCATTAAAAATGGTTTTGAGCCACCATGTAGTTCCTGGTAATTAAACTCAGGACCTCTGGAAGAGCTGTCAGGGCTTTTAACCACCAAGCCATCTCTCCAGACACAACCAGACACAATATTCTCTCTCTCTCTCTCTCTCTCTCTCTCTCTCTCTCTCTCTCTCTCTCTCTCTCTCTCTCTTTCTCTCTCTCTCACTTTCTTGCTTGATTTCTTGCTCTTTTCTTTTCTTTTCTTTTTGGTTTAGATTTATTATGTATACAATGTACTGCCTACATGTATGTCTGCAGGCCAGAAGAGGGCACTAGATCTCATTATAGATGGTTATGAGCCATAATATGGTTGCTGGGAATTGAACTCAGGACCTCTGGAAGAGCAGCTACTGCTCTTAACTTTTGAGCCATCTCTTCACCTTGCAAATGATTTTTTAAGGTGGTGCTAGGCAAGTATGCAGAGGCAGGATCGTGGAGGATGCTTCATAAATTTAGACTTACTCTACATGTGATGGTTTTCTATGAAATCTTTGGGAGAAATCCAACAAAAAAAATCTGTCTCCCACATAGGAAAAAAATTGGTGCATCATTAACAGGCAGACATGGAGTGCTCACCTTAGAGAAGAGTTATGCAGAAGGCAGCCTATGGCTGTACATGACACACATCTAGGTACAAGGATGCAACAGGAGCCTGGCTGTAGACTTAAATTTAAGAAAGTCACTGGACTTAGAGATTCTCAATCCTAATCTTCATGAATCATTGATAAGATGTACAAGTTCATGGAAAATATTGGTTCTATACTCAAAGACTCTTTCTCATCTTTCCCACTGTTCTTGCTTCATATGCCCTGTCACAGAGGACTGGTATGAACAGCTGCATCCACTCATCCTTACCTTGAAGGAGTGTATGGGAGAAGTGGTGAGCCGAGCAAAGCAGTCCCTGACATTTGTACTGCTTCAAGAACTAGCCTACAGTCTGCCTCAGTGTTTGATGCTGACTCTGAGAAGAGACATCGTCTTCAGTCAGGCGGTGGGTGTCCCTTGCTGTGTGTACAGAACAGTGTTGAACTGCTAACACTCTGTCCTTGATGGGGGTGGAGCTCTTTGCTGGGTTTTATTTTTAAAAATCCTTTTGAAATCCTGGTACCCTGTTTTGTTTATATACATAAATAGGCTGAATAGATCCTGAACAATTTTTGAACCATTGGTATTTCTTTGTGGAAAATACAACTCAATGTAAAATGTGTAGTTTGCTTGAACAGTGGATGGAGTCTGTGAGGAAGATATAAAGGCCCCCTTGTATCATTCCCTGGGATTGCCTATGGGTGAAAAGGAAGGGACTGTTACCTTTCACTGCAGGTGATAGCCAAGAACTGAGCCAAGGGGGAGTTTGTATATAACTCCTTATTTATTCGGCTTTCTCACAAATCTCAGGGCAGGGTTTTACACTGGTCTCTTTTCTCATTTATAAAAGAAGTTTGCAAGGCTGCAAGATTTGTTCATAATGGTTTGCAGAGTCATCTGCTTTGGCTATTCAACCCTAATCATTGCTCTAAGACCAGTTCTACCACCAGTGCAGAGCTTGCTGCATTTCTTTCTCTCTACTTTCTTCATCAAACAATTCACTTTCAGAGGTCAAGTATATGAAACATGAAGGGAAGGAGACAGACTTCTTCACTTTATAAGCAGTCTATGGGAAGGGGATATTTTAACCAAATTGCCCCATTGCCAGTAAATTACGTCATTAGTGGTCCAGTGGCAGATCAAGCTAACCAGACATTGGACTTGCCCTTAAGCTTGCTTATTAATGTTGCCCTTTTAGTGACTCCAGTCACATGTGCAAAGACAAAATAATAGCATAATTTGAAAAGTCGTAAAAACATTGAATGGTGCCATGGTTATAGATGGTAGACATACAATTCAAAGGCTTTCCACCTTGATTCTGAAATCCATTTATTTAGCTCCAGCTTCCTTCCAGTTCAGTCTTCCCAAGCCCTTAGGCAATGCCACCCTAGATCAAAGACCATCAATTTATTTTAATAAATATGTGCCAATTCTAGCATCTTTGTTATATGCTCGAGGAATTTTAATTAAATCTGTGATGTCTCAAAAGCCTGAAGATATTTAAAAACTGAAGCGATAAGTTTGCTGACCCCAGTAAATTTCTTGAATGGTTTCTTTTCTTAGCTTTCTGGATTGGTTTGTGGTTTTATCATCAAATTACATACCAGTTTGCATGACCCTGGCTTCCTACAGCAGCTTCACACAGTGGGCTTGATAGCACAGTACGAAGGGCTGCTAAGTACTTACAGTAAGTATGGCGTGAGTTTATATTACGGTCGTATTGCTATTTGTAGTGATAAAACTTTCATTTTTAAGTAGCATCAAAAGTAAAAAGTGAACCTTTTTCTGTGCCAAGCATTATAGAAATAAGTCAACTTCTAAGTTTTATACTCATTCACCCTTGGGATTCCTTTGGGATTCATATTATGTTTTGAAAATTGAATTGTGGATTATTTAGGAGTGGATTCTTGAGTAGCCATCTGGATTTATTATTTAATAAAGAGACTCACTGACAACATTGGTTTCATTGGATTTGAAACACATAGCAGCCTTGTGTCTAGAACTCTGCTGTTCAATATGGAATCCCTATGACTTTATGGAGGGCTCTGAATATACCTAGCCCAAATCAGTGTGTCTAGAACACATGAACATCAGATTTCAAAGACCACCAAAGACAGTGTTTTGTATTAGCTATTAAGAAATATATATTGGTTTACATTTGAATCTGCAGTTTGTGTATGTTGGAATTATGTACACTATATTATTAGAATCAGTGTTGCTTTGTTTCACTTTATTTTTTAAAAACGGAGAGCAGAAAATCTGCAGATATTTATGTAACTTACATTCTATTTCCTTTGGGTTGTGTTAGTCTAGAATATTCATTATATCTCCAGGCTATATTTTTCAGAGTTTGAAGATGAAATTAGCATTAGGTAATTGATCAATTGATGAAATGATCATGGCAGCTTTCTTCTAAAAAGAAATCAAATTAACAGTCCTGTCAATGAAAAGATGTCTAAATGATACTTCGCTTCATAAAAGACTTAGAAATCTCTCTCTAGGCTCTCAACAAAGCTGGACATTCTTCCCTCAAAAGGGAACATTCACTTCTGGAGTCCATTGAAACTGTTATTTCACTGATGAAAGCACTGAGGTGAATGGAAAAGTATGCTGAATGGATTCACTGCCTTTATAAACTCATTCACTGAACTGCTCTGGACAATCCCAGCAGGGAGGCCCAGCAGCGACCAACATTTTATTTTAATAGTCTGTTTGTCACAAGGTCCCTTTCTCCCTGTGCAGGTGATGAAATCGGAATGTTGGAGGACATGGCTGTCGGCATTTCAGATTTGAGGAAGGTTGCATTTAAAATAACTGAAGCCACGTCCAACGATGTCCTCCCTGTTCTCACAGGAAGGCGGTGAGTGGTGCCCATGTCCACAGCTCAGACTTTCTCACTTACACGGGGTTTTATGGGCAAGTTTCCTTGAATAATTCAGGTTATGTTTGGGGATTTTTTTGTTTTGTTTTATTTCGTTGTGTGTGGGGGGGTGGAATTGAGAAATAAACCCAGATGGCATGATACAGGGAAGTCTTGAAAAGCTCCTTGAAGTCTCATAAATGTTTAGAATGATCTTGAGGTTAAACACGAGGATGCATGAAAGATGTAGAAAATCTGAAGCAGCAGCAGCAGAGAACTACTTCTCTTCATTACTGTCTATCCCAAAGCTTAGGGGTGTTTTTACTTTTGCAGGAATTGCTCAGCTAATAGCTTCATAATTCTTGAGATGACGTGAAATTAAATTCAGTTAAATGCAGCAACATGTTAGGAAGGATATATTCTTATGCTGGGTGCATATTCTACCATTTTTCTTAATCATTTTTGACAATTCACTTTTAGACTGCAACATTTCCGAGAAGGGTTTTAAATAAATAGTTTCTAAGGTCAAAATATAATGGGCAAAGTATTAGAAATAATTAAAAAATGGTGGCATGTAAAAGATACTTCTAATAGGAGAAATATACCATATAAAATGTGGTTTCAATCAGAAGTCATCCAGATTTTAACTGATTTGATGTTAACATATTTAATTACTATATGAAGTTATATGAATTTCGAAATAGTCTTAGGCCACAGTGTAAACACATGTTAGAGAGAAATGGAGAAAAGACAAAGTAAACATACAATAATTATTTAGAATCATGTCCTAAAGGTGCACACAAAACAGCCAGTTCCTCATGCATAGTTGAAAGATAGCTCTGGAACATAAGGAAAGAATACATAGTCTCCATGAGAGTAAACGTCTCATCCAAATATTAATGCATCTTTTGCTATTCATAGGAGGAAAAAAAATAAGTAAAGATTGTTCACAAATACACCTGGAAAATAGCACAGCTCTGTACATTATTATGAAGTTTATTATTAAATGTGACAAGCTGATACTTCCCCCAAAATTCATGGAGAAGTTTACCAGGGCATTTGAGCAGGCAAAGAGAAGGGTATCTTGCTGAGGACATTCTTCAAGCTGTTTATGGTTAGAACTTGTCAAAGGAGGACAAGACTCCAGAAAGACAAAAGGCAGCTTCTGGGTAAATTCTCTCTGCTTTAAAGAGAGTGCCTCAAACAGCTGTCTCATCTGGAAGGAAGTTTAGTAAGGAAAGCACGCGCACACCAGGCGTAGAGACTTTGGTGTGAGCCTCACCCCCGAAGGAAACTGGGCTTGGGATCCATCAGCAGCACTGTGTGTGTGTGTGTGTGTGTGTGTGTGTGCATGTGCGCGCGTGTGTGTCTTTCTCTCTCTGTCTCTCTCTCACACACGCACACGCACATACACATGCACACACACACACACACACACACTTTTAAAAGAAATCACCAAGATTGTGAAAAGACACCCAACAAACTGAGAGAAAACACATACAGATTGTATATTTTTAAGTCCTTGTTCCCAAAATAGACTTAGGCATTTCACATCTGAACAGGAATTAAAAATATAATTTAAAACTTGACAAAATTTTAATATAGATAAATGATAAAAAGCATATGAGGAAGGATTGTAGTCCCCAAAGGTGATAGGTACTCCACAAGAAGATCAACAGACTCAAGTAATCTGGACGCTTGGCACTCTTGGAGTCTGAACCACCAACTGAAGAACATACACGGGGTGGACCTTGGCCTCTCTGCTCATAGGAAGCAAATGTACAGCTTGGTGCTCATGTGGGTCCTGAACAGCTGGAGTGGGAGCTGTCCCAAAAGCTGTTGCCTACAAGTGGGATATGTTTTTCTAGCTGGGCTGCCTTGTCTGGCCTCAGTGGGAGAGGAAACACCTAGCCTAGCAGAGACTTGAAGAGCTAGCATGGGGGGATACCCAGGGGAAATCTCACCAGCTCAGAGGAGAAACAGAGAGAGAAGTGGGGAAAGATGGTGGGAGGAGGCAGTGAGCGGGACGTACATGAATAACTAAAAAAAAATAAATTGAAATTAAAATAAAAAGCAGCATAGGAAACCATACTCACTATCTCTAGTCAGTGAGGGAGGGGTGGAAACTGCCCATTCATATTATTTTTCTCACACTGAAATCACCTTCAAGACTTCTGATAATAAACTTTGCTACAACAAAGAAATCCCGGGCATTTCATGCATTACTGGTAGGAAGAAAAAGAGGCCATTAAAGGAGTAATGTAATGGGAATATTTGACTTAGAGGGAAAGAAAGAAGGGGGAGAGGAAATGATGTAATTGCATTTTAACTAAAAATAAAGAAAACAGCTAATCAGTTAAAAAAAAAAACAAATACAAACTTACACTATGGTTCTTAAATATATACCCAAGAGATATATAACAAAGCATTTGCTCACTCCATAAGCTTTCATCTAAATATTCACCAGGGGACTATTTAAAATAAAAAAGATTATGCATAATCGGTCTGCTCATGAATGAACAAGAAAAATGCAGCATGGTGCACTGCTATGCTAAAATGTGACTTAGTCATACGCATCACCAACACATGGTACAACATGGGCCAGTTATAAACATGAACTCACTCATGTCTTAACAGTCTTGGAAGACTTGAAACAAACAGGAGCCTGTTAGAAATGAACCAAGAGCAAGTAAACAGAGAAAGTTTCAATGTCCATCCTTTCAGGGTCCTGCCAAGGTCTCTGGCTGCAGGCCCAAACCAAACCAAACACCAAACAAACACCAAACACCAAACACCAAACACCAAAACAAACACCAAAACAAACCAAACACCAAACCAAACACCAAACACCAAACCCAAACCCAAACCCAAACCCAAACCCAAACCAAACACCAAACCAAACACCAAACCAAACACCAAACCAAACACCAAACCAAACACCAAACTAAACACCAAACCAAACCAAACACCAAACCAAACCAAACCAAACCAAACACCAAACCAAACCAAACCAAACCAAACACCAAACCAAACCAAACCAAACCAACCAACCAAACAAACAAAAACAACCCAACAAATGTGATTGATAGTGTTTGGCAAATGTTTTACTTGAAAATTTGAAATGATTGTCAAAAGAAGACTCACCCAAGGTATGGATTATGATCCTGCTAACTCCATATGCTTCTGAAAGTTCATGGATTTCTCTAGTTCCTACACTCAGGTTTTTCCTGCATCAGATAACAATTGTAACATATGCGCACAGCCACATCTACTGAGCTCATTTTATGGATTCTAAATTTCCAACATTGTATAGTTAGGATCACGCTTAATGAAGTTTTCTAATGAAAATGTTTCAGTTTTATTCAAAAATTTCAAAAGAATCACAAACACCAAAGGTTACATGTTCAGTAATTAAACTATTTTATTTCCATCTAGCCAGCAGAAACAGGGAGGTTCATCCATCTAGTCAGGCCAAAAGAAATTATGACCATGTACTTCAAAAGAAGGGAAGGCAGGCTTATATGGACTCATCATCTGAGCTAATGTGGTCTCTCAAGAAGGGAATGTGTGGCTGTGGCTGTGGCAGCTTCATGATACAGAGCTCTGCACACCAGGGGCAGGGATACTGTAATCACAATCATGAAGCATCTCAGCCTGTAATCAATGGTCCCCATCCTCTAACTAGCCCATCTCCAAGATCAACATCACTCTCTGTGGACCAACTGGTCAAACACCATAGTTTGTGTGGGACAGTTCCATTTAGACCATAAGAATTTTATTCATTGCTTTGTTTATTATACCTCATTTTACTAAAAAAAAAAAAAAAAACCACCATTATGTTAATTTCCCATATTTGGAGGACTGCTTTGATCCTAATAGAAAATGAAAACAGACTTGAGACCACCTATATGCTTGGCTAGGGGTCTTCAAAAATAAGCTAATTGTCTTCCCTTTCCTACAGAATCCAGAGCAATGCTGAGACTATAAATACACATATACTTGCCAAGGCATAGCCATGCATTTTAACAATGAAATGGGTGTATATTCTTTCAGTGATCGAACAATTGAAAGAAAGCACATAACCAACAAACACCAAGTCAGTGTTGTGTTGTATTCCAACCCCTACTGATGGTTTTACTCCCAATGAACCACAAGCAAATTAAACCATTTCTTTCTTCTGTCCTTGCTGTCTGCAGTGAACACTATGTGGTGGAGGTCAAGCTTCCAGCTACAGTATTTGAGTCACTCCCTCTGCAGATTAAAGAAGGCCAGTTGCTTCACGTGTATCCCGTTCTGTTTAATGTTGGAATCAATGAGCAGCAGACTCTGGCTGAGAGGTAAGCTTCGTGAGAAACATGGAGCTCGGTGTCTTTTTCTCTTTTTGTTGCATATTGAGAAATACCATATTTCTGCTTACAGAATTTAGACATGTGATGTGTAGCATTTTCCTTTCAATTAATACACTTCCAAGTTGCTTATTATAACAAAATAAACTGTATATGAAGAAGTCATGCCCCTAATTAAATTTAAATGTGTCAAAACCTTGAGAAATGTATTTATACCAATAATAAAATATGTACACAGCCCATACTGGGTGGGGGCTGGAGTGTGACCTAGAGAGTAGCCTCCAACTCTTCTGTTTACAGACCTTTAAAGAGCTGGTAGGAGTTTTCAAGGACCAGTAAGACTCTATCCTAGACTAGTTTTATTGTTTGTATCATTCTAACTGCGCTAGGGGTCACTTCATTTTTGAAAGCATTCATTTTCCTTTATCTCTCTTGTAAATTAAAATTGTTACTTTTAATTACCTGGAAACTGTTTTTAAAAAAGACGAAATTGCAGAATACAGAGAAATGCCGGGGTAAGCAAGAAAGTCAGTTTGTTTATCCCCAACCATGTCTTTTATGTGACCATTCTTGCATAGATAAATGCTAACTGTATCGAAAACTTAGACTAGCGTGAAGATAAAAGACTAGATAGCTTAAAAAGTTAAACAGCATTCCTCACACTAAAGAGGCTTAGAAATATGTGAGCCAGTTCCCGAGGGTTAGTCTCTGGTGAAGGCTTTTGCCTTATGTGCTCACATGATCTCCTCTTCACACAAATGTAGAGGAAGGGTAGGAGTGATCATTGGTACCATTTCTTATAAGGACATTAATCCCACAGGGTCAGAACTCATCCTCATGTTATTCAACCTTAGTCGTTTCCTAAGAGGCCACACCAGTAAACACAAACGCACTGGAGGTAATGGTTTCCACATGTTAGCTTTATGAGAACATAAACATTTAGTCCAATAATCTTTCAGCTGCTGACACTATCTGGCAAAGTCAGAGAACCCTAAAGAAATTGTCTTGGTTTATTTTTTGGATACTGTATTTGATATTGACACAGAACATGGCTTCTGTCAGGCATTGCTTGCTTTGCCAAGCTGTGGAAGTAAGGGAGAAATGATGTATCATCCTGTAGAAGAGGTGTATCAACAAATATCACATGACATTGGGTCATGAAATAACCAAAAATGTTCAAAAGACGAAACTGGTGAAGAAAGAATCTGATTCCAGCATAGGGACTTTCTTGTAGGGCAGTGTTTCTCAGCCTGTAGTCCTCAACACCTCTAAAGGTTGCATATCACACATCCTGCATATTAGATGTTTACATTATGATTCATAACAGTAGCAAAATTACAGTTATGGAGTAGCACTGAGACTTTAATTGACACCAAGAAAAATGTACATATAGGTGTGTATGGAGCTATATGTGATAGCACATTGGAAGCTACTTGCATAACATCCTTTGGTAGGAAGACAAACTTTTAAGTGTGAAACTGGGACATATTGAAAGAGAAGACAGAGGCAGTGGTATATAGAACAAAAGGACATGACAAAGTGGGTGAAGAGAGCTCTGGCACATAGCTGCAGGCCTATGCAGAGTGTGTTCAAAGGTGAAGTGCTCCCTGGGAGGACTGTAGCATGCACAGGACAGCATGACATCTAGCCCAGCTTCCAGATATGTTCTTCTAGATCCATGTTTGAGCATGAATAGGGACTCTCAAATGGAGGGAGATGGGGGGAGGATTCTTCCTCTGTGTGCTGAGGTGTGACCTTACAGATGAGGTGTAGAGAAAAAATATTATCATCTATGTAAAAGGACAAGATAAGCTGTATTAATTTTTGATGCTGTTTTATATCCCATGACTCTCCTCCTCCTCCTCTCCCTCCTCCCCCTTCTTCTCCTTCTCCTCCTTTTCTATTTTTAGGTTTGGTGATGTTTCTTTGCAAGAAAGTATTAATCAAGAAAATTTTGAACTTGTACAAGAATATTATTCAATATTTATGGAAAAGATGCCTCCTGATTGTAAGTATACGGGTTGTAGAAATCACTAACAGTCATTTGTTGATTAACAATCATTTGTTGATTAAAAATCTTAAGCAAAGAGGCTTGTGAGTGAAGTAGCGCGGAGTGTGGAGTGAATGTGACTTTGAGGTTTTGTGAAGAAAAGGACTGATTGCCAAGGTGGCATGGCTGACACCTGCTTCATGACATTGATTGCCATTCTCATTGTGCCCAGTGTCCATGCTGTGACACTAAATGTAGAAAAGGCCAAGATTTAGAAATATGCAAGATAATTAGAAACCTCAGTTGAGTCCAATAAATTTTTATACAGTTAACACTTAAATAACTGGATCATTTGCCTTTAATATTTTATCCATATGAAATATAGTACATGAATATAAAGAGAAAGTCAGATAGAATACAAGGGCTCCAATGTAATGAGAAATGATATAAATTACAAGTTCTCTAATGTAATCTTAAGATTTATAGCTTAAGGGACAAATTCATTGGATGTACTTATTGTACCCTTTTATGTGAAAATTTTAACCATCTAAGTCGATAGTCTTGGTTTAATTGTTGGACGTGTGCTCTCCATTATTCACTAGGGTAGCTCTTTCTTCAACTTGAACTCTTGGGTATTTGAATTTATGAACTGACCAGAATTTCATCTATCTCCAGTATAATTTTCCTCAGATGTATGTGGGGACAGGAAACTAAATTTAACATGTATAAATATTACATTTTCACCAAAAGCCACAAGGTGTAGTTGTCACCAACTTATAAGCAATTTGTTCATTGTTTGTATCTGATGCTTGGACTCTCACAGGCAGCAGAATATTTGTCTGTTTATAACCTAATGAGTATTGTCTCATGATACTAAAATGATCCATGTAGTCATGTGCAGATATATAGGAAAGTTCCTGTCTTGTATTAACATTATGATTTTTATATTACTATATTTCATATAAAATATATTTTCCAAAATTAAAATCTTCCAATGCAGATTCTTTAGCATCTAGCATACTTTGAATTATATATTTGTTACTTTCACTAAGGTTACTAGTATGTGTAAACAAAACTACTTTTCTTTAGTGATTAGTGAAGTTACTAAGACTTAGACATTGGTCATTTGTTGCTCCAAGATTTGATTTTTCTTATCATTCGAAAATAATGTCAGAGTTTTCATTTGTTTACAACATGACTTCTGTCTACACTGATATATGAAAATTAGCTATATACCCTAGTTCATCAGCATCAGCAGACCTGGGAGTCAATCAGCAATGCAGGTCCTCAGCTCCTCTTCAGAGTCCTGCACCTCCCTGAACGCATGCTTCCAAGTGATGTCTGACCCATAGTAATGTTTGAGATCTATTAACATGTCTTCTTTATTCAGGAGGTAAATTGAAAGTAGGTTATGGAACTTTGTGAAGGGTTTTATTATACCAAAACCAACCATTTTGCCTAAAAAGAAATGAAGTAAAAGTACTTACTAAAGGATTGCCTAACATGAAATATAAAATACTTATATACTCAAGTAATTTAAACTATTTGAAGGAATGTTTAAAAATTAAAGAGGGAAAGGAAACAGTGATTGGGATATAAAATAAAATAAGCCTTATGATTTTTATCTAAAAAAAAAAAGGATTTAAGAACATTAAGCTTTCTATATTACCAACCAGTGTTGTCTTTTCAATTTTCATAAGGGAATTGTTTCTGGATACCCTATAAATACTTTAAAGTAATTTCTACTAATAAGATCCTAGTACAATTTAAGCAGTATGGAAATGTTTGTTATGCTGTATTTTTATAGGGAATAATTACATAAACATCAAGTCTCAAACAGGTTTCATACAGATGCAGTTTTACTTCTGAACATGTATAATCTATGATTGATTAATTTACAGATAGTAAACCCTAAATTAGTAAAAACTGGCTATATAACCAAGTATCTTTGAAACTTGAAATTTTATTATATAAAAATAAATTTATTACATTTATTATTTATTAAAAGTGTGATAGTCTTTAACATATTTTATTCTTTGAAATTAAGATACAGTTGTACCACTTCAGCCTTCCTTTCCTTCTTTTATTCCTTCTCAGGCATCTCCATACTCTCAAATTCATAGCCTTTATTTCTTTAATTGTTGTTAAATACACACAGAGATATATTATATTAGCATATAATATAATAGTATTATCAGATAGATAGATAGATAGATAGATAGATAGATAGATAGATAGATAGATAGATGGATATAAATTAACCTGATCAGTCTCTTCAATGTTACTTGTATGTATATGATTTTTAAGCAGACAACATGGTGTTAACATACCCAATCTGGGTCCTCTTTCCTGGGGAAGACTCAACATTCCTCAGTTGCCTGCCATTTCTTATCAAGGGTTGAACTCCATGGGAATTTCACTCTTTACATTAGCATGTCTACTGGTGTAGGTCTTGTTCAGGTCCCTGTCTAGGTAGCCATGTTGATGAGATTACATAGGTGTAGTTTTCTGACACTTCTAGAAGACTCAATCTCAGGGCAAATTTCCTTTCTTCACTGGCTCTTACAGTCTTTCTTTCCCCCATTATCCTTTGTTGAAGAAGCTCTGCTGAACATGAATAACTTACGGCTGATTATCATGCCACTCGTTCATGGTATTTTGATCTGTTGCAGTTTTCTGCAACAGTCTGTTTTATGCAATAGTTTCAAGGAGACATATCTTTGATGCAGGGTGAGACCTATATCTGTGGAAATTATGGAACTTAGAAGAGAACCCACAATGACCTCTTTACCAAAGCAGCATAGTTTCTATCTACGTTCCAAATACTAATTCTTAGAGCCGCAGATTGAACCAATTTAGTTTGAGCCAATTACATCTAATTAGTTAGATTTTAGTGTACCTGATTTTTCCACACCTTGTTATATTTTGAAGCAAAACTATCAGATTTGCAGCAGAATCAAGTGGTGTTGTCATTGTGCACTTTGCAACAAAAGTACAACAGAAATCTGTATAATCACACAAACATATACAGGTTGTACCTCTTGTAGATATGTCACATACCAAATCAGAGCTGAGCCACATTCCATTCCAAAGATCTGTGTTGGGACTATGGATGGGGGCTACAGGATTACCCAAAACAGAAAGAATTAACATTCTGAAAGATAGAACCATTCTGGGTCATCTATTTAATGCACAAAATCTATTACCTGTTTTTATAGTCAATTTAAGAAGTTTACATTGAAGTACAGATAATTTATGAAATTCAATATTTTATTTCAAAAGACACAATGCATATGCTCCCTATTAATTCCCTAACCTTGCTTTTTTTACGACTTACCAGTGAAATGTTTGGATTCTATGTGGATTTCTAAGTAAAACATTTATTCTCCAAAGATATCATTAATCTTAATGGATTTACTCTACTTTTGTCACATCGTGGATATGATGAAATTGCCCTAGGCTAAGTGTTCACTCAATGGCAGATAGTTTTTAGTTTTCTTTTACTCATAACAGAAATTTTTGTGAGCAAGTATAATCTTCCCAAGTATTCATTAATTCCCTGACATATGTAAGCTAAGTGGATAGTCTCAATTCAGAAATCTAGAGAAATGTAGTTTTTTTTTAGTAGCTGCTATGAATATTACTGACCATTTAGCCTCTAGTTGTTAATAAGTGGGAACATGATGCAGAATTAAAGGGGCCTATCAGCCTTGCCCATGCCCTTCCGAGGTGTGTAGCATTCTAGCAAATCATCAGCTAATCTTTTCAAAACTCTTAATGCCATTGGAATAAATAGTCAATTAAATTCAGGAATCATCCTATACTCTCAGCTTCCCCTCAGCTGAGAACAGAGAGCCTTTGCTGGAAGGTGTAGTGGGCAGGGGTCTCTCCAGGGTGAGCAATCATTCTCCTGTCAGGCTTTGCTGAATGTTGGTCTGAAGCAGCTAATCGGGATCAAAACCATATGTATAATACATGTATAGTAATGTGTATCCGCAAGCACTGGTAAAAAGCTCCTTTGAGCTGTTGTGGGTTTCCTCCTCCTGCCTTTCTTTATACACTGTTACAGTTTTCAGATGTTTGTGCTCTCTGCCTTGATGCCAAGGCAGGAAATCTTCTGGAGAGTTTCCCCTCAGGCCCTACCTGTGATATTCACGGGCACCTTTGATCAGCTGGGGTAATTCCAGTGGGCAGAACAGGAGTTAGTGCTTCTGCTCACTCTGATCTTTGCACTGGGCTTGTTGCTCTCAGGAATCTGTCATGTCCCTGCTTCTCTAAAAGACTTAACTTTTGCATTAAGAATAACATCATAAAAAGGGCTTTGCTCTGTCACTTGGACAGATAACTTCATGTTTGAAAGGGTAAAGGGGGCCAGTGAAGTGTTCTTCCCTTCTTAAAGGAAACCAGACAAGCTGCCAATTTATCACATCCAAATTTACTGCCCTTTTCTTTTTCTGATATTAGTATCCAAACATTTTATTTTTTATCCAGATTGCTGTAGCGGTATTATCACCCAGATCTACTAGAAACTTATCACATATAGACTCCTTTCTTCATGCAGGAAGACTGAGCTATGAAGCACTGTGAGCTAAAAGAGACAAAAACGGGATGGCCACTTTTGTTGTAGCTGTTTCAAACTATTTCTAAAATATTTGACATCCTTGTCATATACAGTACTTCATTCATTATAGCAATACGGATTGCATATGAAATACTTTCTAAAAATATCTCAGGTTTGCAGTGAGAAGAAGGATAATATTGTCACGTATTTCATCATAGATATGAAACTTTTGCTGGAACTCTCACACTCAATTTGGCAGACACTGGCAGAGATGATACAGTGTATAAAATGTTGTGTCAGTCACCAGGGAGGATGAAGATGAGAAGGTAGTTTACAGACAGGAGTCAATATAACCAAGGGAAAATCTCCACTAAAGCCAAATCCTTTCCAGAAGAAGAGTCCATGTGTGGGGGCGCTGGGTTTTTCCTGTATAGTTTAGCTCTGTAGTCGTGCTGTTGTTTTACTTCCTCCTAGGTGTGTGCATGCTGAAGCATTAAGTTCTGCACTAGGAAAAATGAAACATCCTACACAACTCCTCCCTTGACACAAACAAAGAAATAAGATACAAATCTAATAAAGTTTTATATAGAATTATTTTAGATGCATTATGTGAATAGTTTTCTATACAGTCCCCATGGAAAATGAGGAGTCCTAAGGAGGTCTGCATGTGCAAAGAATGGGAGACTTAGCCTACCACACTCGGGAAATTATTTAGAGTACAGTCAGATAAGAGAATGACCAACCTCTCATCCAGGGTTAGTGAACAGAAAGAATAAATACGTTTATTAATAATGAGGATTAAATAGAAGTGATTAGACTTGGGGCATCAGTGGCAGCATTGAACAGAATAGGTTTTTTTGCTTGGTTGCTTGTTTTCTTTGGGGGGATTGTTTGTTTGTTTGGGGATTTTGTTTGTTGTTTCTTTTTTGTTGTTGTTTGTTTGTTTGAGACAGGGTCTCTCTGTGTAGCCCTGGCTGTCCTGGAACTCACTTTGTAGACCAGGCTGGTTTTGAATTTAGAGATCTGCCTGCCTTTAGAGTGCTGGGATTAAAAGTGAATGCTACTACATCTGACTGTTGGAACAGTTTTTAATAAAATGTGTAAAATAAAAGTACTGTCATAGGCTCTTAAGGAGCCTATGGAACCTGTAGGGAGACAGAGTAGAAGGCACACCATTAGGAAACTGAGCAGTGTACTTAAGAGAGACAAGGCGGGTGCATGAAAGACAGAGGCAGGCTTGGATCATCAGGAACAAGAGAGAGTGCTGCTGTCATCTGTGTTCCCTTCGCCAAGATGGCAGGTGAACATGTTTAAGGAAGATGGAAAGTAGAAGCTCTGCTCTAAGGACATGCTTTTCCTGAGAGCTTCTGGAGGAGACACTGGGACCCTTGGCACTACCAGAAGGCCTAAGCAAAACCCTAGAGTGAGTAGATGGCCTCAACCCCCTGTCAGACAAACCAACTCTGCTCAGGGAAAGAAAGACAGCACTCGGGCTTCTAGAAAGAGAAGTCTGCCATGCCCATGTGAGGTCCCTGAGCCACCACTAGGAAACTTAGAGCTTTTTAGCTTCATTTTCTGCGTGGAGGTGTATTGGGCTGTTCTTCACTGCTGTGGGATTCCTGAGGTCATCCAATGGGTTAAGAAGAAGAAACCTCAGAATCAAAGATTTATATTTACTTCACCACCTTTAAATCAATCATGGTATCAATCACAATTACTTTTCACCTTCTATTATTATCTTGACTTGTTTCACTCACACGATCAAAGCTAACCCTGGACTCAGTGGCCTTCCTGCCTCAACCTTTGGAGTCATGAGACTAAAGGCATTAACTATCATGTTCAACCTAGTGTATAGTTTTTAGATAGACTATCCAAAACCTGTGAATGCATGGTAAGAAACAGATATTTAGATAGTTCTACTATAAAAATTATAGTTTACTTAAACTGAAAGATTTTGTATCTGAACTTTTACTTTATTTTCAATTTTCACTTTTTTTGGTCTTTTATGCCTGCAACCAGTCTCTGCCACTGAGCCGTTGTCCAGACCCTACTCTTACTATGTCATTTTCTACTCTTACTATGTCAGTTGACCTCACCTCTCAACCAAACATAGACTGTATGGACCAAGTCTCTCCTTAGAACATTATAAAGAAGCTATTGAAACAAAAAATTAATGTAAAATTTACTTTAAAAATAATGTAACATCACCACATTGAGGCAGTAACCCTGCAGACTAAAGAACTTTATAAAAGCAGATAGGAAAGTGATTCTTAACGATTAATACTATGTAGAATACAAACTCAGATTGGATTTAATCATGCCACAGACAGGAACAACCCACTCCAAATAGATATTGTCATTGGCATGTTTATTTAGTGTGTATGTTCATGTCTGTTCAAGGCACATGTGTAAAATTAGTATAGAAGCCAGAAAATAACCTTGAATCCCATCCCTCAGGGTCTCCTACTGTTGCTATTGACATGGGCTGGGCCAGAGTTGATGATTAGCCAGCTCCAGCGGCTCTTCCTGCTTCTAGATAAATAGTGCTGGAGTTACAACTGTGCACCACCTCATCATGCTTTTTTTCCCAAGGGTTCTGGAGACGTAACTCAGGCCATCATGTTTGCGTGGCAAGAACTTTCCAGCTAACCAATCTGTCCAGTCTACAGTGCTTTGCCTATTTTGACGTTGCCACCTAGCCATTTAATATCTGGCTGGATTTTTTTTTAACATGGAACAACTATTTTTCATATAGCTAAATAATATATTTTTGCAAAATAAGTATGTCATAATACTTCCCTGAACAAAATTATTGGATTTTGTTCCTAAAAGGAATGAGAAGGGCAGATCTGCGAGGCGGTCAGTCAGGACTGGATTTCATGTATAG
Source organism: Arvicanthis niloticus (assembly GCF_011762505.2). Classification (NCBI taxonomy): domain Eukaryota; kingdom Metazoa; phylum Chordata; class Mammalia; order Rodentia; family Muridae; genus Arvicanthis; species Arvicanthis niloticus. The sequence goes on from NC_047675.1 coordinate 9,752,250, forward strand.
CAGAGCTACATGTGATGAGTATCAGTGAGATCCGGAAAAGTTCCTGTGAGAGGGATGATGGGATCCATCCTCTGAGGACACAACAATCAGCCTTAGGTTTTAGACACTCTTTCAGAAAACCACACTGCTGTCTTCACACACTGCTCAACACCGTAGAGTCACCTGCTCATTAGAGAGTAGCCTGGAACTCAGGTCGTGAATATGGCAGATACGTATGTCAGAGAAAGTTATGTCACACTCTGCATATCAGTGAATGTTGTGGCTATTTCAGTGGGCATGTCCTTCAGTTACTGATCATTCCATGAGCCCTGTCTCAGACAGAAATACTCAATGGAATTGACTATGACTTTGTGGCTTACCTGAGCCACAAAGACTGCCAGTGTTCCACAATGGACACCTGTGAGTACTGTCACTTGACCATTCGCATGACCCAGGCTTTGATGCCACATCAGGTTCACCACACCCAGGAACTTGAAAGTGCTGCCTCCACATATTCATGGTCATGCTTTCCTGACACAGAAATCCTGAGCCCAGCTACCCATACTTCATCAGGCTCTGGAAATGACCTGGGTTTATGTGACCTGGGTTTATGGAATGGAAAAATAAAGCAAGGTAACCATATAAAAAAGCATAAACATACACACACACACACACACACACACACACACACACAAATACTCATCCCCCTACCCTACAGAGGTCTTCAAACAAACAGTATAAGCATTTATGATTGGCTAATGGACTTTCTAATATAATTGATTATTTCCCAGGCTCCAAAGGAAATATGTAATTTACTAACATTTCCCTCACTTGTAACACTAAATTTTCTTGAATTCTTCACATTTATATAAGTCACTTATATAAGAGAGAATGCCGCACATGCGTTCTTTGGGGGCAGGGTGCAGGGCTCTATTCTGCATATGGTTTGGCTGTGAGAAACTGAAACCCAGGCTAGACTCATCTTCTTTGTCATTGTTCTTGCTCAAACACCTACTATGAATGTAATGTCTTTTTATTGTCTCCAAGCTTTAGAAAGGAAGCCAGGCCGTTCATGTCAGACTACCCTGCAGATTAAGTCAGGAGAGGCACCTAAGTCAGAACGGGTATACTATATTATAGACTATGCTATATTATACCATGTAAAACTCCATGTTCATGCTACCTGTGCTTCTTAACCACCAAAGAAGGAGCACATCCATTCTGGAAATCTTCAGAGTTCAGCAATAGCTAATAGTTCATGTGCTAGAGGGATATTTCTCAGTAAATTTGTGGTTAAAGGTACAATTTATTTTTTTTTTTAATTTTAGCATTGGGGATCATAAACATATATACCATTAGCATATTGTCAAATACGTGTTCCCCAAGACATAATTTAAGGGATACTGATTTAGGTCAACTCTGTCATTTGTTAGAGGGGTCTTGGGTTTCCACTTTAGGTTCTGTTGGGTTCATAGCGCTGGCTAGTGGGACATCAAGATTCAATTTCAACATATGATGACTTGCAGATGGGCTTTTTCTTCAGGTTTCTAACATTATATTACCAGTGTTCTGGAAGCCTCTGGTCAGAATTTAAAATGATAGAGTCTAGGATATCTGCATGTTTAGCTCTATGCTGAGAATTTGCCTTTATATTTGATATATTTGTAGCTGGGAATTTGTTCTCACCTCAGTTCCAACATGTCTCATGGACTGAAAGCAAAGGTCACCAAATACACCAAACACCAAATCACATGACGACCACCTGAGTTTGATCTCTAAAACTCCCTGATTGGAGGAGGAAGAAGAGGAGGAGGAGGAGGAGGAGGAGGAGGAGGAGGAGGAGGAGGAGGAGGAGGAGGAGGAGGAGGAAAGAACCAACTCCTGTATGTTGTCCTCTGGCACCCACATGTACACACACACACACATACACACACACACAAAATTTAACGTGTTATGATATAGTACTCGCTCTTTCTTTTCTAAATAGGCATAAAACCAGAGGTAGAGACACTTAGTTGCCATTAAACTATAAACTGGTTAGAAGCATGAAGTACTAACAACATTTCAAAAGAAAACAAAAGTAGACACATATGTAGGCACGCAAATCCCTACCTGCCCAGCAAACTAGAAACTTGCCTCTGCATTCCAGTGTTGCCTTGCAATGTCAACAGCTTAGATCTGTAATTTCTTGCTTATCCCTGCCACTCTGCTATGTGCAGGAACATGGAGAGATGTACTTTAAAGTACAAAGGTTTTTTTTGTGTGTAGGTATATATATATATATGTATGTATAAATAAGTGTGTGTGTATGTGTGTGTGTGTATACATGTATGTTTGTGTGTGTGGGGGGGGGTGTTTTATGCCTTGTACTTCAAAGTACACCCCCTCATGTACCTGCACATAGCTGAGGGGAAGGGATGTCTAAGCATTCTGTTTTCCTTACTCTTCTTCCTCGTCCCTTCATTTGGATACCTCAACTTAAGAAATCCCATCTTGCATTTCACATTTAGCCACTTGTGGCATTTGGATGGCCTCCCAGTACACTAGCTTTTCAGCCAGCAGGTAATGACTTAGAATAAAGAGACCAGAATTCAGTTGAAAGCTCTCTTCGATGAGTCTCTAGCTGTTCGGAACACTTAGACTTCATCACCAGCCACAGGAGGATAATTAACATACATAGACTTTGTACTTCAAAGTACATTCTCCCATTATCTCTCTTGGGAAAGGAAGTTAATATTTCCACTGTCAGTTTCGATGACAAAAAGATGTCACATTCCATGTAGAAAAGCTACAGCAAAGAATAAGATAATGATTGTTGTGCACTCTGAGATTCGCAGAGAATTGCATTTCTGCAGGGTTCTGACAAGCCCACTGATCCTCCCACTCACACTTGATTGTGGATTCTTTTCTATTATTTGAACAGATTTACAACATTCTTGTCTTTCATACCCTTTCTTTCTCTGTCTTGTGTGTGCTTCTTCAGAGCTATGTTGACTTTAATCAATGTTTACTGTCATTATCAATTTTCTGGTATTTTTTCCAAAAAGAATTTCTTTTCCTTTTGGGATATCTTTATAGATTAGCTAATAAAAAGGTCATCATGAAAAATGAGATTTATTTTGGTTTATTTTTTATTTGGGTTCGTCATACAGTAAGGAATAGGTTAAAAATAATTATCTTATTTTTTTAAAGATATACATTTAGTATATAAATATCTGGATCTTATCTGGATTAGTTCCTGGGTCTCTAATGGTTCATTTTCATTTGATATTATATCCAATAAGCCAAACATCTGTTAAAGGTGACTAAAAATTAATTTTAACTTCTAATTTAAAATCAAAGCAGGGAGGTTAGAGAGAAGTCTCAGCCTTTGTTGCTTTCCAGAGGATCCGAGTTCAAATCCCCAATGCCCACACGTTACTTCAAAAGCATCTGTAACTCCAGTTACAGAGAAATCCAGTGCTGTCTTCTGGTCTCTGAGGGCACCAGGCATGTTTATAGTGCACAGACCACACACAGGCAAAACCCACAAACAGGTAAGAGTAAAAGAAATAAAATAATTAAAAGGGGGAACTAAAGGTAACTTAGCATTTGATCTTTTACACAGTTATACATTTGAAATCCCTTTGCTATTTAACATGAATAGTCAATCTTCTAAACAGTCACTCGTTAGTTACCATAACTCTTTGTTTCAAACCACAAAGGGGAGACATTTTGTGTTCAATACATTTTTTTGGTCCATTTTATATCATCATTTTCCCTCCTAGTTTTGCATCACTAAACTCCAGAAAAGTGGAAATGACCTTGGGACACCAGTACAGGGAGAAGCGACGTTATCTTTATTAGGTAGGTCAAGATGGGTTAAAAAGAGAAGCCTGTGAACACTAATTAATTAGTACCTGGAGCTGTTATTGATAAACTGCAAATACAAGTGTCTCAGCTTGCCAAGTAAGAGGCCACTTCAGGTTGAATTGCTATAGAACAGGAATAAAGCGTATGCATCATACTGTGTATATTCAGTCCTTTTCTTTATATCTTAGAGACTTTCAGTGTACCCTTTTTATTGTAAAATTATCTATCCTTTACTTCATCTATATTTTCCCTAATGCCTAGAAGTTATCTATAAAATCTCTGGCAGAATGACATGGTAAGACTTCACTTACCTCTAAGAGATACTAAGCTGAAGACCAGGACTATTGGGAAGATTGGCTGATTGGTTATTTCTGTGTCACCAAAAAGAGGAAGAGTAAAGAAGACCAAAAGGGAAGGCTTTCCCTCTACTCCTCTGGGCTTCATTATGACCTTCTGCTGTTGCTAGGGCTAGCAGAAAAGATGTTGGTACTATTTCGAAAGCTGCATTCTCCAACTCCATTCTTATTCCTGTCTTCACCTAGTCCCGACAGTCAAATCTTCTCTATTGTGGTTGTTGGGTACAATAGGAAACATGGAAGTTAGCCTGCAGGAAGGGGTTGGTCCCCATGTCCTTTCAGTGCCCAGACCTCTACTACCTGAACAGAAGCAAAAACGATTTTTCATGCTCTTCTGACTGACTCCCAGAACCCTGAGTTGGCTATTCATGCACAGCCTCTCCTAGCTCAGACCTCCTTTGTCCATTGAGCCCTAATTGCCATCGAAAGTCACCTCAGGCAGAACAAGGAACTCAAGGTCAGCTGCTGAAGTGCCATCGAACAACAAAGAATCTCTCAGTCCTTTAGAAAATGTACTAATGTTTTGGGATTGTGTAATTAACCATGAACTATTTCTACATTTTTTAAATGAGGAAAAAGGTTAATGTGTTATTATTTCATACCTCTTTTGTCAATAAAAAACATGGATTATATAAAATATGAAGAAGGGATTTCATAAAATCTTTAGTACTGTATCTGAAACATTTTAATAACAATTTTGAGGTATTTTCCCCTGTTGCTTTTGGTGATGAGTTTCATTTTAGAGGAAACTCTGAAAGTGTGTAGCCCAACAATGTTCAGCTCTAAGCAGGTTAGAATTTTAGTATTTGATTTCTTATTTTATTAATCACTTTATTCATCTACATTTCAAATGCTATCCCTCTTCCAGATTACCTCTCCACAAATCACCCATCACATCCTCTCCCCCCCATTTTTGCCTCTGTGAGGGTGCTTCTCCACTCACTCACCCATCCAACCTCACTGCTATAGCATCCCCCTATGCTGGCACATCGAGCCTCCACAGGACCAAGGATGTTCCCTCTCACTCATGTCAGATAAGGCCATTCTCTGCTACATATGTATCTGGAGCCATGGATCCCTCCATGTATACTCTTTGGTTGGTGGTTTAGTCCCTGGGAGCTCTGGGTGGTCCTGTTAATTGATTTTGTTCTTCCTATGGGGTTTCAATCCCCTTCAGCAAATTCAGCTCTTCCCTGAACTCTACTCTTGGGGTCCCCAGCCTCAGTCCCATGGTTTGCTGTGAGTATCTGCATCTGCATTGGTCAGCTGCTGGTAGAACCTCTCAGGAAACAGCCATATCAGGTTCCTTACAGCAAATGCTTCTTGGCTTCAGCAAAAGTGTCAGAGGTTGGTGTCTGCAGATGGTAGGGTTCCCTAGGAGGGGTGGTCTCTGGATGGCCTTTCCTTATTCTCTGTTCCAATTTTTGTCCCTGTCTTCCCTTTGGACAGGAACATTTCTGGGTTAAAAAATTTGAGATGGGTGGGTGGCCTCAACCCTCAACTGGGGGCCATACCTACATACTGGAGGTGGTCTCTCCTGGTTCCATTTCCCCTTTGTTGGGTATTTTGGCTAAAGTCATCCTCATTGGGTCCTGGGAGCTCTGTGATCCTGGACGTGTCAGTATTTGATGTTTTATAACACCTCTTTCATACAGGTAGAGGAACATGATTTGTATAAAGCTACCCTGAGTGCAGCACTGTCTTTTTATGCCTTTCAAGATTTTATAGTCTTCAAAAGAATGTAATTTATAATTTTAAGATATTTTAATGATTTTTCCTGTGGTTGTCTGCTTGCTAATACAATCAACTATAATTTTTTAGAGTTAAGTAAAGTAGATTAATATTGCAGAGTATATTTCTAACAGGAGCACACAGTGAAAACACTGTGCTCTCTGCAGCATGAGCCCTTCCAAGTTGTTTCTATAGGGGTGTTTCTATCTTTATACTGCCAGGTAACAAACTGTGCCAAGTTACAGACATGTAAGAGCATCATTTAATCTCTGCTCACAGATTTGCTGGGTTAGGAGTCTAATGGAGATGGTGGGGCATCTTGTCTCTTTTCTCATATCAATGACTTTTGGTAGAAGAAAGAATGGTCAAAAAGTGCTTTGGTGTCTGGAAACTGGAATCATCTGGAGGTCTCAGAATTCATGCTCTGGTACCTGGAGATAACTTGGCACAATGCTTGTTGCCATGGTCACCTAAACAGAACTTGCATGTGCATTTCCTAATTTATATTAGATTTATCGTTATAGAGATATGGAAGACTACACACAGTAAAGTTTAAAGAGAATAACCAGATAGGAGTTATAGAGTCCCTTACAACCTGGCCTCAGAAAATACCATTATTTCTGTCTTGCTCATTAGTCAAGATAGTTATAATTTCACCCTGATTAAGGTGAGAAGACATAGACTCCAGATCTCTAAGAAAACCATGCCAGAGAGTAAGGGTACAATGTTTTAGAAACATCATCACAGGTTCAGCTGTTTGGCTGCTATCCAGAAATAATTATATTTGTCTTTTCCATACTCTAATAACACTACACATTTCAAAAGTTGCTGCTGGTGATGTGTGTGTGTGTGTGTGTGTGTGTGTGTGTGTGTGTGTGTGTGTACATCAATGTAACTTAAATATCTTAAATATCTTTGGTGGCAAGGGGCAGAAACTCTGACTCTATTTTGAACAATAAAGGATATTTATTGATGAATGTCCCTGAACACTCTAGCAGTAAGGCAGGCTTCAAGAGAGGGCTGATTCAGTGGCTCAGAGGTATAAACAAGACAGCTTGATGTCCACTTAATTTCTGTGTTTCCCTTCGTGTATTGACATGATTATGCAGCGAGTCTTCAAATGACTTAAATCTGTCAGTACTGTATGTTCTCTAGCAGTGGCTATCATCTGACCATGAGATAATGAAGTGGCTCCCAGAGTTCCATAGTGTTAAATGTGACTTAACCCATGGAGAAGCATCATCCATTCATGTTCACATATAAGCACTCTGCCATTGATTCTGGTCATTAGTCTGTTTAAAACACTTGCTGATGAAAGTACATCACTTGGTGAGCCACAGAAGCTAGGTATAAAATATCAAGTTTTGCCTTGCCTCTTCTGCTCAGTGGAGGAGGGGGGCAGTAGACAGGTGTCCACTGGTTTGTGAATGGAATGGAATTTTTACCCATATGTGTGTGGGGAATTTGTTTGCTATGCTGGAGAGATCCTGGATACCTGGATATCCGGATGAAACTGGCTTTCTCAAGAACAAGATACTTTGCTCTGTGTTTACTATTAAAGCAGGATTAGATACTGTAGGCTGTTTGGCCACAGCTTTTGTTAACTGTAGTCTCTTCAGCTTGATGAAGCACGGCAGGGTTGCCGTACTCATTTTCCAGTTGAGGAGATAGGGGCACAGGGCCAAACAACTCACCCCCGACCACATATCAAGCAGTGGTGGAGCTGGCATTGAAAGTCATTTTCCTGGATTTATGGCTCTGTTTCAAGAGACTTATGAGAGTTTCACATAAAAAACTCTACAAATAAGAAAGATTTAGTTACTGGGAATCAATAACCCAGCATAAAAATTTTTGTGAAAGGAAAATATTTGCAGAGAAGGTTAAAGCACCATTTCTGACCTCTTTCTCTGGCTTTTCAACATGTAAGGTTTTTTTTTTTCTTTGAGAAAAGAAATACCTTAACATCATTATTTTATATGCTCAGGTATATTTTAATATATACAAATATAGTTTCTAAAAACTGACCACCTGGAATTTGATAACCTGTGACAAGGTTGTTCCCAAGAGAAAACTTACTCTTCCTTTCTCAGCAGAGGTTGCCTGTAGCTCTTATGCTAGGGGCATGGTCTCATGAGTTTCCCCCAACAACTTCGTCATGTCCATCGGTGTGCTTATTATATTCTTCTTGTTTAAGATATTATATATTTGAGATCTCATGGGTTTATGGCTGGTCTGCAGCCTTCGCCATATTCCACAACCTCTTTTTACAGAGTATAAAATCTCATGTCAACAATGAAAAAGATCATTTTAGTAAATATAATTTTTTTCTGAATATGTTGGTCTATTGTGAAACTACCAGAGTTGTTTGCAAAACCCCACTAACTGTGTAAGCACAGGTAAGATTTAGGAGCAAAATCTGGAGTTTCTAGAAGCTCAGAGACTAGTTAAAAGCTTCATTTTTGGAAAAATATACTACTCTTTGTGCTAGATGATGTTAGTCTGTTATAACAAAATAACTCAAATAAAAAGTCTACAAAAGAAAAGTTTTACTTTGGCTGTTTTGGGGGCCTTGACTAGTTGGTGTCACTGCTTTGGGTTTGTGACAAGTCAGACTGTCATGACAGGAATCCATGGTGGAGAAACATCACATTGTGGCCCAGGTAGGAAGCAAAAGAAAGAAAAGAGAAAAGGTTGAAGTCCCAAAGTCTCCTGTGAGAGCAACACTAGTGCACTAAGCTGCTTCTACAGGGCCCCAAGTCCTCAAGATGTTATTCTTTCCAGGGTCACCCTAGGACTCATGCATTTACTATATGGCTTCTGGAGGAAAATCAATACCCAAATTATAGCATGTACGTTGCCATGAACCTTTTTTAAGTCAGTGCTTTGCACAGTTTTATACTGGTTCTCTCTGTTATTGTTGTGTCCTTTTGGTGGGTTGAACTAGAAATTTTAAATAAGCACAACATAAATAGAATGCACTATACCTTAGGATTGAATGTTATTTAACAAAAATTTTGCTACATAGCAGACGTGTATGTGTGTATGTTAGTTCCATGAGATGTTGCATTAATTAGAAATAGAAATATATTTAATAATTAAAGACTGCACATTTAAGGAAGAAATTTTAGTGGATTGATACAGAAATAATGAAATAGCCAGCATAATCAAATATTTAATATGTCTATTACTTCACATGCTTGCCATGTTCTTTGTATGTGAGAAGATAGCAAATACACAATAAAGTATACATTAATTAATTTTCTGTGCTCATTCTGTATTGCAGTTTCAGACTTTGTTCTATTGCATTAAAGTAGACATAATACTTTATATTGCTTTAAAATGGTTGCAATATACTTTAGTGATATTTATTTAAAAGAATCAGTGATATATATATATATATATATATATATACATATATATATATATGAAGAATATAGAATACCCATTTTTCCTGTACTCACGATACCTAAGATGACATATGATCATTTTTAGTGAGTATGTCTCTTCACAATCATTTGTGGGGTTCTTTGTGCACATGCATTGCTGAAAATCATACTGAGTTCCCCCATCTATTCTCTGGCAATGGTGTCATACCCACATAAGCTGTTTGGCTAATGAATCATCTGGTACAAACTTAGAAATTGCAAACTCTCGTCTCTATTAAGTCAAATCCAGGTTAACTTTGTGATTGGAACTGAGAATGTCTGTTTTGTGCCTTCCATGTAACTGGATGAACTGGACAAGGTCTTTAGTTCTTCTGTATCGACTGTGTTTTAGCCTTAGTTGAGGATCAAGGGAATTCTCCATGCCTTAGATAGTGAGCTCCCCAGCATTTTTTTCATGCACTGCATTACAGATCCTGCTTTTTAAGGAGCGTTTGTCCCCTTCATTGAATCACATCTTGTCAAGTCTCAGGTATATTTGGTTCATAATTGTGTGTTGCTTTCAGCTTTAGTGTACAGGGTAGGCCATTTGCTACCCATGTTGTGGTTGTTAGTGTGCAGACATCTGAGCAACGGCTCCCACTTCTGTTCTCGTCTTCCATTTATTGTCACCCATGCTATCTTCCTTCCCTGTCACACCTGTGCTCCTCGACAGCAATGGCTCCTCCTTTTTCTCTAAGAAACATTTGACAATGCCTAGATACAGTTTTCACTGTCAAAATGGAAAGATTCCTTCTGGCATCTGAACAGACAACTTCACAGAAGCAGCTGTAAATCCCATAACAGTCAGTAGCTCCCTCCCCCCCCCCAAATAAAAAAGAATCTTATCTGACCCGAAATATCAATAACATCAAGACTGGGGAAAGTTTCTGTTTAGAAACTGGCTTCATATTTATAAATTGAACTTTCAGATTTCTCTCATGTGTGATGTCCAATTTAATATATATAGCCTTGATCCAGGCTAGCTACTTAGTTGCAAAAGAGATGATATCTCAAGACATTTATGGCACATGTAATGCATCTTCATGAGAAATGCTTTTTCCTGTTGGTAACAGTGCTTCATGGGCAGCTTGATACTATACCATAGTTACATAGACTAGAGGGAACTGAAGCGTGTTCAGATAAAGGGTAAAACTGAAGGGACTAATAAGATTTCCCTTCCATAGTCTTTGCTCCAAAGGACATTTCTTGTTTTGAAAGTTATATTTGCAGAAATGTTGCAAGAAAACTCCATAGGAAGCGTCATGCTGACTCTGTCTCCTGGTTTTCTCCCTTACTTTTTATCCTTTAGATATTTCACGTTTTCAAGAACAAAATGATTTAAAAGGACTGTTGGACAATCTCCACCAAAATATTCAAGCCAAAAAAAGGAAGAATGTAGAGATCATGTGGCTGGCAGCAACGGTGAGTCCTCCTGTCCACCTTCCCCAGCAGGGCGTCGCCAACAAGCGTTTTTCGGGAACTCATCACACAAGGCGTAAGACTATGCACTTAATAAAGCATCATACTTCCTTAGTCATCTCATCAATTGAGATAGAGGAAGATGACCTCAACAGGGGAAAAGTACTCCTTATTGACCCTCCATACCAACATTGGGTTTGTTCGACACTCCAAGGTAAAAAGAAAGTATCTGTGATTTTCTTGGTGTTACATGTTACGGACAATTGTCAATGTTCTATAATAAGCAGAATTTTGAACTGCCACTGTAGAGACATGGGATTCCAATTGTGTAGTTGTCAGATTCCTGACTTAAGGCTCATGGACATATTGTTTAGTTAATGAGCTTGTAAATGTGTTTGTTAAATTAGGTGTTGGCATAACATTTATTACTGATTGATTGTCATGGGGGTAACAAGCTGAATTGCATATGGATCTCTCTCACTTAATGGCACCCTCAGGGTTTGAAGATCTGCCTGTTTTCCTGCCTAGATTTTCACACGAATTAGGGAGAGAATCATGCTTGTGTTCTTAAGCTCTTATCTGGCAATTTGAAACAGAGTTCATATTAAATTTATAACTTTTGCTAAAATCTCAGGTCCCAGGGACTTTCTTTGGGAAAGTATCCTGTCACCAGGAAAGGTGCCCTGGAGACCTCATGATGAGCATCTTGGGTGTCACCTTGGTCGTATCATTCCTACAATTTGGAGTTCAGGTTCATTAGCCTTGCAGCACACATTATTTATGCTCCATCAAAGGCATTTATACCAGCCTTCCTAGTCTTCCCAAAGTTGCATACCTTTTTCTAGAACAGGGGAACCATGTGTAATAATCAACCAAGAACACGGCAGAGGAAAGCACCCATCACGCCTCCCTGGTGTGCTGGGAAAGAACATCAAAGGGAGCAGAAGCAGGCATCTCTACTCTCAGATGGGCTGTTCACACTGGTCATGCTCTGCACCACAAGAGTTTCAGAATTATGGGTATCTTCAGAGACCACCGTGGTTATTAATTACAGGAAGCTTAATGTCCTTTTGCATGTTTTGCTGGAAACATTACAGCATACAGGAAGTCTGATCATTTGCAAGGCACTCCAGTATCTGAAGGCCGTAGAGTATTGCATTGGAAACATGTGGTAAAATCATCTAAAAAGATAAAGCAATGATAGATGCAAAAAACTGAATGGATATCTTCTCTTAGGATATGCATTTTCCCGTTTGGATATAGAAACATTCCCGATCAAGCTTGCATATTTCTAAAATGTTTTTCTGATATGCATACTAATCACATAAGGTTCTTACATAGCTCGCAGTTGATTGTGTAATCCCTAGCACGGCTGTAAGATGAAAGCTTAGTTTTAGTGTCCACTTTCTAAACAGAACAATTTAAATAATACTCTTAAAAGGAAGAAACACTGGAATCCTTCTGACATTACCACAAAGCTTTTACTTCTGTTTGCCTGTTTCCTCTCTTTATATCTGTCTAATGAAATACTGCCTTTGCCAATGTTTTACAATCTAATTAAAACACCAAAGTTGTTTGATGTTTTTCTTGATTTAATTTAAATAATAAAATGGGAAATATTTAAGAAACCAAATGTAATGACTATATACACGCAAGCTTGTATATACTTAAAATCAAGCTTATCCTTCGTAGTATAGAGAAACATCCTCCATTTGACTTTAAATGCAGAGCACTGAGTGTCTCAAGAAGATGCACCTCTGAAAGTAGCACTATATTTTAAAGAATATTAATTATTTTAAAAATTCTATCTCAAAAGTGTCCATTAAGTTCTATTTTATGACTGTAGATATAAACAGCTTTTAAAAATGTGAAATAGTATTTATTTGAAAGAACTAAATTTTTTTTATGTAAAAAGAGATTGTACGATAAAAGCATAGTCTCAGTTTTCTGTAGTCACTTTTATTGGAAGTAAAAAAGAGTGAACATCTGAATTAATAGGGACATATAAATCTTAATTTAAGTACCAGAACCACAATTAAAATACAGTGAAAAAAATTCACAATAAAAACTGTTTTATGCTTCCTCTCTGAGCAGGCACTTTTAAGGCCTCGTTGATTACTGATAATAAAGTAGATGGTTATTGTGTCACATTAAATTTATCTTAAATGCACGTTGATTAGCAGTGCTGATACTGCAGTTTATTATTGGTATCTCATCTCAGAAAGCCATCATGCCTAAGAAAAGGGAGCAGAGAGGTCTACATGCGAATCATAGGACAGTGAGAAAATGAGCAATTCTGACTTGGAGACTCAAGTATTTATAAAAATATTCACATAGGAACACCAGACATGCAAATGTTCACACTTGGGACTTCATGAGGCCTTCTCACATCAATGATGAGATTTCAGCTGGTCGGTCTTAAAAAATAACTAGACTTCAGGTAAACATCCAAGAATTTGATCTAAGAACTCAAGGGTTTGCTTCATTTTAGCTAAGCTGTTGGCCCTGAGCTGTAAGTGGCATTTATGCAAATCAGCAACCCAGCATACCTCCTCTGTGCCATCTGTGACAGTTCATACCGTGGTAGGGATCCTTTCACTCAAAGATATAAACTAGTCAAAGCAAGTCCTCTAACTTGGAGAACGAGAAGGGGGTGTGTTTATACTTGATGTGGTGGATGGGACCACCTGACTTTCTGTTTTCACTGGGGTCTTGCAGATTTGCCGCAAACTCAATGGCATTCGTTTTACCTGCTGTAAAAGTGCCAAAGACAGGACATCAATGTCGGTGACGCTGGAACAGTGCTCCATCCTGAGAGACGAGCATCAACTGCACAAAGACTTTTTCATCCGAGCATTAGATTGCATGAGAAGGTATCGTATATGTCTTAAATTGTTTTTATATTATGATCGCATTTCATTAATTTTAAAACACATACCTCACTAGAAGAGTAAACACTTGATGACTTCATCGTATTTCCACATTTTAAATTTGAAGCATTCCCTCTATTCATTTGTAACAATAAAAGGAAATACTGCCATGTATACACTCAGTACTGTACATGGAAGGCAAACACTATTAGTTATTCATCCTGAGTTAAAGGGCTATGCCTAGCTAAGACACCCTTAAGGAATACATTTTCTTTACATGTTTGAGTATGTACAAAATAAAACTAGGCCAGCAGACAAACAAAATCTCTCCAGACTGCAAACTAAGAGATCTTCTACCCATGGCTGGCAGAGTCTTTGTATTGATGACATTCCCTGTTGGAAAGGCAGATAATTTAAAGAGCCAATGTTACAGCCTTGCTGACATTTAAAATGCTATGCCCTGAGTCATGTCTTGATTAATTTCTTCAGTAACTAAATCAGAGCTCGAAGGAAGCCATAATGGAGAGAGAAGGTGTCTCATTCAAAATGTTGATCAGCCAAACCACATGCTACTATAAAAGTGACACAGCAGAGATATGCACAGAAGAGGTTTCTAGGTTCCACTCAGAGCTGCTGCTTGCCGGTCTTACCATTAGCTGGACTTTCTTTTTTCAGTTCTTTTTCTCTAGTGGAGACACAGATGCATGCCTGTAGCAGATGCATGCCTGCATTGCTGCAATGCCATGCTTTCCACTAGCAAGGGGCTCTAGATGTCCTCTGTTTTACATCTATCCACGTCTCCTTGTGTTATCATTGTCCAGTAGATGTCCACCATCTGTTTTGATAACCATTTATTTGAGAAGGGTTTAGAAGCCTGCCATGAACATCTCAGCCATATAAGATATATTTATTTACTAAAAATTTCTTTCAAAAATAATCTTTCAGTGCTAATGGGGAAAATACTGAATGTGCAGATGAAAGCTGATGTGCAGAGAAAGAATACAGATGTCACTCGGGATGCTTAGGGAAGAGCACAGTAAATAGGCCAGGGCAGCACAAGATAAATCACATGACTGATCAGTTATCTGGATAATGAAACTGTCATCTATTTGTTTAAGATAGGAAGAACATTAGGACTCCTAAATTAAAAAGCAAATTGTTCAAACAGGTAAACAAAAGTGCGTGTTCATATGTATGCTGAACCATAAGACTGTGCATTACATACGTTTGCTCGTAACTGGCATTATATGTGAAACTTATTTGCTCACGATGTGGCGTGTATGGAAGCTTGTGATTTGGAATTGCTTTTAAAAATTAAAATGATAGAGATGTACCTAAATCCAATAATATATTTTAAATTTGATGTCTCTATTATTCAGAGCTGACTTTCAAGTAAATAAAATATATCCCTTAGCTTTGTATATGTGAAGTAGTTATTTTAAGAGTGTCTTTGGAAATGAGTGTAGGTGTGTACAAAAGAGTAAAGCTTGTTGGGGAAATGAGTGTAGGTGTGTACAAAAGAGTAAAGCTTGTTGGTTTAAGAAAACAGAAACATGTAACTTGCCTGTGTTTCCCTCTTTGCATATATGGCTTTGTAAGACAAGCTCATAGGAACATATGTTCTATGAGTACAGCAGAGGAGGCAAGAGTTCAGGGCTTGGAGTCGGTTGGTAAAGGTTGAATCCAGGCTTCACCATAACACTACTCAGGAACAGTCTATCTCATCGCCTGTTTGTGCCTTGGTTAAGTTAGTCAATCTCCTGATGCCTCAATGTCCTCTTGTGAAAACAGTCATAAGGATAGAAATCACTCCCTGAGTATGTCATGAATTAGAAGACCTGAAGAAGGCAAAGTGATGAGACAAATGTTTGACGCAACATAAGCTATATTTATTAAATAAAAACCAAATGTTATCCTTTTGATACTCTGATCTTGCAGCTTAAATGAGATCTATGTATAGCCTTTGCAGACTTATATTTGTGAATATGTTGAAATTTAGGTTACACTCTAGTATTACATATTAAATTCTATGTGTTATACACATATAAAACAACCAGCCTTTTAAAAGGTGCATGTGTTTACAAATACTATTCTAATTATGAAAATGCACTATGTCATAAGAAGCCTGGGAAGGTTCCCTGTAAACATTGATATATATATATATATATATATATATATATATATATATATATATATATCGTATATATCGTATATATCGTATATATCGTATACATAACATATATATCATATATATAACATATATACATATACATATACATGATTAGATGTCTTTACAAAGAATCATGGGCTTTGGTTCCAAAAAGTCATCTTGAAACTTTCTCCTATCAGACAATAGACCTGATATCCAGAGTGACATTGAGCGCTCAGGGAGCATTAAAGCTAGCGATCTGTAGGTCCACAATCACATTCATTTTCTGTATCAAGTGAGATGAACTGAAATTATTTTATTATGTATTTAAATATCTGAACTTCATTTGTTAAAGTAGAAGTCATGTAAAAAGTTATGTGCTTTTGGAACGTCAAGTTTATGTGCAAAAGCAGAGCTTTGTGCCCATTTTATGGCCCCCGAAGAGTCAACTGTAATGGTGGGATTTATATTCTTTCATTTCTATAATCCTATGAGGCACGCATCAGGACACCACAGAGGACATCTCCTCTTCTCACACAGACAGCAGTTTCTCAGGAACAAGAATGTCTCAACTTGGATGACTTTAATTGATTGCCAGAATCTTGAAGTGGTAATTTTTGACCATCGAAGTGGTCCAGCTTTTATTTCATAGTGATAGAGCTGTGTTCTAACCTCTCTACCCCATGATCTGTGAAGTCCTACTCACCAGACATTGATCTTTAAATGATTATCAAACACCTTCAGACAGTTATAAAATTACCTTTAGAGACTACAGCAAGTATGGACGTCTAAGTTAGCTAAGAACGTGGTCAGTATTCTAGGCTATAAGATTCAATTTAATAATATATAAAGCTTTTAGTTAGTGTGTGTGTGTGTGTGTGTGTGTGTGTGTGTGTGTGTGTGTGTGTGGTGTCTTGCTATGTTTATGGAGGTCAGAAGGAAACTTATCAGTGCAGGGCTCTTCTACCATGTGAGGTCCAGAAATCAAATTCATGTCATAGAATAAGCAGGAGCACGTTCCTCTGATCCATCTACCTGGCCTCAGTGTTTTAAGTTTTACTGTTTTTTTCCTGCATTTTTAATATTTAGTGACTTTGCCAACTTTTTCAAAATTCTGTCAATTTTGAAATTCTGGGTTATTCTTTCATGCTATGATGGCAACAATGACCTGCAGCTCCTAGTCAATCACACAAGTACAAGGGGGACGCAATGCCATGTGGTGCTCTGTCACTAGGATACAATGCCATCAGTCCAGGCTCATTAAATACAGAGACAGATTATTGCACTGTCAACTCACAGCGGGATTCCTGGGACTGGATTCTGTCACAAGCTGAGGTCTGTATTGCTTTCAGTGGCATGGTCATGACATGATGATGTGTTTTATCAAAATGGTGAATTTCAGACCATCTCTTCATGGGAGAGAGCTAGCAAGAAACCTGATTGTGTCTTACTCAGTCAGGATTTCTTAAGGATGACTGTGTTATACAGGGTAATTATTATTAACCCTCACTCCCCACACCCATCAGACATCATAAATTACATAAATCAAATAAACAAACAAACCAGCAAAAGGCAGGAGTCCCAGAAGGCTGGTCACTGGGATGCAGTCAGGAATGAGAACCATTCAGTTTGCTTCATTTAAACCAGTTTGATATGGATCTACTTACTTAAACAATGCATTTCTATTATTTTCTTGAGTTGTGAAATACGCTTGTACAGCAAAACTCTTCCTCATCAAAGCACAATTTTATGAGACGGATGCATAATTGGCTAGTTGTTTATTGTATTGATTCTGTAGTTTGAGGGGTTTTGTTTTTGTTGTTTGGTTTTTTTTTTAAGAATATAGGAAGGGCAGCTCTGTTTTCAATTTTGGAATTTCCATCGAGAGCTAAAAGCTATATCATTGTGGTGTATTTTTTCCAGAAAGCCAAACATATTTAATTAGTAGCTATACAGCTCCAATCTTTAAAAACTCAATACATTTGACTGATTTGAAAGTTCTGTTTAACCTACTGTGTTTGTGAGTTTAATAGCTACTACAGAGTAAATTAAAACAAAATGCCCTTGGATAATTATTTTTCTAAACAAGAACTAATAGATTATGTGTGTAGATAGTATAAATAACATAGAACAACATATTTTTCAGTTGCCTGTCCTTTGTTGTTCTACCATGGGCCTTGAAATTAAAATAGTTGAGAAACCATTAATAAGACAGATGAGTGTAAATTTAGTCATGTAATCAGTTTCTCACCATTTAGGCACAGGGTTATAATTATGCCCTTTTAGTAAAAGAAGGAAGGCTCAGTAACCTGATTTTATGTCAACTGCATGTGTATGCACTCATGCTTGTGTGTGTATGTGTATGCATGTGTGTGTGTGTGTGTGTGTGTGTATGACTTTTCTGCATGCACTTGTGTGCTAATGCAAACAGGTGCACATGACTATATGCCCAGGTACATGTAGAAGCCAGTGGTCAATATCAGTTGTCATCTTCAAATGATTCTCCAGCTTATCTTTGGAGTCAGTGACTGAACCTGAAACTCACTGAGTAACTAGCCTGGATGGCCAGGACACATGAAGTATTTACCTATCTCAGTCCCCTCAGGTTACATATGCACACCACCATGCCAGAAGTATTGTAAATGATGGAGTAACAACTTAGATCTTTATGGTTCTATGCAGGCTGGCACTTTAATGATTGAGCCATCTCCTGTGATCCTCCTTCTTTATTATCATGTGGTAGAAGGCCCTATTCCCAGCATGTTGCATCTGAACTTTAATATGGGAGGGGCAGGATATGATTTCTGAAATGCTTTGCCTTGTTATAAGTAAGCCTTGAACCACTGAAGTCAACAGCATTATATTTGGGATGCCTTACTTCTTTGTAGGGAGACTTCTGAGGAAAAGTAAGTAGTTCATCTATTTTGTCAGTAGGTATGTCCCCTCTCCATTTTTTTTCCATGTTGGATTATTTTTCTTTACTTTTATTGGTCAGACCAGTTTAATGAGATTCTAGACTTTTCTTATTTCAGAATTAAGGAGATTTGTGAGCCCTGAACACAAAAGTGCCTGAAGCTGGCAGATAATTGTAGATTGTTTAAAGAATATGTCAGGAGAGAATAGTCTAGACAGGGACACATTTTTTGTTCCTGCTGCCACCTCCCTCAAGAATTTCAGTGGTACATTTCTGTGTTATCTCTGACCATATCTGTTACCAAGAACAGAAACAATCTCAGAGGAATTACTGTTAGTGATGTGTAGCTCGAGGATCTGACTTCCGCTCTCAGAAGCTTTAGTACCATATCAAGTAGCTCTCTTGCTTTAGTCCTGATGGAGCCATGCTTCGTGACTTGAGCTTGTGGTAGAGGCAGATGCTCATGGCACAGTGACTCAGAACAAATGAGAGAGATAGAAAGGGGCCATACTCATTACCTTCTTCACAGACAGACCCCAAATAAACATAACCTATGTCTGCTAAGTGCCACCTTCTTGTAGCTCAACAGATTGGCAGCACACCTTTAATTAAAAGAGCTGTGGGGTTCATTCTGAACACAAGTTATAGCATCACATTCCTCTGACCATGAAAGAGCCCTGCTTATCTCACAATACAACATCTTTACATCTGCAGGAATCCCCATAGACTTCTTAGTTCTGCTTTACACAAACGCTTCTATAATGTTCAGGGTGAACACTTAGCTATAAATTCCTATAAAAATCCTAAAGGAATTACACGCTTTCAACATATGGTGGAACAGAAAAGATAAATAAAAAGTAAGAGAAGAAATCGGACCAAAGCAAGGGCATAAGCCAGATGGAGACACGTCACATCTGGTAGCATTATGACTGGTATCCAGGGAAAAAAGTGTCATTGTATAGGCTCTAAGGGGTTTGGCAGCCTGATACCTATGCCCCTTGCTGCTTACAGTACCCATGATGCCTCTGTTATGCTGATTCTGCCTGAATCTTCCCTTATCATAGAGTTTTATCAGATCTGACAAAGTCACTTACTAAAATATCAATACTAATTTACAGTAAAATACATTTCTAAATACGTATCTCTCCACATTTCCAAACATGATGACTTTTAAATTTAGAGTGAAAACTGATATTTTCATTTATATATTTATAATAATGTACATGAGAGAAACAGTCTGCCTAAATGTTGATTATCCATCCAAATATCTACTTCTAGTTTTTTGTTTCTAATGTTTTATGTATGGGAAGTTTATGGACAATTACAGAGTAAGGTTGACTCAGCATTTATTAACCTCTGGCCTTTGGTATCTATGTCAGGTTCTAGGAGAGTGAAGTTGCAGTGGTAGTTGTTGATGTCAATGTAATTTTTTTTTAAATCTCTTTTACTTTTTAAAACATGAACATGAATTGGAATAGGACAAGTAGCTCCCTTGGGTTCAGAAAGAGAAATACTGTGTGTTTGACAGGAGCTTGTGGCAGACTAGGGGCATTTTTATAAGCCTAGGGGGTAGGAGGAGCAGATCTGTATCTTAGACAAGAAAAAGAAAGTTCCAGCAGAGATACACATGAACTCACTGGGGATTAGCCAAAGACTGGTGCCTCTGCACTTGAAAAATGAAGTGTAGCAGAAATGTGTCATAGAAAACATTTGTTCTTTCACTAAAGAAGCAAAGATACAGGCAGATTTAGAATAAAGGATCTTTAGTAAAGCAGTTATAAAAACCCTAGGAAGTCCAGAATGCTCAGAGAGATTGAGGCAGGAGAATGAAATAAATGATTTTCAGATGCCACTTAGCCATCTAAACTAATGGATTTGTTATATTTGATGAGGCAGGTTCTCTTACTCCAGGATGAACTGGAACCCATTATATTCAAGGACAACTTTAAATTCATGATCCTTTTGCCTCCATTTCCCAAGTGCTGGAGTTATAGGCATGCAACATCATAACTACGGTGTATAGTACTGGTCACGAATCCAAAGTTTCTACATGGCAGACAAGCACACTACCAATGGAGCCACAGACTTATAATTTCTGAGTTTTTTTTTTTTCTATATGCAATCCCTGAATCTTTCCCTAGATGAAGATTTTCATAACTGTGCACACTTGATGTGATATATTCCTATTTCCCTTTTTCTCATACACAGAAACAAATACAGGATGATCATCAGAATGACTTTAATCATCAAAAAAACTTTCCAGTCCTCCCTCTAACTTGGATGGTGCTTGAGCTATTCCAATTTTTAGTCCAGTGGAACATACTTGAAGTCTTCACAAGCCAAAAGGCTGTAAGCTTTGCTCCAGAAGAGAAGACCACAGTTGCTAGAAATGTTCAGATGTCTAGTTTATTTGTGCCTACAGGATCATGGCTGAAAGCCCCATGTAATTATGTACAATTACACCCCATTGTATGTCATTCAGTGAGCACTCCCAAGTTCACATGAGCAAGGATGACATCATTATAGGAAATCAAGAATATAATTTATAAAGCATATCATTTGCAAAATTGTTAGTTTGTTAGCTGTAACAAATCACATGTCATTTCTTCAACACTGCAGTATTGTTTGCGGGGGATCACTGCTCAAAATTCAGACACTCAAAATGAAGCTAGTACTGCAGAGAACAGTGGGCTTCAATGTAAAACACAAAGTAAGCATGGAACAGCGAAGGGAAGGGCGATGTTTGAAGTTAAATTATCCAAATTTTCCATCTCTAATGAAGGGAACTCTAATTCTAAAAGCTCTTAGACACTTATCTATAAAGAGAAACACACGCGCGCACACACACATACACACACACATACACACACACACATAGGCAAGCATGCATGAAGGGGCTGGTGAGCATATGATAAAGTTGAACTGTTAAATGTGGTTTTCTTACCAGCCTCCTCATTGTAGCATTGAGCATTCTCAATAAACATCTCTGGAGCACTTAACATAGTACCAGTTAATACATAGTACAGTGAGCATCAGGAAACAGAAAAGGCTGCTGTGGCTGTTATTGGTGCTGTGTAGTAATGTCTCTGATTGTCTCCTGCTATTGCTGCTGCTGTTGTTGCTGTTGTTGTTTTCTTGTTGCTGCAGTTCTGTCAGATTGGCTCCCTACAGAAGTGTTAATACTGTAGATGATGTGATGCCCTCAAACTATACTGAGGAAATTAAAAGAATGGGCTCTTAAGTTATTTATTTATTTAGAACATCTTCTTTTCTAAAAAGAGGGAAAAAAAGCATTTCTATTTATCTGTATATTATTTGTGTGTGTGTGTGCACATGTGCTTATATTATATTTACAGGCCTGTAAAACCATCAACAAATTAATTTTGGATTTACTCGCTAACACATAAAGCAAACCGCAAAGGTATTGGCAGTGTCTGCAATGTCTTTCTAATATCTGAACCACTAATCCAGACTGCCATAGATTTATATAAACATAAAAAATAATACACTGTGTGGCTTTTTGAAAGCTTCCTTTTAGTATAATATATTTATATATACCTCATAAGTTCTGCCTTACTGATCATTCTTTGAGTAATTTTCAGTCCATTTCTGATACAATGATTGGCATGTGTTATGTCTATCATCCTTCATAGCATGAATACAAAAATGTGAATGGATAAAAATGTGTTCTCTCTCTCTCTCTCTCTCTCTCTCTCTCTCTCTCTCTCTCTCTCTCTCTGTGTGTGTGTGTGTGTGTGTATAGATGTATTGGTTTCTATCTTGTATAGTATACAATAGTCAATAGCTTAATTCGTCAATGGCTCAGGACCAGCTTTGTAAGGCATTTATATAAAATGTGTAGCACGTTATGGGCTCTCTGCTTTCATTTTGAATACATCAACTTCATTCATACCCTTGTTTCCCATTTACCCTTTGTTTCTAACTTTTCATCTTTATAACTGGTTGAGTTGGTTATATTCATTTAAGCTGACTGAAGTTTTAAATATAAGACAAAGTACAAATACTTAAATGGTAATAAGGAAGCATCATGCACTAACTGCTTCTTTTCCACCATTTTCAACCAACGCGGCAAATTACTAAGGCAGCTCTTCTAAATTTCAAGCAAATCTATTCTCTTACATTTAAGTGAATATGTTTTCAAAATTGTGCATGCCCTGCACTATTTTAGAGACAAAACCATGATTACAGTCCTGAGAGTCTGCCAATCTCTGGACTGGACCTTTGCTTGTGAGTGAGGAAGTCTGTCTATACCGTCATCTTCTGTTCAGTTTCTGTTTCTTAATTCTGCAACACTAACTGTTGGGATTCTTATAACATGAGGTTTTATTTGATTCTGTGAGTATTTTTTCTCAGAAAGAGACAAGGTCAAGAGACAGAGCTCTATGGAATCTTCCAAAGAGACTAATTTGTACAGGACAAGACAAAGTAACTGCGATACCCTCTGTAGAGATGAGCTGTGTTTGTCACTTTTGAAATAGATGGAAAAATCTTTAGTCAGTCTCAAGAAGAAACATTATCTCATAGCAAATTACATATTATGCACAGGGTAATAGTATATTTTATTAAACATTTCATGATCATAAATTTAAATGTCATGTGATCCACTATCTTTACCACAGAACATTTTGCTGTTGGGTTGTTTTCCAGAGCACAAGCTCCGACTATGTTGGATGGGTTAGTGTTTTGCCCTCAATGGTTTGCTAAAGTCATACAATTTTCACATGTATATTAGTAACTAGAATTTGGGAATAAATTGTGCAGTTCCTGAACAGGGAGTTAAGACTATTTTTATAAGCTTAATAATGAATACAAATGAGATGCGCTGGAAATAGAAATGACCCAGGTCCATGGAACTTTATCTTGCAATAACTTTGTAGTAAATTTTAGTTTTGAAGCCTGAACTTATGATCTACAGGCACAATGTCTCATTAGAACTCAGTTCTAAATACCAGAGCTTTTGTGAGGAAGAAGTTAAATGCATCTATTTTTAGAAAATTGTGCAATTTTGATATTCATATAACCAGTTGTAACCTGCTCAGATTCAGTGCTTGAGGCTCTTTCTTTCATAAATTAAAATTTCATGCTGCAGAGGTTATGGTTTCAAATAATAATGGAAAATGGACGCTGTATTCTTTTTCTATTTAGGGCAAGGTAAAGGAGTGTCATGGCTTTTTGCAGTCTGCCCTATATAGTTTTATGATAAATGTGAACATGGTTATTTTGCTACCATTTGCTATAACCCTTGAATAGCAAAGAACAGGGCTACATTAATAACCTTGTAATGGGTGCTAAGATGAAAGTGGAGAATATTTCATTTTAGGAGCCTTAATAATCTTAACGTAAAAAGGCTTGGCAAAAGTGTATCTTGTTCTTCTAAATTTAACCTCAATTTGAAAGTTAGTAGTTTCCTGTTGGATAGTTCTATCTCCAGTTAAATGTTTAGCAAAAGAAAGAAAAGATTGATACATGGGAGGGTTTAGAGAAAGAAAAAAGAAGAGATAATGTAATTATGTTAATATCAAAAATACTTTAACTGCTATTAATACATTTCTGAACCTTTTTGAACTGTGATAATTTACTTCAGGTTTGGTAAGTAATCACCACATTTTTATTTAACTAATTTAAAACAAAAAAAGGAAATAAAATTAAAAGGACTTTAGGATAATCTAGAGCTGTATGTGCAGTTAGTAAAGGAAGCACAATACAGTTGTTTTTCATTTTGTTTTGACATGGAAGACCTACCTGTGAATTCTTTCTTCTTCTTAAGGTTGAGATGCTCTGGCCCACATGGATGGTGTGGCCTCCACACAGGTGACTCCCTTTCCCCATGCACACAGGTGACTCTCTTTCCCCATGTACACAGGTGACTCCCTTTCCCCATGCACACAGGTGACTCCCTTTCCCCATGCACACAGGTGACTCCCTTTCCCCATGCACACAGGTGACTCCCTTTCCTCATGCACACAGGTGACTCCCTTTTCCCATGATCTAGCTCCCTGCCTGAGCTGCTCTTCTGGACTACAGATATACTCCAGTGTCGATAAGAAAATGTTCCATAATAAAGAGAAATGTTACACCACAGATGCAAGTTTCCTCTTGTAGAAAATGCTCAGCATTTGATAATTTTGGTATACCCCTGAAGAAACAAGACTAAAAAAAAAAAAAAAGTACATCTTCTCAAATATCAAATAAGGCATTTGCCTTATAGTCACTTGATCAGAATGTCAAAACAGCTTAAAAATCTTATACAAGAACTTAAACGAATGCAAATGTCTTTTCCTTTTTTCATCAACATGTGAAGTCTATTAATATTTTTCCTATTAAATCAATATTATAAGACAAAGTAGGTGTCATCTTTTCCAAACCTCACAATATTTTAAAGAACAATCATCTTCATCATTAGTTTGAGACTATGCATTATTCTTTCCACTAACCTTCAATATTTTTCAGCCGGGGATCCTGTGTTAAATCTAAGTGAGCATGCCAAGTTTCTGTGGGATTTGATGGAGTGTGCTTGATGAGGGTGGGTGGGACTTTTGAGTGAAGTGGGCTGTTGTCATGCATCTCATCTGTTTCTACTCTATGAAGGCATACTTCTCTGAACAGCAGTGAGCATTTATACAAAATAACAGGGGCAA
Organism: Arvicanthis niloticus; assembly: GCF_011762505.2. Classification (NCBI taxonomy): domain Eukaryota; kingdom Metazoa; phylum Chordata; class Mammalia; order Rodentia; family Muridae; genus Arvicanthis; species Arvicanthis niloticus. Next base: position 9,777,604 of record NC_047675.1, read on the forward strand.
GGTTAGATCTTTGTGTCCAAGAAAACCATATAACCTTGCTTACTTTTGGATACATTGACAGACATAATCCAAATAGAGTAACTGAAATTGAAAAATAAATTAGAAAAAGCTTTCTAAATGTTACTCTTTGGCTTGATCTGGAGACCAAAACTATAGCTATCACACACACACACACACACACACACACACACACACACACCACATTTGTATATGCTAGTTCAAATAAATAATAATATAACAGATTATATAAATACAAAGTAAAATACTTATATAAAATTACTTCACTATCCTTCCCTTAAACTTAACTTGATTGTGTCTCTGAATCTGTTCACATCACCTAGTCATTGTGGCTGTACTTAGATAATGACTTGTTCTTATAAGACCCTTAGACTCTTACAGTAAATTTAATACTGATTTTTAAATTTCCCAGTGCTCCTGTATCTTATTAAAGTGAGCTAGGTTGAAAAAAAAAAAAGCCAGTAAATAGATGCATGAACATTTTCTGATTGCTTTGTTTTTTGCTTTCTTGAAGTGGTGAACCATTATGTATTTTGAGTGGCAGAAAAAAAAACTATTAGTGTCTTGATTATTCATCTCCTATCAGTCAGTCTTCAAGCTCTTTCTATTTCTATGTATTTATATCTTTTGAGGTTAATGGTATTTTATGATGAAAGTATTTGGAGTAGCCTTTGGTCATTACCTAGTGACCCTGTCAACCAAGGCAAGGATTTTTTATCTGACATCTGTGACAAGTTGTCAGCTGACCTTTCCCTGCACACATCTAATTGCCAAGGGCTCCCACTCCCTGTTATGATCTTTTCATGGCTGGAGAGCTATATGTAGAATAGTGGTTCTCATCATGTGAAGCTGAAATCTGTCATTTCATCTCCTATCAGGGTTCACTCTCCACCTAGATCAACAGGTGCTACGTCACTCTCTTCTCCCTTGCCTGCTTTTCTCAAATATTTGAAGGTGGTTTCCAGGTTGCAGGAAACTGTAAATACTACCTGATGGAGCTGCATCACCACGGCTCCCGAATACCATTTCTGCCGTCTGTCTTTCAATACACTTTCTATTTTAGTTCCTCACAACTATTTACAAGCAAAAATTAGCTAGCCTGTTTTCAATATGAATGATACAAACTAAACTAAGGCCAGGGGCTGTCTTCATCCTTCTGTTTCCCCCTCCTCAAGATCCTCATAGTCCTTCCTCTTTCCTATCTTACCTTCCTCCTTGCCTTCCTGCCTTCTGTAAGATCATGTTGTTTAATGGAATAAATGTCTAGAATCTTGTTTTAACCCCATTGAGGGGAGCCGACAGAAGGCAGCTATCATCTTTGCAGCCATCTTGAGCCATATACCCTGATAAGAGATTTGATTACAATAGCCTACAACAGCTGAGCACACTCTGATAGCATCTTGCTTTAGATACCCAAGATCTTCCCTTGGGTGTGTGAGACTTAAAGCTGTGATTTAGAGCTGAGACTTAAGGGCGTGACTTAGAGATCAGATTTAGAGAAAAGGCCTGAGGGCATGACTTAAAGGCATGACTTAGAGGCGTGGCTTAGAAGTGAGACATATAAAAGGCAAGAGGCAGACAGAAGAGTTCAGTACAACTTGGAACTAGGAATTAGGTTAGAGAGTACAACTTGGAGTTAGTTATTAGGCATTAGGTATTAGGCACTTGGCACTTGGAGGAAGAACTTGGAATTAGACATTAGGCACTTAGCACTTGGAAGAAGTAACTTGGAACTTGGAGGCACTAGGGACTAGGAACTAGGGACTAGGAACTCAAGATTTGGGACTTAGACTAGGAAGAGAGACTGAAGAATAAATGGGATTGAATCACACTCTATCTGGTCCATGCTTCCAGGAGCAGAAGGTGACCAATTTATATTTGTCTTTATTCCTGGATCTATAAAATGTTCCAAATTGTTATGTAGGAAGATGTGTTTGGTGCCCTGTGTTCATATGCAGCAGGTTTTTTGGCCATCTTTACTTAAATACTTCATATTTCACAAGGATATACAAGTAAATACACTTTTACTATTGGCTTTATCACTGAGATAAGGTCATTGAAGTAAATGGAAATTTTATGTTTTCTGTGTTTTAAGAAAGGGGATGGAATTTTGTGATAGGACTTAGTTGATTTTCTGTATGTTTGTGTTGTGTGTGTGTGTGTGTGTGTGTGTGTGTGTGTGTGTGTGTGTGTGTGTTATTTAATCATAGGCAGTGTCTCTTACTGGCCTGAAACTCCCCAAGTAGGCTAGACAGTCTTGTTGGTAAGCACCAGCTGTCCATAACATGACTGTGCTTTCCCAATGCTAGAGTTAAAAATGCTCAACAACAGGCACAATTTTTGTGTTTATGTTTTGGGAATCAAAGAAAGTATTTACTGGATAAGCTACTTTCCCTGTTCTATCCATTGAGACCTAATTAATCAGTAATTAGAACTATGTATGACACATTTATATAAATAAGTACTCTAAATTAATATTTAACGGAGAAGTCCAGTGTACTTTGGGTACTGAGTTACCCACAATTGCAAAATCATGAAAAGTCTAAAACTAAAAGCCAGAGGTGTGTACATGCAGGAAGCCACTCTGCAGCTCATTTGCAGTTAATTTTGGGATTACACTGGACCATGAGTTCTTGACTTAATTTGCAGTTTTGGGACATAGCTAATTTGGTATTTGGTTTGTATCTTTTTAGTTCCCTTACTGAACACAAGCTACACAACAAAGCTGAATGCAATAAAATGTCCCTTGGTGACAAGTTACAGTGAGCATGCTCCCAATTTCAATGAAGTAAGGTACAAGTCACAGTGCTGAGTCATGATGTCTTTGCTGGGGTGCAACCTGTCTCTATCAGTCTGCCTATCACCACTACCAAGACAGATCTTTCACAGTAATCTGACATGATTTTCTGTTCTTCTTTTTTTCTGCAATGTAGTGACTGTCCAGAGTGGTGCTGGCTGACTTAACTGTGTATTAAAAAAAAAAAAAAAAAAAAAAAAAAAAAAAAAACTCCATTTTATGCTGGGTCATTATACTACTATGGCAGAAGATAGATCCCATAGGATATCGATGATTCTGAACACTTCGTTCTATCAAGAAAATCAGTATCTAAGTGTCCATCATTTACCAAGCATCATGCTTCATTTTGGAAATATAAAACATTTACTAGGTTCTTTCTCTTCAAAAACTCAAAACCTTTTTGAAGAGACTCATATGCAAACAAATACTGACAGGGTAATTCTTCTATGACCCTGTGTACAAACTGATTCTGCAAAGGTTAGATATCAGTTAAGACGGTCAGAAAGGGAAAAAGGCGTAGGATATGGTGAGGGCCATGAGGAGTGTGCATCTTCTAAAGTGGCATCCATGCCAGATAGGATAAACACTTCCTACTCATACAGAAAACTACAAAGATGCCTGTCAATTAAAGGCTCTTTTTTGGGGCTAGGGAGGTGGCTCACTTGGTAAAGTATTCACTTTCTGAGCATGAAGATCTGAAATTGGTCACCAGAGGTATATGTAAAAAGCCTGGCATACTGATCTGCCTTTGTAATCACAACATTGTGAAGACCATGGTACATAGATCACCAAGGCTGTCTTGCCAGGTAACCAAACCTACTTGCTAAGTTCTAGCCCAGAGAGAAAGTGTACCTTAAAAATAAGAAAGTAAATAAATGTGGATGGTAGATATGAGGGAATTCTACCCTACTCAGTCTTCTGCCACACAAATGTGCATACATACATGCACACATGTGTGACTCTGCACACACACCCCACCCCCTATAACCTAGATAGTTCAGTGGGGTTTTTCTTGAATTCTAAGGTTGACACATATTGACAGTTAACATTAAAGTGGATTACTTTATTAAATTATGGGCTCAGAGAAAGTAAGGGGATCTAAAATGTGATATTTGTAAGCATCCAATGTTCTTTATCTGCCCATAAAAACGGGCAGCTGAATTCTAACCTGGCTGCACGGTCACCCTTTATAGCTGGCTAGAAAGCCAGGGAACAAACAAACACGTGCCATCCCACATTAGTTTCAGTCTCAGTTGGCCAAACATCAATACTTGTAAAGACCATGACTACTCAACTCCATCTAGTGACCCTTTACTCGCAGACAGGGACAACTGTGTCTGGGCAAGCAAATACTCATGTGTTGGTTTGTTTCAACAACCCTCCCAATAGCTATAATATCAAACTGGACTTGTTAAATGATGTTAAAAATTACATAACATAAAACTACATGATAGGCTTTTCAAAATTATCAACTCACTTTTCTCTTCAGTCCTTCATTCATGATAGTTAGGTGAACATGCGACATGATTTTTTTCTGTAGGACTTTGAGCAGGATATTGAACTAGAAACTACTGAGACTCTTACACAGCTATGTACTTATGGGACAGAGTACAGATTTGGCCCAAAAAATTGGTTTCTTAAGTGATGGCCTCAAGGAAAAAAAGGAACTAAATATAATCAGAGAAACAATAGCAATTTATAAAAATGAAGGGTTGTCTTGTTGGAAATGAGTCCAAGAAATTAGGGTTTGCCTTGATCCTGCAGGTTTGTTGGCAATGCGAACTGATGAAGAAATGAAATAGGTATGAAAACTACCATTACATTGTTTGACGCATGACAATCCTCTGATATTAACTAAGATGTTCATAACTTTAAGGCAACAGGTTTATTTTCTGTGTAACTAACCTATTAATACCCACAAATAAAACACAGCATAGTTCATAGAGAGAAAAAATACCTGGCTCTTATCTCTTGGAGGACCTTATTCTCAGGATAGTTTTTATATAGTGTTCTGTATTGTATTGCATGGTAGACAAACAAAGTAATATATTACTTGCCATGAGATGACTCCAGTCTAATATGGCAGAGGCTGTCCTTCTTTAAAGTTCTCAGAATTCTGCCTGCCTGCAGCTGATGGAGCCCATCACAAGCAGCCTCTGGTATATTTGAGTATAGACTTGAGGGACAATGAACTGAGTTTTTCATTTTTAATTTTTTATGAATCTTAGGAACTGTGAATTCTAGAAATGTTTAATAAGAAGTGGTATGAGCATGACACAAAAAGGAATTGGATTTCCATGTATTTTTAGGGCATAATTTTGATAGAATTTAAGCATGCATAGCTCAAGGGAACTAGAATTCTACTCATTCTGGATTTCATATCTTCAACTTTTGCCTATAGATGTATAAAAATTTCCATAATGTTTATTAAAATGGAAGCTTATTTCTGGCTTGGCCTATGAAATTTTGTTAACACAAACGATAGCACTGCCTGCGTTCTTCATTTTAACTCCAAGACTGAAGATGTCACACCAGTTTTCCTTTGGCAGGTGGGATATCCAGGAAGCCCTATCATTTTTAAGCCTTGGGTAGAAATATATAAATTCAGCTACTTTCTTGAATGAAAGTTCAGTCTATTCTCCCTTCAGTCACTAAGCAAGAACTGAAGGATGAATGTTGCCTGTAAGTGGCAGCCAGTGAAGCCTGATCACAGGTAGACTTCAGTAATTTTAGAATAAAATAAAGATAAAATGATACAGATAGAAAATGCATGAGTAAATTTTAGTATTTTATCTTAAAGTACAATATTTTTGTCATTTTGGCACTAAATGTACCTCACTTTATAATTGTTGCCTCGTGACATGACAGGGTCATAATGCATCTCTTCAATTATTAAATCATTTACCACCACGATGCCCATCATTCTTGCATGTGGGCATGTTGACATCACAGGCAATATAATACAATATTAAAAAATAACTTACCTGCTTAGAGTTTTTCCCCATCCTAGTTGTGAATATGGTTGCCACATGGAGAACTCTGGTCAGCTTTCAAAATTCCCAAGCAACCAAGATTTGAGAGAACAGCCAAAGGTGGCTGTTCATTGGTGGGCCTTCTCTGTTAATCTTTTTCAGTCTTCCAAGGGTGAAGAGAGGACAGGAGCCTTCTAACTAACAGTAGTATACCATTCAATGCCAGCTCAGGGGTGCAGCTCTTATGCATCAGGACATGGTCTTTTGAGGCTTGGCAGATAACCATTAGTCTTTCAAGGAGCTGGGTTTTCAGTTTCTGTCTTTGGTTTTTGCCCATTGTGCTGGCTACTGGCTAGTTTTATGTCAATTTGACACAAGCCAGAGTCATTTGGGAAGAGGTAACTTGTCTGAGAAAATACTCTCACAGATTGGCCTGCGCACAAGCCAGTGGTGCATTTTCTTGATTGATGGTTGGTATGAGAAGGCCGAGCTCAAACTGGGTTCATAGTCCTGTGTGCTATAAGAAAGCAGACTGTCTAAGCCATGAGAAGCAAGCTAAAAAAGCAGTGTTCTTCCATGGCTTCTGCTTCAGTTCCTGCTTTCAGAACCCTACCTTGAAGTTCAGTCTGACTTTCTTGCACAATGAATTGTGACATAGAACCATAAGTGAAATGAACCCTTTCCTCCCCAAGTTCTTTTTGGTCAAAGTGTTTCATCACAATGATAAAAACTCTAACTAAAACAACAACCTTCTTCTCTTATTGTCTTGTTCCACTGCATTTTCTCATTTGTCTCCACTTCCCACTGCCACTTTCCCTAGTCATTTCTGGAGCTGCCTTCCCTCAACTACTACTGCTCTCCACATTCCCACTACTGTTACTGCCACTGATTGACACTGCCATTGCCTCCTCTGTATACTTGCAGTTGGGCATGCAAAGATCATTTGGAAAAAAAACCCTTTTATTGGGTTTAATGAAACATCAGAGGTAGCACAGGAGGGCCTCCCAGCTGATCCTAAAAGTGAGTTGAACAACCTGGTTATATATATGAAAGTGAATTTGGACAAAATGTGGCATAAGAATATGATTTTTAAATTGCACATCACTGGACAACTTCAAACATTATACAAAAACAATCACATCAGAGGATAGTCACAGCCCATCCATCTGTCCATCATAAATGTTTCTATGAATTACTACTAAACTGGTTTTTTTGGACCCGAGTGAAGTCAGAGTTGAAGAATGTTAGTCAGATCCAGGATCCTAGAGGAGCTACAAACAGGGTTATGCAAAGTTCATCTCGACTTGACTGGCATGCTTATGAAGGTTTTTTGAAACAGTGCAGACTATACTATCATGAAGCTTCCTGAAGCAGGAGCTACGTCTTCAACATCTGTGATGACAATATTCTTTGTAACTGGAATACAATCCTCTTCAGTAGCTCCTGTCTCAGATCTATGAGGCATGTGCACGTAGGGGGTTGGTTGAATAGCTCACTCTTAGCAATTTCATTTACTCACAGAATAATAGAAAAGAATCTTTACAGCAAACGGCTTAATGAGAGTTCAATCCAAAATTAACATCCTAGATACCATCTAATAATACTTTCCAGAAGTTAAAGTATCTAATCCTGGCACCATGTCACAGGAAGACTCACGCTCCTGTCTCACAGCCTTCCTAAAAGCTTGATATTTGAGGGAGAGGAGATAGATGCCTTCAATACAATTGATATCTTCAATTCTTTGAAAAGTCAAATGTGGGGCTGCAGAAATGGCTCAGTGTTTAAGAGTGCTGGTATTCAGCTCCCAGTGCAATCTTTAGCTTCAGTTCCAGAGGCCTGGGTGCCCTTTCTAGCCTCCATTGGTGCTCAACACATGTTATACAGATAAACATAGGTACATGCAAACAGTTGTCCTCAAAAAATAAAAGTAAATCTAATTTAAAAAGTCAAATTTACTTAATATAACAGTGTTCATAGAGTTTAAACCTCACTTTAAAAATAAATCATGTAAATGTACAAATGCTGGTTGCTTTTGGCCTTACTTTCTTGCTTTATCGAAAGATTATTTTCACATTCTTTATATTAAAATTTAAATTTTTTTTTAAAAAATTGATTGTTAAATTTTTAAAAAGCTTATTGTAGAAAATCAATACATAGCTGTGTAATAGTGAACAAATAATATTTATATTATAACACTTAAGATTCAGGATGATCTCTTAACAAGTTCTAATGCTGTAGGTCTAGGACTTGTGTAGGCAATTCCTGAGAATTAAGCAAAATAATAATGAAATTTAACCTTTATTTTAATGCTCTTACCATGCAGCTACAAAGTATATAACACAATCAGTCAAATGTTAAAAAAAAGTTTTCCTACTTGACAAGAAACTACTTTTATTTATCATCTAGGATCAATAACGTTTTTAGTTACTTTTCCATACAGACAGTCCAAAGCCCACTTAGGCCGAAAGACCATGCATCCCATTGTAAATGACAACAATGAATTTAGAACATGAATTTTTATTTTGGTGCTTCTTAGAGTTGGTACTATTAATGCTGTATTAACTGTTCTATTATTTTAATTTGGGGTCATTGTTTGTTTGTTTGTTTGTTTGTTTGTTTGTTTGTTGAGACAGAGTCTCTCTGTGTAGCCCTGACTGTCCTGGAACTCACTCTGTAGATCAAGCTGGCTTTACACTCATGTAGATCTTCCTGGCTCTACCTCTCAAGTATTGGGATTAAAGGCAAGTGTAACCATACCTAAAAATTTTAGGTTTTTTGTGTGTGTTTTTAATGATGAAACCAGTTTGAATCTGGTAAGATATAAAAACAAAGTTCTCTTATTGTTGAGGTTAATATTTAAAATGGTGGCATCTGATTTGTCTTGTGTTACAGAGCCACCATGTTCCTGACTAGGTTGGGCCTGAGGTCACAAGCAGCCAAGTGTTCTCGCTGCTGTCATGGCTCAGGCCACTGGCTCAGGCAGCCAGAGACACAGGCCCTGCCACCCATGAGACACCAGCATGGGAGATGGCTCTGCCAATGTTCCACATTGTCTCCACAAGGTTGGACTGAGCCCTGCCATCCATGCAGTACCTGGTAGAAAAGAGATTCTAATGTTTAAAGATTATCCAATAGCTTTATATAGTTGATAATGCGCAAATAAAAAGATGCCCAATTAGTAGCGTTAATCAGTTAACTAATGTAGATATACGTTGTTACCCCAAACTGCTCCTGACACATGTGTGGCCATCCATGGCTTCTCTGTCTCTCCTCCCTCTTCTCTTCTTCCTCTCCTTGCTCCTCCCAACTTGCATGGAAAGTTTCCCACTACATATCACCCTTCCTGTTTAAAAAAAAAAACAACAACAAAAATAAAATCCCCACCTTTCTCTCAAAATACAATTAGTGCACAACTATGCCAATTTGTATCAGTAAGGTACAAGATAGACCTAATACCCAGTTCATCATTTTTGTTAACTAAATAGAACCTCTGTCAACTCTACTAACTAAAAAGACTTAGTTCCGAACATGGCTTATGTCCTGGCTTTAGAATGAAAGTCAGCTAAAAACCATCTTCTCAAATCTGTTTTCTTAAAGTAAATAGCCTGGGTTGGCTATGAGACTATAAGTCTTCAACTCCATAAGATATTCAGAATGACTGAATTACCTGAAGATATGGGAGGCACAAAGCATAGCTTCCAAAACTTAGTCAATTTATAGAGAAAGCTGATTACCTGGACAGTCCTTTACTTCAAAATGTTGGAGCATCTGTTTTTCAGCCTTCTGGCCCAGGATCTAGTAATGTATGCTTTTTAAGGGCTAATCACTCTGTCTTGGCAGATATAATCAGTCGACTATTCCGCAAGTGTGTCCTTTTTCTGGACAGTATATTGTCTATAGATGAAAAGAGGCAATTTTTGCCTAGTGGCTGTCTCACCACAACTGGAGTAACTCCAAAGATGCTCAATCTCTTCTTAGAATCTAAGAGAGGGAAGCTTTCAGGAGTAGACAGTTCTCTAATCAAATGAACATTAATATAGGAATATTTGTAACTTCAATTCTGTGGGAAAAAAATCAGTTAAAAAATTTAAAGAAGGACTGGGTCTAAGCCTTGTACCCACCAATTTTGACTTAATAGAAGAAAATGTACCAATGAAACCCTTGAATTTGAAATAAAAATAAATTTTGTACCATTTAAGAAATTATAACTTCAGCTTAATAACAATTATACAGATTTCTAACAATTAGGTTATGGCTGTGTAATCAATTCTAACTATCCCTCCCTGTTCCAATAAAACCATTACTTTTCCCTAGAAGGAAAGCCTAATATATTAACCCCCTCAGTCCCTAAGCCCAGAGAATTGGAGCAGCGACCCTTCATTAACTTCTTCAAGCTGATTATAGGCATTGAGATATTAGAAGAGGGGTGGGGGGAAGGGTAAATTGATAAGCCTCTGATGACTTTGTCTTCACTGTATCTAGCTGAAGTTCCAGGACATCAGAGGTTTGAGCAGGTTTGCTCAGCTTGTTTGATGGGTAGATATGCCAAGGCTGTGTATTTCTACAATATATAATTCTCAAAACAAATTTTAATATCAACATAATTTTTTGGTGAATTCTGGAATCTAGTCTTTTGGCAGCCTGCCTCTGTCATGTCTAATCCATATAATTCTGAGAGGTAGAAATACCTTAATCATCTCTTCTGAAAACACACAGAAAAAACATTTTTTCCCAAAGCGTAATATCCTTGAGCCAGTAACCAGAGAAACCTTTATCTTCACCTCTTTCCCAGAGGGAAAATATAACCATAAAACTGAAAATCACACCCATCTTGAAAATAAAAGCAGTTTAATAACTAAAGTACTGTATGTGCCTATTTTTAGGCCTTCCCTATTTTGCCAAGCAGGAAATAAGCCCAGAATTCCCATGGGGCCCATGCTAGACAGAACCTGAGTCTACTGTGAGGCAATACAACTTTATATCATCTGAATACACCAGATTTACACGATCTTTCTGTTTGGCTCTCTGCTAGAACAGTCTATATTTATACACTACACTCTCTTCTCTACAGTCAGTGACAATTTTCCCTAAGTTCCAAACCGTGAGTGAAAATCCCCACTTGATTCAGACATATCTGTTTATAAATCTTTCCTAAAAGCAAATTATCTCTATATTGTAACTTTATACTTAAATCAGTAACTGCTCCACAACGGAGGCTTATTTATTTAGCTCTCTTGACTCAGAGAAGCTAATAATGTATACCTGTCTAGGCACAGAGCCACAGAATTTTCTCTACCTATCTTTGTTCCCAACTGCAGGCAAGATTCCCCATGTGAATCGGACAAAACTGTTTCTAAATCTATCTTTTAATTCACAGTTCAAATCTCTGTCATATAAGTAAGCTACTTCCTTCTTAACAAAAAGCAATCTGTGTTTCTTCACAGCAGGGGACAAGCGGTTTTTTATTCAGGGTTTCCATATTAGGAGTCACATGACTTATCTCAGTGCTTACTCACTTGGTTTCTTTTTTAAAAAAACTACAACTTTAACTCTCATGTGAAAAAGACTTAACTTTCTAGTGAATTCGTGCCAAATGTTAGGTGCCACTTTGTTGAGGTTAATATTTAAAATGGCAACACCCAATCTGTCTTGTGTTACAGAGCTGCCATGTTCCCGACTAGGCTAGGCCTGAGGTCACAAGTGGCCACATTATCTCCCTGCTGTCGTGGCTCAGGCTGCCAGCTCAGGCTGTCGGCTCAGGCCACAGACTCAGGCAGCCAGAGACACTGGCCCTGCCACCCATGAGATACCAGCATGGGAGATGACTCTGCCAATCTTCCACATTGTCTCCACAAGTCTGAGCTGAGCCCCAGACCATCCCACAATCCACATGGTACCCGGTAGAAAAGAGACTCTAATGTTTAAAGGTTATCCAATAGACTTATATATTTGGTAATGCTCAAATAACAAGATGCCCACACAATTAGAAATGTTAACCAATTAAGTAACACACACACACACACACACACACACATACATATATATGTGTATATACACGTATATGTATATATATATATATATATATATATATATATATATATATATTAGTAGGAGGTCAGAAAATAATAAACTAAGTGCTGCAGAGTCCCAACTAATTCAGGCAGACACTGTGACTGATACAATCTTCAAGGAAAGATAAGTAAATATGGGGCTTTGTGGGGTGTTCATGTTTTTAGATTATTCTGTATACATGTGCACTGCCACAAACTGTTTTCAGCTTCAAAAGCAAGCACTCTCTATATCACCATGACACATTTTCCCCTAAACTACACAATATGGATAACAAAACCCATTTCCAGATCAATTTAAGTTTAGTTTCTAGCCAGAACGTGAGATGAGGCCGTAAGGAACTTTGTCTTGCAGCAGCACTTGTCTCGTTTGTGCATAGGGAAGTGCTCAGACCCAGCAGTGCTGCTTCCAGATGTGGCTCGGAAGAACCAGATAATAAACCCAGAGTTATGAAGGCCATACGATTACACTGAGTGTTGGGCAGCTAGCTGGGTTTGCATTTAGATTTTCTGCATGGCAGAGGATACTCGTATCAGAGGTTTCCAAAATAATATATTAAATGTCACTAATGACTATCCAAAAAACTACATGAAATTATTACATATCTCTAAGAAACAGAGCATGTTTTCCAGTTCCCTACAAGGTTCCTGTCACTGAGACTAGATACTTGGTTTATAGGTTAAGAGCATAGACTCCTGTCACAGAAGCCAGAGGTTCAAGTTTCTACCACCCACATGGGACAACTTACATCTAACTGCAACTCTGACTCAAAGAGATCTGACGCCCTCTTTGAGATTGTGAGGCCACTACATTCATGTGTATATGGTATACATGTGTGTGCATGCACAAACACACACACACACACACACACACATACATACATACACACATGTAAAAATAGAAAGCAAATCTTAAATTCTATCACTACTTAAGCTTTTAGGAAGATGCTTCTACTTATTTCTTTTTTATAAAAGATTTTATTGGTTATTTTATTTATTTACACTTCACATGACCCCCCCCCCTTTAAAAAAAAAGTGTCTGCAGTATTTAATCAGAAATAACCATTCACTAAGGATTTCTGAGTTTAGAGTAAATGATCTACAAAGTATGTGAAGGATATGTAGTATATTACAAACACTTTAGATATAGGGTTTAAGCACCATTCAAACAGATATCTGCAGGAAGAATCCTGGAGGCAGTCTCCCAAGGGCACCAAGGCACCACTCTGTTTATATTAGTGGTAATGGGAGTCGAACAAAATGTTCATCAAATAAATACAAGGTAAATACATGACAAAGCCCACCAAAGTTGATGAGGTAATATATTGTTTGCCTCCAAAGTCTCCAATATACTTATATATTAAAGTCATGGGAAAACTCAACCATAAAGAACTTCACTATTGTGAATCCAGCTCTAAACACCCATAAAATGCAAAGGAATTAGTCAGTGCATTCTCTATCGTAAAACTACCCCATATTATTTTATAAATATGTGTCTTGAGTCTGCGTGCAATAGCTCTAGCTTATATTTATTAACATGGGAGAGCATGAGTTATACTTAAGTAATCAGGTAATACTTTCTTTATAAATTAATTTTCAGTAAGTATTTCCTGGAGGAATAAATAAACTAAGTTAGTAATAAAGGAGCAACAATATTTTTCATTATAAATTATGCAGGTTAGTAATTTATTCTGCATCCAGACTCTAATTATCATTATCTAAATTAAGGGATTAAACGCTCACAATTATTAAAGATATAAATATTTGAAAAGTTTCAATACATATTAATGATTTATGATTAAAAGTATTACAGGTAAATATTTTCAGAACTCAATGATTACTTCAGGTAGGGAAAGTAAATGATAAGAGTGGTTGATTCAGGGTCTCTGTGAAAGTATTCTGTTAGACGCAGAACAGGAAATATTAGCACTATACTCTCTATCAGAATAAAAGCAAGCAGTATTTTTTAATTAGGTCTTTTTGTTATTATTCAAAAGAGCCAAAATATATATGTGCCAGGGGAATAGCACAGGGAATGAGTTTGTTCCTAGCATTGATGAGGTCTTAGGTTCAGACCTGAGAACTGAATTAAAAAAAAAAAAAAAAAAAAAAAACTAAACACAAGCTTTACAATATCCAATCAAATCTGGACTTGAAAATTTAAAGAGTATCTAGAGAAAGCAATACAATATGAATTATTTATGTATGGAAATCTGAAGACTACCATAGTAATGAGTAATAATTGTTCTTACTGTGAGATCACGACTAGGAGGTAAGGAGGTATAATTATTACAGAGATTATTCTAATTTACAGGCTATATTTTCCAAAAGATGTTTTAATTAACAGAAATAATTTGTAGATTATGTCACATTATTTATTCAATAAGTAATTAGGACTGTTTATATCAATAGTTGCAATAATTGCAGCTACAGATTCTCAATCACTTCATGTACCTCAGTTGTGCTACTTAAATAGGTATGTATAGGTATATGCATACCATTAGTTAGACAAGGTAAATAATAAGACTAATTGATTTAGAGATGTGTGTGTGTGTGTATGTATCTTCACACTCATATCTAGTTTTCATATTAACTCACATATAATGCTATAACTACCATCCACCTTTTCATCTTAGAATTTTCTGACCCTCTAATATATAAGTATAAGTTTATACCAGAAAAAATATGAGCTGCACTTGCTTGTTTCCATTAGGAAGAAATTTGCTATCAAAAGTTATAGGCTAATAATGCATCTCTTTTTAAAAATCATTTATTGCCCATTTGTTACTATTTCTTTAGTGGGAAGTACATTTAGGTAATGGGGGAGACAGATATGTCTTCTGCTGAAATCACATCTATTCATCTATTAGAAGGCAGCCATTTGTGGCACAAGGAAGTGGAATCTTAGCATCCTATTTCTAAGTAAGAGTGCTCAGGGTCACTGCTCCATTGACTTTGCAATCTCATTTTACAAAGTCAATTCTCCACAGTTTCGTCATCAACTTCCTGTCAGAGAGGTTTTCTTTAGCTACTTGATTTTTTTTTTTCTACGAAAGGGAATTAAAAGAGTGAAAGAATTTTAGGTCTTTTGATTCCGGAGCTCAGTGATTGTAAGCCATTTGACAAAATGGCATGAAATGGGCTCCTAACAGCCATTGGACCTCCCATAGAACAAGGCACAGCTGTTGAGATAATTTATTTGTGCTTTGGAGAAGTGATGTGTGGTTTCTCAAGTGTTTTTTCTGCTTCTTGATACCCTGTTTTTTAGAGTTCTTTGTAAACCACCATCCATTAATTTGCCTGTGAAATTGATTTCTGCCCATCGATAGACTCAGCTTTGCAGACAGAAACACATTAGTAAATATCTATCATACACCCAGCACGTGCACATTTTAGCCAAGGACCTGCACCTACCAACTCTCAAGTGCTGCTCATCCAATCCATTACATCGTTGCTTTTGTTTCTTCTCCATTGTCTTCTATGCCTCCTTCAGAATTTTTGCACACGCCCATACATTTCTTGATGCAGTCTCAAATATTGTTGTAATCTTAAATTTCATATTGATTTCACTGTTCCAGAGGGATCTGATTTATAAACAAAGTATCTAGGTAAAGATTGAAGTTTGTCAATCTCCCAAACCTACTTGATTTATGTTACTGTCTCTGAACTTGAGATACATGCACACTTCAGTAAAGATAATCATAGCATGTCTTCTTTCTAGATAAGAACCATTTGGGTATAATGTAGCCTATATAATCTCAAGCATAAAAACAGGCCTAACCTGTGCTGGTTATATTTTTGTCAAAACTTGACAGAAACTACCTAAACCTAAAGTGAGGAGTTTTCTCTATCAGCATGGCCTGTGAGCATGGCCATGGGCCCCTGGGGTTGGATCATTTTCTGGATGAATAGTTGCTGTGGGGCCCTTTTCTCGTCAGACCACAGTTGGTGTTTTTCACAACAAAGAAACTCAAACAATAACACTTTCCTATGCTTGAACCCTTTGCTTAGTTCCACCTTCTCTTTAGATCTTTGATTCCCCACTCTTGTGGTTTAGTACAGAAGCAGCCATGCTGCTGGACTGACTGACTCATCATTACCTAAGAAAAGGGATGTCTGCCTTTATGTCCTGAGGGTTGCTGAGGGATAAATGGGGTGCTCAGTCTATGTATGGCATCTACTCCTCCTAGCTAACTGGGAGCATTTCAGAAGAGGGAGATGGAAAGGGAGAGGGGAGGGGCAGGGAGAGAGGGAGAGACACAGAGAGACACAGAAAGAGACAGAGAGAGACATAGAGAGACATAGAGAGACAGAGACAAAGATACAGGGACAGAGAGACCAAAAAAGAGAGCATGCGCTTCGATAGTGTGTAAAACCTGTGGCGTTCCATTAGCAACAGGCCATGAGCCCCACAGTGTGTAAAACCTATGGAGTGAGGGTCATCCCCGGGAGAGAAGGCTCACGAGTCGCCATGGCATATAAAGGCTGAGGAGTTAGCCCACTGATAAAGATGAGCTATGAGAGCAGGATTTTGTGTGTTAATGTTAGAGTCTCATTAATCCACTGGTGCACAGCCCCAGCCCTGTGCCCCTCAGACTGCTAACGAGCCAGCATTCCTCCCTTTAGAGTTCTGAGCTTCATATAAAAACACAGAGGCTGGGCCAAGAGGACCTGCAAGAATCTCAGTTAGTGCCACCAATTTGAGTGGAAGGAAGGCGTTAAGCAATTTAGAAGGAATCTAAACAAAGGCGAAGCATTGGGTGTAGGGAGGGAGGATACTTCTCTCCGAGCTAGCAAGTCTGTGTCGTACTCCAGTGAACATAACAGTCAGTCCATAATGGGCTTTCTGAATGATGTGCAGCAAAACACTAAGGGAATGATGGGGACAGAATAAGCCGTGCCCTTAGAAGTCTCCTGGTAATTCTACAGTGAAGCTGCTACAACACTTTTTATTTTCATCAGAAAAGTTAACTTCAGGCAATTACAACAATTGGTTCCAGGTGGTATTTTTACTCTTCCTGATGGCCATCTGTTTGGCAAATGGCAGGGCCTTTCCCAGCATTGTTGTTATGGCACATTGTTTCAAGTGACATAAGTGATGGCTCAGTTGGACCCTGGGGTAATTATCTGCTTCAGTGTTGTTACAAAAGGGCACAGAGAAGAGTAGAAAATGTACCGGAAAAACATTGCCTCTCTTATTGATTACAACTGCTTCTCTACAGGTGGTTTGTTTTATGTTGATAGTTCATCTCCATCCTCAGGGGCATCGGGGAGTCAGAAAGAGGAGAACAGGAGGTGAGGCCAAGCTACAAAACCTCAAAGCCTCCTTCACTAACACACTTCCTCTAAAAGACCCCACCTCTTTAAGATGTTAGAAACTTCCAAATCAGTGCAACTAGCTGCAGGCCAAGTGTGGCCTCTTGGGGCCATTCTATGTTCAAGTCACAATGCCCTTCATGAGGAGTGTATGGTGTGAGCTAAGTAGTTGTCACCAAACTGTGTTAGCCCTGTTGCCTGGCAATGCTAGTTAGACATCTAACTGGATGTAACACATAGTTCAGAGATGGTTGCTAGAAAGACAATTTTAAGACTCATCAGCATAAAACAATGAGAAACTCGGGGAAGTTTTCGAACTAGAGAAAGGAGAAAGTGAGTATACTGGCCCATGCATACAATCCCAGCAATTGGAAGGCAGAGCATGAAGGACTGATGCCAGTTCAGGATCACCCTGGTCCATGTAATGAGTTATAGACCAGTCTTGGATATAAAGTGAGACCCTGACTCATAGATAATAAGTAAGACTGTCATCCCACATCATTAATGCTTCAACAATAAGCAAGAGAAAGACAGAAAAAGCTAAGCAGGCTACATCTTGTCAGCATATGCTTAGTTTACACACACACACACATACACACACACACACACACACGACTTGCCTAAGGGAGAGAAACAGAAGGTAACTTTAAAATTGCTTTATTTACTCATTTTTGCTATTATGAAAGTACTGTGTACATGTGTGTAATTCTCACAGAAATCCTGTGGGAAATGTGAATGTTCTCATTTTAAAGGGAAGAAGTTGAGGCTTAATAGAGTTAGATAATAAGGAGCTGGGCTATTTTCTTTCGTGATTTTTTTCTGCTTACATCTCTCAATGCACTGTGCCTTGTTACCAATATCTGCCTCACATCCCTGGGTGCATAGAGAATAAAGCAGGCTACAGTCTAATGGCGCGCATGGGCATCTGGTTTTATTCAGGAGTTTCAGGACAGAGCTAAAGTGCAGCTGCTGCACCACTGGGCTTCCTGCTTTACCAGGAAAGTGAGGAACATGGAGAGCTAAGCTCCGCCACTCTCTCCTAAGGGAGGAAAAGAAGCCTCAGGGCCTGACCATCAATTCCCTCTTAGGGCACATCTCATCGTAAACCTCAGAAGGTATTAATTAAAGGGGGAAAGTATGATGGTTGACATTTGAAAATATTTTAGCAGTGTTCAATGACCACTTTTAGATCTGTTACTTTGAAGCAATTAGAATTAAGACGTGTTGTCTGAGTATCTTTACAAAGGTAATCAAATTGCGTAAGTACTAGATAATGTACATTTCTATGTATATATTTATACATTTATTTTCATTTATTTGCAGAAGGCCCTATTTTTTTGTTGACTAATGTGTAGAAGATGTAAGGTATTTAGGGGGTTGTTTCTTTGTATGCATGTGTGTGTCATGTGTATGTGATGTGTGTGCATGTTTGTATGCAGATGTATGTATGCATATGCATGCACTCATGTTTGAAAGTCAGAGAAGAATTTCAGTTGTCTGGTATAGAAACCTGCAATTTCCAAGGGCCTTAGAAGCCCTCCCTGTGTCTGTCCCACCCCCACAGAGTACTGAGGTGTAGTGGGCACATAAGCCACACCAGGTGCTTATGAAAATGCTAGGGATCTGAACTCAGGGCACCATCTTCATAGTTTTACTGCTAAACTATCTCCCAGGCCCGTGTTTCTTTAATATCTAAATACTCAGCCATGGACATTTCAGTTCATCTCTGCCTAGAGGCCAGTCTCTGGTTTGGTGCTCTGGCCCTGCCACGGAGTTTGGCTGGCACTGGAGCTTGGCTCTGTCTGCATCCATAGTCAGCCTTCCCCTCCATTTTCTTTTCCTCTACTGCCACCCAACATAGTCACCTCACTACATCCAAGTCAGACTTTACATATGCGTCTTCAAGGACATGGCTGTGCCCATGACTTGCCTACCTTCTACATTTCCCAGCCTATCCCTGGTTGCAGTCCATTACCAGTTAGTTACATAAAATCCTCTTGGCATCAGTCTTCTCTGCCAAGACACTGCTGTGTGTGCACCCCTTGCCCTCCACCTCTCCCCTCCCTTCTCTTCTCCTATTCCATCTACTTCTCCCTCAGCCTCCACACATCCTGTTACTATGCACTGCCCTTCCCAATGGACACTTCACATTTTCTCTGTCATGAAAGAAGGCAAATCTATTTAGCTCAGGCAAGTCTATACTTTCAATGCTTCTGAACATCCCTGAAGCATATGCTTTAAACTCTAGCCTCAAAGAACATGAGGAGGACGGAAAACTAGAGAGCAAACCTCAAATGGATACATCAAATTCATTTCACCGTGCCTTACATATGCTAAAAAATAGCCTGCACATCACCCATTAGAACAGAACTGTTCTTAGAGTTCATATGCTAATATCATATTTTATACACACAAAAATAATCATAATTTATTCTCCACAGTGTCTCTCCTTGATCCTTTTACTCATTTGTAATATTTCTTTCTGGACCTGATCCAAATATTCTCCTTTCTAAATCTCAAAGACCCAAACCAAAGGTCTGATGGAAGTAATTATACTTAAAACTCATTATCTTTCCATCATTCTGTTCCTTTTATAGTAATAAGAAAGTTTGCACTGGGTATATGGTTTCTCATGCTATCTGTTTGGGAATGACACTTCTACGTGCATGTCCTTTCATTTGAAAACAATCTGTATCCACTACCACACTCATGCTTGCCACCCCAAGAAGATATTTTTACTTTCTATGCATTTTATGAAACAAAAACTTCAAAATGAAAACAAAAAATATTATCAGTGAAAATTAAATTAGTTTTAGCTAATAAGTCAGTTTTACTTTGCTTTAGTTCTCAAATTTGAGTCCAAAATAGATCAGAATGATAAGAACTTCATTAGAGACCCAACAGATCAACCTGCTTGGAACACTTGAGTTGTCCTTTTACCTACTACACGTCTTGATGAGCTATTACCTGTGCTTTAAGGGGAGAAAATGTGGCCTGTGTGATACTGCATTTGCCTGCATCTGAATGCTCACAGGAAACATAAGCTTAAAGGACTTCAGTCACATCAGGAGAGGAATGTGGCCTATTCAATGAAGAGGTAGGGTTCCAAGCCTCTACCTGTGTTTGGCTCTGGTTTGGAGCTGTTCAAAGTTCATAAAAATGAATGCAATTTCCATTTCGGTCACTGTAAGGAATAAACAGAGCATCTAGAAGGGAAAACAGTTATCTCATGGTAGAAATAGCTGCAGACATTTTTCTCTGCCTCACATGCTTCCTCTGCATCCCAAGGATTTCAGGTACCTGACTTATATTTGTCATCTATACTAAGTCATAGGCATTCTTTCCCAAGCCAATGGAGCATCCTAGCTTAGAGGTCATCCCTCTGCGCTGTAGGAAAGGGTTCTAAGCTCTAAGCCCCACTTACCATTCCCTGATCTGCTTACACTGGTTCTCTCCTACTTACAACGATCCTCTCCACAGAAATTCATGCCCAGAAACCTACGTGGTGCCCCTTGAACAAACTTTACATGTTCTCTGAGGACTTTATGTGACAGCCCAAGCTTACTCTTTGAAAC
The DNA here is from genome assembly GCF_011762505.2 of Arvicanthis niloticus. Classification (NCBI taxonomy): domain Eukaryota; kingdom Metazoa; phylum Chordata; class Mammalia; order Rodentia; family Muridae; genus Arvicanthis; species Arvicanthis niloticus. The sequence continues at coordinate 9,798,350 of NC_047675.1, forward strand.
CATATTTGTCTATGCTTATTATTATAAAAAACCCATGGCCTGGACTTCTGTAACAGTGATGTATCTTTGTCACTCTTTGGATACCTTAAAAATATTAGTTTTACATTTATTCATTTTTGTGAAGTCATCTGTGCGTGTGCCTTCAAACACACACACACATACACACACACACACAGAGAGAGAGAGAGAGAGAGAGAGAGAGAGAGAGAGAGAGAGAGAGAGAGAGATATTAAAATAGTACAATGGATTTCCTAGAGTTGGAACTGCAGGGGGTTTTGAACCACCTAATAGTGCTGATCGAATCAGACTCAGGGCCTCTGCAAGAGCCACAAGTGCTCTGAAGCACTGAGTCATCTCTCCAACTCTGGAACAGAACTGTTCTTAGAGTTCATATGCTAATATCATATCCTAAAGTCAAGTCTTGAATTAATCAGAAGACATTTTAAATGTGTCTGATCACCCTGGAACCAGCCACAGAGGCTGTCCTTATAGACAATAGAAAGGACTCCATCCTTGATACCATTTATGAAATTTGCATGTTCATTTAAATATGTGCATGGTTGTTATACAGTTTTGCAGGTTCTTTTTTTAGTATTCTAACTATAACCCAGAAGTTCGAAAACTGTTGAAAGGTCATTTGTCACCAAGTATATCCACATGTCTGGTGAAGATGCAGGTCTAGCACACTAATGGAGTCATGTGGTCTCATGCATCTTGAGCTAATTTGATAAAAGAAAAAAAGAAAAACAAACCTCCCTCTTGATCTTAGCCTATGACCTAAGGAAAACATGGACCAGAGAAATTATGTTCTAAAACCTCTTCCTTATACATGCTCTATTAGAAGGCAAGAGAAGGCTTTATTTCCTCCGATATTGAAGGTTTTATTTCAATATAAGGATTTCTTTTAAAGTACTTTTAAATGTGAGAATATTCAGTCCTCTGATTGCTTGGAGTATTTTCAAAGTTCTCATGGGTACCAGCATGCATAACATTCATTTAATACTGGTATGACAATTTAAACTCTAATATAATTCAAAATCTGGGAGGGGTTAAACGTGGCTCTTTATGAATATTGATATATAAGTGAGTATTGAGTCAAATAAAGCTGTTTAAGATATTGGCTTCCAATGAACGTCATAAAGAGGGATGGCATTTCCATAACTCCAAACTTAAAGCAGGAGATTAAATGCAAAATGGTCTCAGGTTACTGGTCAAAAGAATCGTTGCTTTTTATTTTTCAATTAGTTTTAATTTCTGATTTTCCTTTGAGAAACTCAAAGTACTGTAGCAGTGATATACATAAAATACCAAGTAACAAAACTATTAATGAACAGTTATCCCCACTGGGCAAACTAGGCATCTTCATTTTCAGTGCAAAATTATGAATGGTTGAGAGCATGCCTGCAGGGAGTGACTTAAGACCCCACATTCAGCATTGTCAATGACAGAAAAAAAATGAGGAAACAAGCAAATATTATAAAGTCATGAATACTGGGATTTGTCTGAGGAATCACCTCGTTTTATAGGCAGCATTGGGTTTAAAAAAATGAGACATGTCTTCTACTTCTTCCTAGTCTAAGTGATTGTTTTGACAGGTATTTGAACATCACTTTTTATCCTTCATATTCAGTAACTGCTCGTAAATGTCTGATCATGTTTCATTTCTCCTGGGAACTCCGCTGAGATTTGCTTTCATGGTGATGCACAGTCACTGCTAACGAACACTGATGACACTGAATTGTAAGGGTGCCTTGAAAGGTGGTCACCAGTTACTTCTCCTAAACTCCCACGGAAGCATTTGGTACTAGCATTACTGAGAACATCCTTTACATCCCTCAGAGGCAGAATCCTTAAAAGTCCATTGGTGGAAGAAATGTCTGCTGTTCTTGGCAGGAGTAAAGGGGGCAGTCCTAAGCCCGCCTGTCAGCTTTGGACACATCACTTGCTTCGCACATTAAATGGCTCTGTAGCCAAGCAATTTTGAATTCTACCTGAGTTACATGCTGATTATACGGGAGGCAAGTTTAATGCATTGCTCTAATCTCCAGAGATAGAAGTTAATAAGCAACAAATTAATTTGATTCTAAAATTGCCCTTCCAAAACTAAAATCCTTTGACTTAGTGATGTCGACGTGGAAATCACAACAGCATCCAGTCTATAAGATAGGAAGTGCGTTCTTTGGGTGGCAGGGATCAAAGTGCAATAGGATAGAAATTAGCACTCTGAACTTGGAGTGAGCACCATCATTTTAAAACATTTTCTCACCTTTGGTTTTTGTTTTTTTTTTCTACACTTTCTGTTCCTTAAGTAGTGCCTATTTATTGGATCAGCCCACTAGGAAAGAGGGCATTTCTGCATTGCACATAAATCGTAGCTAATATTTGAACCTGAATTTGCAATCAGTATGAAACATATTACATGATTAATAAATGATGGTGCTGGTGGTGGTGGTGGCGAGAAGGAGGAGGAGAAAAGGAAGGGAGGGAGGGATATAATTTCAATAGTTCACTCTATTCTTTTAAGGAACTATTGGAAAAGCATAATGTTAACAACGTTGCAAAGATAGCCTTCACATTAAAACTGGACAAATCAGGAGTGCATGATGTGAGGATGGTATTTATAATAATTACAATAACAAAAGCTGCCATTTAGTCAGCCTTAGTATCTTTCATTTGTCATATTACTTAATGTTTTCAAGAACTCTATAATTTGTGTATATATGAAGAGTTTGCAATGGAGTCATATTATTTAATAAGATGTATGCAGCCCAGAGATGAAAATAGCTGGGACTAGAAAGATCAAGCGTTAAGTCAGGGACTCTCTTTATGCATCTGAAAATCAAAGAGGATCTTAGAGCAGTCAGCCCCCTTGTCTCTTTGCTCCACCTGCCTGCATGCAGTCTCTGACTGAGCGCCCTACATAGTGAATGTGGATAGGATACAGTTCCTTGAAACGTACCTTTCTGAACCCCTAGAATTGCCTCATCCCTGGGGAAAATCAGTTATTTTCCACTGTCCTTTTTACACAAACCCTAAACCTGACAGTATTTGATGCTATGTGATCCGTTTTGAATAATTATGGCTGTTGTTCGCCTGGGCACTGTGCTAGTATGTAAATAAATATCTCAGTAAAATAAGGCAGCTCTCACTGGCCTTTTGGTCCACGGAAAGACCTTATGGACACACCCCCTTGAGATCTACTATTTAGCCTTTTTGGGTATGTGTCACTCCTAGAAAAAATATTTGAACTGTATTACCAAGCTTCATATATCTACTGATATACAAGTGATATGACAATAACAGCCTTTAATCGAACGTCTGTGATACGCTTCCTCTCTTCTAATGTAAACTGACATACAAATGTCAATTCACAGTAGTTCTATGTTCTAGGTTGCCTCCATTTTGGAGACAGGGAAATTGAGACATACTATGTTGACTAATTTCCTCAAGAACACTCAAATAATACATGAAAGAACAGCTCTTGATACAGGTATTCAAATTCTAAAACCACCATTGAATATGTGCTCCTTGGCTGATTGCTCTGGAGGAATTTGGGTAGGAAATCTCAAACTGCTGTCTTAAGTGGCCACTGTCAGACTATGATGTGTGTGTGATTAGAGTACATAACTGTGGAGTCTTCTTTCCATTTGTCTGTCCATCCTCTCCTTTTCTGCCTTTAGATACAGCCAATCCAAACAGGGTTGGTCTAGCATTCTCTTGTTCCCATTTGTATCAACCCAAAATGATCAGTATTATTATACCAGAAAGCATGTGGGTAATGCTTCCCCTCAACAGAAAAGTTACTATGACACTCACAAGACTCCTTCCCCTATGTTCTGTCATGTGACTTCTAGGAGCACCTTCCTAATCCCATTAATTAGACTCACACACTCTGCTTTTTCTCTGACACTTTATCACCCAGTGCTTTGGGGCAGATGTTATTCTGTTTTCCTTTGATCAACTCAAGAAAAACTCTTATCAGAGCAGAAATTTCTATTTCATTTTCCTCTATTTTATTCCTTTTGTAAAGCAGTGACTGGCTTATGATGGATAGTAAAGGATAATAATTTAATGAGTGAATAAAAGATTCTCTGAGATTCACCACAACGTAAAAAATTCAAAGCCAAGAATTAATAATATGACGCATGGTGCCTTATCGCAGACAAATTTAAAGGTATTGATACTTAAAAACTGACTGTACCTTGGGGCTGGAAAGATTATGACCTGGATAAATTACATTGTTTTTCAGTGACAGGGTTCTGAGAGAGAGGGCCAGGAGGTCAGAAGATAAGGAGATAGGAGACAAAGAAGATACAACAAAGGGTCAGGAGGTCTTGCTCAAGTTTCTCTTTTGCCAACCAAACTTATTAAGAAGTGCAGCATTTTATATACTCTTTTTCAGGAGGAAGGGGACAGAGTTCAAAGAATCTCTTAGACAATGGGGCAAAATCAGCAGGAGGCTATTCCAGGAAAGTCACACAAAGTGAGCACAGGGTACCTCCAAGGCATTACAGACTGAGTGCACAACAGCCTTTGGACTGATAACTCCAATCTCTTTAAAGAGAAAAACCAAGTTCCCAGGACAAACCTTAACTGCTTTGAGGGAGGCTCTACCTTAAGCTCCAGACTGGCCTCTCCAGTCTCCTGAGCAAGGACACAGGACTAGGTTCTTTTTGTCCTTTTATCAAGGATTCCGAGAAAGCCTTAGATTGGCTCAGGTCTCAACAGCCCCCCTTTTTAATTTCTTGAGGCCAGATGAATTTTTGGTGCCTGGATATTTAAAGGACTCCAAAGTTCTCTGAACTCACAGACATCTCCTAATGTTATCAAATGGATCGCCAACATAAATATCTCAAGTGTAATACTGAGTGGATGATGAAAGATGGCAAAGGGGTTTAGACTCTCATAACTTGTACACTAAATTTTTGATTGGCTTAGAAGGGAAATTTACATAATTAGTAAAGGAACAATTGATAAGGTAATTTAAAAGTGTTTCCCATTTTCTGAAATAGAGGAACTCCCATTTAGTAACATATGAGGAAGGTAGACATCAGCCGTGAGTCCAAATGGAAGAGGATGTCCATGTTATAACTATTCTTTTTTCCCTAAAAGTCTCTTAGACGAGCACGCTACTCAGGGCTGGGACTAACAGCCAAAGGTCCAGTTGAGCCCTGTCCTCACCCCCTGGTAACATTTTAAGAGGATGTAGCCAATGCGGAGATCTTCACTCAGACCAGGTGGGTGCCTCCAGGACAGTCAACCAGCAGCCCACAGAGTTGTTTTGAATCATGAAGAGGGAAAAATGATCCTGTAATCAGGATACCAGATTCCCACTCATACTGTGAAACAACAATTACACACGGGTAACCTGGGTTATAGAAACTAGAAAACTCTAGTGATTAAATGAATTGACAATGTCCGAGAACTGTACTTTAGACTTCTCCTGGATTCCAAAGCCATAGACCATAATGTCACCCAGAAAGAAGGTTGTATAGTACTGACCCACCAATGACAAACAAGAATGGTTGATCATATCCCAGTCTGGCTAAAGAGAGCAGTGCAGAACCTCACATGAGAAATGCCCATAAGGTCATACACCAGTCTTATATATTTAACTGCTGTGTAATATTTTAATAGCCAGTTATTTTAAAATAAACCTTGATTTTACATGTATCATAGCCAAATTTTTAACTGTTAATCTTAGATTTATAAACTTTAATATCATACACATTAGCTTTAAATCTTAGCCTCTATATGCCTATAGACCTTATTAGGACATTTATAACTTAAAAGTATTTTAATTTCCTGTTTTATAAACATATATCCATCTTTATAATGAATCTTCATTTATTAAAATAGTTTATATCTTTTATATTTATAAGAGTTTTTATTATTTAATACCATGTAACTTTATAGTTATATAGACAGATCCCTCCCCAGCCCTTGTTTATATATAAAACTGGCTTGGAAGGCCTTTTTGGAGCAAATTTTTCTTAAGGAGATGGAGACCCAGCAATGTCAACCTGGATGTTTTTCCATGGCAACAGTTTTATGGGTGTTTTTGTTTGTTTGTTTCTGTCTAGCTATTTTTGTTAGTATATGTATTATCTATCATGAAAAATTACTGAAATTAAAACAAAATATTAAAATCATGACACAATATCCTTTTAGCTCAAGCAAGCTGAATGCAGAGTAGTTGAGAGGGGCAGTGGGGTTTGTTTTTTGTTTGTTTGTTTGATATTTGGGGGGGTTGTTTGTTTTGTTTTTTAAGAAATGCAGAAGCAAAAAGGGAAGGAGAAAGAATTATATTTTCAAGTCTCCCTAAGGAACATTACCAGCTCAGATCCAGCTTTTATTTTTGTATTTGTCTATTAGGTTATTTCTTCTCCTTTTTCCTCTCAGAGGGCCCGTCTGACTCAGAGGAAAGGGAGTAAGGACATACAGAGGAAAACCATGCTTGGATCTGAAGTGGGAAGGTCACATCCAGTATTTCAGTCAGTTTCTCTGCTCAAACATAACCAGCACAGGACAACTGGACACCAGAGTCTGCTAGGCTTTAATAGTGGTGCTTTCTTAGTTCTCACACATCCACACCTGACCTGAGAAAACCCTGTGCAGTAAAAACTGCAAATATACTTGCAGGGAGGGGCGGGAATGTTCTAGACATTTTGTCATTACGGAGGTGTCTGACTTGTCTCTACCATTCCCTCTCAAGCGGCTTTGCCTCACCCTCCCTGCTGGGGACCGACTGCTCCTCACTAGTCAGACCTGGAAGACAGGTCTGCAGGGAACCAGGGGTGCCGCACATTGCCAAGGAACTTGGTACTCTGCCACTGGGTTGGCCACTCCCAGTCTCCCCAGCCTGGCCACCGGGAAGCTCCTCCTTTTTCTTCTGTAAGATCCCCTGCTGTAGTGGTCGGCTTTTTTGTTCAAAATATCAGGGGGGCTCGGGTTCCTCCAGCTCCCACAAATGAAGGGTAGAAGACATTAACAAGAGATCTAATCATGTTTTATGATAAAAGAGGAAACAACTTGGCTAAATGAGACAGAACCATTCTAGGTAGTTTAAAACTGTATGATCCAAAAGGAGAAACATTCTCCTCTGCAGAGGCATCATGAAGGGAAAGGAATTCAAGAACTGACTTGATTTCTCCAATTCCAGGCCTTTTACCTACCCTCCCCGCGCCCCTGTCTCTCTCTGTCCCCTTCCTTCCCTCCCTCCCTCCTTTCCTCCCTCCTTTCCTTTTAATTTACAAATGCCTGGTAGTCTGTTTCAGAATAGATTGACCAGATTTACAGGACTGTTGAATTATAATTGAATCAAATTGAATCAAATTTATGCTGTGGATTGAAACAATCTCTAATCAAATTCTACTGGGCCAAATCATTAATATGAAACACATGTGGTCTTTGTAGGTGATAGTCTATCTTTTCTCATTAATTAATTTATTTATTCACTTTACATCCCAATATCACCCTCCCCAAACCCCTTTTCCCCATTACCCCTCCCTTCTCCTCTGAGAAGGGGGAGCCACCTCTCTCAGTGTTAGCCCACCCAGGCAGATCAAGTCACAGGACTAGACACCCTCCCCACCAAGGCCAGACAAGGCATCCCAGTTAGGGGAACATATTCCACAGACAGGCAACAGCTTTAGGGACAACCCCCACTCCAATTGTGGAAAACACTCATGAAGACCAAGCTGTACATCTGCTACATATGTGTGTGTGGCAGAGCTAGGTCCAGCCTATACTTACTCCGGTTAGTGGTGGTTCAGTGTCTGGGAGTCCCCAACAATCCAGGTAGTTGACTATGTTGGTCTTCATGTGGAGTCCCTGTCTCCTCCATGTTCCTCAATCCTTCCCAAACACTTCCACAAGACTGCTGGAGCTCCATCTAATGTTTGGCAATGGATCTTGTCTACATTTACCCATAGGCTGCTGAGTACAGCTTCTCAGGATAGTTACACTAGGTTCCTGTCTGCAAGGATAGCATTAATAGTGTCTGGGATTGGGTCTTGCTCACTGTGGGCCAGTCTTCAAACTTTTACCTACACATCCCCATGTCTTTAAACTTATAGGACCTTCTCCAGGGAACCAAGTGGAGAGTTTTAGAATGAAATGAAATATCTTCTCTAAGTGCTTTAGCAACACATTGCAAAAGAGGAGAGAGAATGCAGAGGCAAAGGAAACATGGGAAGTAGCGACTGTCAACCTTCCTAATGCTTCAACCATTTAATACACTACCTCACGTTGTGGTGACCCCCAAACTTAAATTAAGTTTGTTACTACTTCAGAACTGTGATTTTGCCACTGTTATGAATGTGTTTTACAGTGGTCTTAGGAGACCCATGTGAAAGGGGTTGTGACTCACAGGTCGAGAAACATTGATCTAAAGAAAAAAAGTGCTGTTAAAATTTTTGCTGTCCCTTGTTTTGCCCCAGTGCTTCAGCCTCTTCCCCTGGGCTGACTTCTCTTATGTATTTATGTATCTTGGCTGCACTCTTTCTTCTGTACTCATGTGTCCCTGCTTGACATTTTGAGCTGGAACAGCAGGTTATTCTCCTTGGAGAGAGGACCAGGAGACCAGAAGATAAGGAGATATGGGAATAAAAAAGACAAAGTTTAGATGGGGGTGGGGTCTTGCTCAAGCTATGACTTATACCAAGCAAATTTATTAAGAAGTACAGCATCTTGTATACTATTTCCAAGGAGGAAATGGGACAGAATTATCTCTTATGCACTAGGACAAAGTCAGCAGGAGACTAATCAAGCAAGTTTACACAAAGAGAACACAGGTTATCTCTAGAGGATTATAGACATGGCACATGGTGGCCTTGGGACTGATCACCCCTGTCTCTTTAGGGGAAAAAGCCAAGTTAACAAGAAAAACTTTAATATCTCTGAGGCTCCAGCTTCAGCTTGACTGGTCTTGCCAGGTCTGCTTCTGAACAAGGATATATAAATTACTTGTTTTTGTCTTTTCATCAGGGACTCTGAGAAAACCTTGGATTGGTTCAGATCCCAACAACATAGCAGTTTAGAGTGCTTGCTGTATGAGCAGGATTTCAGGGCTGACCACACATCGTAGATACAATTGGTGTGCTCTTCCCTGTGGAAGACTGTTCCTACCGTTCTCAGAATACCTTAGGTGACTATAGTTCTTTCTCTGGAAATAAGGTTCCATGAGACTTCCCTAACATTATATAAACTGATCATATTTTATACACACACACACACTCACACGCACATGCATACACACAAATATGTGTATATAACAACCATTAAATAGTAGATGCCATAAACCTAAGAGAGAGCAAGAGGAAGGTACATGGGATGGGTTGGCTGGAGGAAAAGAAAGGGATAAATAATATAATTATAGTGCAATTTCAAATTATAAAAACTAATCTGTTAAAAAGCACTTGCTCTTACAGGAGACCTGGTTTCTGTTTCCGGTATTCACGGGTACCTGACAGACACCTGTAACTATAGTTTGGTTTAGTTTGCGGCGAGCACCAGGTGTGCTCCTGGTGTATGTACACATAGATGCAATGCAACACTAGTGCACATAAAAAGATAAATATTTTAAAAATAAAATTGGGCCTACAGTATTGTCTCCAAGATTGAGAGTCTGGATCGTTCTCCCATAGGACCTGGATTCATTCCCAGAACCCACATGGTGTCTTACTATTACTCTCTATAACTCCAATTCCCAGGGGGCCCAATGTTTTTTCTGGTATCCATAGAAAACAGATATGCACATGATACACATATGCGGGGAAAACACACAAACAAAATAAAGTTCCTTTAAAGTTAAAACAACACACACAAAAAAAATCTAGTTCACTAGACATTTAGGAGAAAGTGGAACAAATAATATAATTATTCGTAAACTTGAGAATATAAATTATGCCGGTACCTCCATTTTGTTCAATAAATCATGCTTTCCAGATAGTCAGGTTTGTCACTGGTTACAATGCTTAAGTCTTAACAATCAGGGCGACCAGTCTGGGCCACAGCACCATTGAACCAGCGTTTTAAACTAACTCCCACTGCTGGTGTTTTCAGAACCTCATCAAAAATCAGCACACAAAGTTTTCAGGGAATGCACATTCTTAGAAAGCAGCTTATACAAAAGTAGTCAGTTCCATAGCATAACAACCCACAGCTGACCAAACACAAGGGAATCTAATAGAAATGGAGCTTCCCATTGACTGTCATTGAGATTTTGATTAGGAATTTTAGATTTGTCAGAGTTATAACTGTCTTTAAGCAAAATAGTTCTCTCTTACAAATAGCATACATGGTCTGAGAAATTAAATCTTTTGTTTTCTGAAGTGTAATTGCGACATGGCTCTGTTTTCAGAAAAGGGGTTCATAGGAATAGATTTGGCCCTTTAAATACAATTAGCTGAAGGCTAAATTTGTTAAACTAGTAATATGGCTGGCAATGATGGCATGTCAGGTGTTTCATTCCTTTCAAAGACCAAACCATGTCAAGAAGTGAATGACTTCACAACTGTAAGTACATTGCACAGTCATAATACCAGGAGAAAGTATGTTTGCTGTGTCACACACATCCACTGGTCTCCCCAGTCCTATGTCTCATGTCCTTGTCTTCTCATTCCCCAAAGATGCATCTATCACACCATTTTATACTAGGAGTCATTTCATTGTTTAATTTTATTCATGCAGTCTTGTGTACAGGTACCATTATGGCCACCCAGTTTTCCCTTCTGCATGTAGCTTTCGCCTCTAAGTCTCACCATAGTGGTTTTTTTCTTTTCTTTTCTTTTCTTTTCTCTTCTTTTCTTTTCTTTTCTTTTCTTCAAAAAGCAAACAGAGCAACATCTTTAAAAATGTAATATAAAGAAGAAATATACAAAGGCACTCAGAGCTACTTAGCATAAACACTTCTGATGCAGATGTATTGCATGAGATACTGTGTGTGTGTGTGTGTGTGTGTGTGTGTGTGTTAGAGTTTAAGATTACGTATGATGCTTTGCAAATGCTATTCTGTTTTCTTCTCTCCTCTATTCCTCCCTGTTTAACAGCAGACAAACCCAGGGAGCCTTGAATGAATCCGATGATCCTGAGACAGGCTGCCTAACTGATAACAAGCCAACTTCTCGACACTTCTATCCTGTCGCCTTGCTTCTTGTCAGCTCACACCTGCTCGTTGTGTGGCTTATTTTAAGTCTTGCATTACTCTTAGCCAAATACCAATAAGTTTTATGTTGTGTTCCTTCCTTTTCTACAAATGTCAATGGACTTTAATTCTGGGGACAATGTTGTAAGATTTCTACATTTTCAGATTCACAAAATTTAAAAAAAATACTAGAAGAAATATTTGAATTGTGGTTTTGTTTTTGTTTTTTTCCTAACACCTAAAAGGCAAAAGGTACTATGCATTAAGTGGATTATTTTGCTCTTTTGTTCATGGAAAAGTGTTTTCCCACTGTTAAATAGCTAAAGATGAGTTTTTAACTTACTTTCTTTGGAAATAAGACAAAGAATAGAATCCTGCAAGCTTGAAGTGCTGAGCCTCCTCTTCCCAGGTCATTTATTAAAGAAATTAGTTCTGACATTGTGCAGCAGTTAAGCCCCCAAGACGATCTGGGAACCAGAGGTTGCAGACTTTCCACTGTGCTAATGTTAACATAGTTGCCATCAGCTGATAGAAATGTGTCTGCTTTCTTACTCTGTTCCTCGTCATCCCTTACTCATTGGTGTGTTTAACCTTCTGTCAAGCAACTTTATGGAAAGAATGGCTACTTCTGTTTTGTAATTAAATTAACCTGTTTGTAACTCTTGTTTGGGTTAATTTGGCTTTCAGACTACTTTTCTATTCTTTTTAACAGGGTCTCATTTGTGTCTTGATGCGCCATTTTTAGTACCTGTGACTTTTGTACTGTGGTAGAGGTGCAGGCTATTCAGAAAGCCGTCTCCTCTCTGCACTACATAGCTAAAACAGTGAGGTAAAATACAGATGGAACTTCCTTTAAAAAAAAATCTATAGGGCCAGACTTAATAAATTAAATGCCTTATTCCTAGAACTGCATCCTTAGGGCTACATGTAGATTTTAATGTGTTTTAAGGGACAGATAGCTAATTTGTGGAAAGTTATACAAAGGCAGATATATTTATGAAATTAAAGTAAAGCTGTATTGTGAAGCAAATTATATTTAAAGAGTTTATTAAAAGTTAAATATCTGTTAAGAAACTTTAATCATATCTTTCCGAAGGCAATAATGGTATTGGGCCTGGCCTAGGATTTAATTTTGTAAGATGTATCATCACTTGTGGAAAAAAAAAATGTAGAGTTGAATCTTTGTTATTTTTACTTGGACTGTTGCTGCAACTCTGCAATGAACAAATAAAGCATATTTATTTATTCTGTGTTTCATGAAGTTGTCCTTTTTTCCCCTTTTCCCAGAGAAGGATGCCGCATAGAGAATGTCCTGAAGAATGTCAAATGCAGGAGGTATGCTTTCAACATGATACAGCTCCTGGCTTTCCCCAAGTGCTACCGACCTCCAGAAGGCACTTACGGAAAAGCTGACACCTAAGTGTACCAACACGGAGACAAACAGGAACACAAATACATTGAGCTTTGAAGACCTCCACCTCTGTCACTTTTATTTTTTACTGTTATGAGTTTGTGGGGTGAGATGTTCATGGGTGTTGCTCACATCAAGACCAATACATTACTCAGAAAGTGACCCAGATCTGAAGCCTTACCAGCACTCCTGTGTCCAGTCTATCTGTTCTCCTTTGTGTTAACACACCTCACTGGTTGAGGTCAGTTGAGAAAGTGTAATTCCATTTGTAGGGTATTTAAATAAAATATATCCTGAGGAAACAAGTTTTCTCCCATGGTGCCAGAGGTGACTCGGAGAATGCCACACTCCAACTAAGCAAGTAAAGGCTGTGGGTTCATGTGATGCTACTTTAGTGTCTTGACTGCAGACAACCTCATAGCTCAGACTGCTGGCTTTTATAAAATAGGTGTATAGTAAATGAAATTAGGTGATGGTCAACCATGCCCTTGATTACTGACATGGTTTGCAGATATGTTTATACAAATCTTCGTCATTTAGTTCATGTGTGATTCCAGTTTCTAAGCTGGTAGATAAAAGTGTGATCCAAGTCATGAGCTACAACACAAAACTATGTCTCTTCATACAACTCTGATGCGGGTTGTGTAAACACAGCAATGTAGAGCCTTTAATGCTGAAATGGGAAAACACTTTAAGGTACTAAAGTTGCAAAGAAATTTAAAGTTAGTGCCTGCTGATGACCCAGATAACAATCTCCAGCAGCTTGAAATTCATTTAGAAAAAAAGGAGAGAAAGACAGAAAGAGAGAGAGAGAGAGAGATAGCTATGAGATGTTCCCTGGGAGTCCTCTTAAGTGTATGAGTTTGCAGTCTGTCATAGGTCAATATATACGAAGTGGAAAACCCTAAATCATGTGTGCAGCCATAAACAGTAATAAACACAATACCTGTCAGGTAATCTGGATATCATTTTTGACCTTACAGTAAAATTACACAAATTTAAAATGATTACTATTCCAAGTTAGTCATTTCCTTGGAGATCACGTTACATAAGACCACCCTGCCAAGGAAGCAGTGACCGCAGAACAGCAGTCTCAACCACCCTTACCATCTCGCTCTTTAAACATCCTAACCTACAGCTTCCTTCTTCTCCAGATTGCTACAATTTTTATGTATGAAAATTGACAGAGGAGAACCAAATAGAAATTAGAATTTATCACTGAATTATCATTCAGAATATGGTGATATGAAAAAAGTTGTATTCTTCCCTTTCTCAAAACACACATTGCCTCAGAGCATGCTAGAGGTTTCTTACACTGAAACCTTTCTGCTGTGACTTCACTCATGGGGCCATACTGTGTATCTTCATGGGTAACATGATAGCCATTTGCCTAAAATGCTCTGTCCCTTTAAAGGGGTTTCAAGTAGACTTCTAGTCCAATGTTGAGTTTTCCAAGAGACTGAAAACAGATGATAACCCTTGGAGGCTTCTCATAATGGAAATATCCATTCCCTTTTAAAGCTAATGACCTATGGTGGTTACCAAACTATTTATAGCCTTCAAAAAGAAAAAAAATTTCATTCATATATAAAAACTTATCTTAGTGTTCTCAGACCTATTCTCCATTTTAGTAATTTATTATAATGTTTCTAATTATTCTTTTTTTATCAAGGTATTAGGATTTGTGGTTATTTTTGTCACTGTACTGAGTTTAAGATAGAAAAAGTTGTGATCTATGAGGTTTTGTGTCTATCCCTCAGCTTTTCTTAGTATCTCAAGTAGTGATATGCAGCCCAGGACACCTTCTATAATTTTTAGGTCATAAATATTTTATAAACAACAGTTCATGCTTATGTATTGTCTTATAAATTAAGCATCTTAATTCAAATATGGTAAATAATTATTAACCAGAAGGAAAATATCAGGGTTTTCCAGTTTTGCCTGACATTTCATAGGATCTTCTTTTTGTCAATAAATGCTTATGTAGAAATATCTAAGGTCACCCTCTATAATGCACAAAAATAAAGTTTTATTCATTGACAGCAGCACCACTTCCTATGGAAATCATATGTCTGTACATCCTTTCCACAGAGGATTTTAACAAGAAAATTCCCATTTCCTAAGTGTGACTGCTCTTCTCTAAATGCACTCAGGCAACAACGCCCTGACACATCATAATCAGGACCTTCAGAACCAAACAGTAAATGAAACCTTCTAAAAATCTCCCTCGTATAAACACTGCTACGGTCGGTCGTATAGCTCTGTCAGCTGCCTTCACACTGTCTCAATCATGCGTTCATTTAAGAACTATACCAGCAGCCATATCTGGGAGATCGTGTACACTCAAACAATTTATCAAGAAAATGACATATCCAAACCATGAAGTGTTTTGTTTTCTCAAAAAATATTTTTTCCTTCTTACCAAATGCAGCTATCAATTCTGGTTTAACCATGTACAGAGCCATCAGAAAAACATATTAAAAGCACAAAAAGGGGGCACACCCATGATTATTATCCAAAGGTCTAGAGTGTGCATGTATCCTCTGGACAACTAAATGTACATTTAAGACATCTGATGGAAGAAGAGGTACATTTGAGTGCAGCAGCTCACTGAATTTCCACCTCTGCCTTCCTTCCTCAACATCGCCTTGTGCTTTACCACACACTGCTTAAAACATCTTCTAAATGCTAACATTTTGGTCAACCTGGTATTCTAGTAGGGCCACAATAACTATATGGTGTAGCTAATGAATTCTTTAAAACTACTTACTCTTCAGTCATCCAGTGCTCTCTATGGCCACTAGGCACTCATGATACTATTGCTTCTAACCAACAGTAAAGCCTTAGAGCCAGCACAGACTGGGTGATACAGCCCCTTCCCCTTCTGTTTGTCATACATTAAGTGATTTTTATAAAATAGGACTCAGAATGGTAAAAGGGGAAAATGTGATATGTTTTTCTAATCAGATCCCCTCCCTCTGTAAAGACGCTGTGCCAAGAGGCTTTCTCCCAGGTGTCCCCTGAGGTGGCTGATTCATGAGAAGTTGTCATTGAGTTTTCTGGAATTGTGCAAAAACTGGCTGCTACACATGACCGTGATTAGCTTTGTTATGAAATGAATTCGTTAAAAGTAAAGATAAAACCAAATCTTAGAACTTCCTGGCTTTTTAAAACCAGATTTTGCTATCTATTACATTTCTAAAGGTAAAATGCAGCTCTGGTGGTTCCGAATTGTTTAAATGCCATATTGAGAATGTGCCACTGTGAACCACTGGCCTCCACATTCAGCAACACAGTGTTGGTATCTTGAAATCACCCACCATGGGAATATTCAAACCACAGAAATTGCCAGATGTTATAAACTAGGATATTTATGTTCTGGAACACCAGTTGTTCAGCATTTGCCAGCCGGTGCATGGCTCCGTGCCACTAGAGATGATTTTTTTTCTCCAGAAAATAACAAATTATTGGAAGGAGGATAATATTAGGATGGTTTTTAAAGAAAAGCAGTCTTTTATCAGATTATTATAATTTTATTTTAGATTTTATCCTCCTTAAGGGACACTGCTAGCCTATCCAGTATATTGGATACTTATATTTTATTCATAATTCAGTTACTAAAAGTAAAACAATGGTACAATTGTTTGTTTTATTAATTAAATTGATCATCTGCTGCAAGTAGTCCTTAGCATCTAGCCCTTACTGTAATTAATATGTCAGCACCAAATTCAGGAAAATGTTCATTTAATCGTAATATCCCTAATTATACTTTATCTCAATTTATAAGTTTATGATTATGGGCATTGTTGAAAGGAAAAGCAGAATTATATAACTTTGCTCAATGTTTACTAAATTGAGCACCCTTGAAACCCATCCTATTCAATAAATTAAACTCTGGCAATATAGTAAGACAATGTATTTGATTCTGAGGGGGTGTGGCACATCATTTTAGTCCAATCTGTGGGACACATTTTGTAATTTCTTAAGAAATAAATAATTTTGAATACACATTTGAGGAATGTGTCTGAGAGACACTCTGTTCAGCAGCTGTGGAGAGCAGCAGGTATACTGGGTACAAAATATTTTTAATAGTTAGAACCTGTATAAAATACACAGTGCTCACCACTGAAAAGAATAATTAATTTTTAAGATCTAGCATGATTTATTGACAGTTTTAACATAAATTCATATTCATCTAGCCTACCTCCAATCTGTATAAGCTATGATTCCATATTTATCATATTAGCCTTTAAAGTAAAAAAGGCGGGGGAGCTTATGTTCATCTTTTTTTTTTCTCAGGCAGCTTGAAATTAGAAGTTTCCACACAAAGATGCTAACTATAGCAAACATCGACTTTAAAAATACAAAGTTAATAACCAGTGTTTTTGATAAAATATGGAAGACCAGTTAATATGGAGATAAAGAAAAGAAATTCTTTTTTTTTCTGAGCAATGGAGCATGCTGGTTTCTCTTTGAATTTTATTTCTAAGACTACAAAATACAACCATGCTTCTAATTTAAGAGGACCATGTAATACCTAACTAGAGAAAGGAATGCATATAAGGTAATGCTAATCTCCAAAACGGTGAATGCAATTGGTTTCCCTGAACTTGAATTTGCACTCAGGCATGCATATTTAAGAAAGTAGAAACTCCGAGTTTAGTTCCAGAGAACATGGGCATTAGTGTAAATACAACTTTCATAAATAATTCTCTCTGTAAGCCATGTGCTATAGATATGTATTAGCACAGTCTGTGTTGCAGTAAAAGCAGTATTTAAGAGGCATATAAGGTTCTGTGCTGAAAGAATAAATTTTGCATAGTATCCCTACAATCATTTGAAATTATTCCTAGGTAACAAAAGGACACAATGTAACATTCTGTCTTTTATAATGACCTATTATTATTGTCCACCAGCAAGTTTTAGAAACTCAAATTTTGCCAACATTTCTATAATATCTATGTAATTTTTAAGATGATTCATGTCATGATCAACAGCAGAACCTATCTCATGTTGAAACGCCTTCACATTTTTCAAAGGACAGAATGTTTATTTATCTGTACATGCCCCACCCTTTGTGTACTCTGTGTGAACATTTTATTTTTTAAGTTAATGCATTTTTAGATTCTATGGTATTCATTTGAAAGGCTGACACTTGCTTCTTTTTATGTTAAATATATATTATAGATAAACCAATAATGTGTTTGTATTCCCATGCATCATGAAAATGAGTCATGAGTAGATCATTTTATACTAGCAGTCGAAGAAGTATCACATTCATTTTATTTTGTGTAAATCATATTCATCATGCACTGTATGTATATTTTTGTTGTAATAAATATGGTTTTATTTTTATGTTTCTGGCTTTTCTCCCCATTATACATTCTTTTTCATTGTAATCCATGTAGCAACATTTAAACATTAACGAAAATATCAAAAAGATAGCACACATCACATTTCAAGGAGAATAGACCTCAGTTCTGCTGGACTACAATAACAACGCATGCTTTACATTGACAACCAGTTAGTATCACTTCACTGACAGACTGGGCTTCTGTGGTCACCCTTCTTGAGGGAAACATCAAGCACAACCTTCAAGCATAGTCAAAGGCAGCTGTGATGATTGTACTTTAGGAAATTATACATAATTATTTAAAATTTTAGATGGTAGGTGGATAGATAGGTACATAGAAGACAGGTAGAGAAAAGTCAAAGGCAGTTGTGACGATTCTACTTTAGGAAATTATACATAATTATTTAAAAATTTTAGATGACAGGTAGATAACATAGATAGGTACACAGGTGATAGGTAGAAAGATTGGTAAAGATTTAACACAGTGATCCCAGTTAATGCTGCCCACACGTGTGTATAAGGTCATCCACCAGGGCATAGCCTACTTACAGTAGCCACACTCTAAAAGAAGTGTGATTCTCCTTCCCCTAGCAACTATGCTCTGTCCCTCCCCTAGCAACCATCCTCTATCCCTCCCATCCTCTGCCAACAGCTCATCAGTGGGGAGTGGGCAAATCAATAATCTTTGTTGCCCAGATTAAATGTAGAGTCCTTAGAACATGCCAAACTAACTCTTATAGACTACCTCAACCAAGCTGCTCACTTGTGGGTCTTTATAGCAGATAGCAATAGAATACAAATTCCAAAGGCATTACTTTAGATCTTTTGCAAAGGAATTAACCAAATGAAGCCCTGAGTCATTTGTCAAGAGTGAATTTTTACCCTCTGTGTGTTTCCAGCATGTAGCTGATGCGGCAGTGAGCACTCCTCTTCTCTCAGGTCACTTTCAACAGTCTGTTTTCACTAATCATCCTCCTGTATCAGCACAGGGAGGATGTTGGAGGTAGACACACTAGAAGATAGTCCACAGTAAATTATAGCCAATACTGCTTAGCAGATAGAGAGCTGCAGCGTAGCCTGTAGGGAGCAATATTTTGTTGTTGTTTTAAGCATCCACGTGCAGTCTCCTTGATTCTTGTAAGTGAATGAATAAGAATGCTCTAAGGGACTCGGGGAGGCTGTTTTGGGGCACTGTTTTGATCAGAGGATTCACAAAATATGTGGTGGTATAATTGATGTTGGCTGCTCAAGCCAACATCAACAAATAGTCTGTGTGAGTGTAGCAACCAAGGCATAGTTCTGTGGCATCTGTTCATTTAATAGTAAGCACTGAATTCTCTCTTAATTTTAATAAATCATCAATGGCTCAAGAAAAATTATTTCAATAGACTTTAAGTCACATAGTGAGATATGGGGAAAGTACTTTGCTCCCACCCTGCTTACACCATGAGTACTTTCTTGTCCATGTGACTTACTGTTTCGTGTGGTGCCTAATTTCAGAACTGAGACCTGTGATAGTATTCACCTCCTTTGGCATGAACAAAGGTTCTTTCCTCTTTTGTCAGCCACCTCATCCTTTGTGACACTTCAACTCATCTGTGGTCCCATCTCAGTCCAGCCACTTTCCCTGCCTTCTGTATCCATGTCCTGCTTTCATGATGACACTAAAGTCCAGTCTTTGCTCAGTTTGCTCTCCCTTAAGATTCACAGCTATTGTTTCCAAGGAGAATGCACTAGCACAAAGCAAAGCAAAGTATATTTCTGAGTGGCTACACCTAAAGAGAGACCATGAGTCAGTGCCCTGTCCATTAGATGAGAGCATATTTCAAGTTACCTAATGCTTCTGTGTGTTCAGATTTTTACACATTTGTATCATAAAGGCAATAACATGGATTACTACTCGATGAAGCATGAGAAAGATGCAGGGATGGCCCTGAAGTTAGTGAGTCCCAGGAAGAAATCCATTCCTGTGCTATTGCTCAACATGTCAGTCTCATTATGATGTGTGCCCCTGAAGTCTATGTACCTAAAATTACAAGGACTAGAACCTAAAATTAAATTGCTTTGACGCATTTGTCACAGTATTACAAAAGTTCAGCTGACAGAATATACCTATTCCACACACAGAAGGCAGGAGGGGCATCTTCCCTTCACCTGTGTGGATACAGAGGCAAGCTTTATCAGAGTGAAGGCAGCAGGTTGGATCCTACGTTGATTATCAACACTCCAACTCCCTGAGTGGGAAGGCTAAGGCTTCAGTGTGGGCAGGAGACACCAAAACAACATTTCCCTGACCGTCAGTTGACAATGGTGACCCCTGCTAACTACATTAGAGTTGCTTGAAGCTACACGTTTCTCTTACAAGGTAAGATTTTTTAAAGTATTTCCCAGCAATTTTTACAAATATCTCATTCCATTTATAAAAGGTAGCAAATGATTTTCTGCTACAAATAACTGGATTCTCTTTTTAAAATCAAACCCCTATTTTGTCTTGACATTTGCTGCTAATTATCTTATTTATCTTTGATATCTCTTAGGTTGTGCTTGTATTCCAGAATATCTGCTTTCTGTGAGTGGATGTCCATGTTCTAAGATGCTTATAACTGCCTGGCTCTTCCCCTAGTTTATACACAGACCTTCTGTCTGTTCATGGGATCAATGTGTTAGTCACAAATATTTGTAAGCTGGAATTAGCTTTGTCTCTCTCTTGCCTATTTACACTTAGTAATCCTTTTGTCAAAAAGATTGTAGATGTTACCACCATGGAGTCTTGGAAGTATTATGACCCCTGATTGCTGCCAAGGGGATATCTTTCATAGGCACCTTCATTATCCCTACAATTATAGTTCCACCCAAAATAAATAATGTTTGCTATTTAATCATTTTACAATTGGTCTCACTTTCCCTATAAGACTATTCTTCCAAACTGGGGGGTCACTGCATAAAGTGCAAATACATGCACACATGTGTGCACACACATACATACACACTCACACAGCACATATGCACAAACACACACATACATGCATACGCACACATACACACACGCATGCATATACATGCGTGCACATGCATGCACACACACACACACACACACACACACACACACACACACCGGAATACATGCACATACTCTTCCAGATTGAGGTCATTTCTTTGTTTCCCTTGAATATTTTCAAAAGTATCACACTGGGTTAAGCTATTACATATTCTATTCCAAAGAAATCTTAACATTCCTGCACATAGAATCAATCTTTTGTTTCGATTTTTGTCTGTATCATACCTCAAATGCATTCCTTTCTACATTTATTTAGTTGAGTTTTACTTGGTAGTTTTTTTATAGTATTAGAATCAAATCCAGGTCCTTAGAAATGCAAGGAAAAGGAATATTTCTAAGACTAAGCCGCAGCCATAGCTGAAAGATACTTTTGATCATTTGTGTAGGTCAAGGTTGATCTAGGTCAAGCAAGCTTAGCAGCAGACAAGAGTAATGACTTGTCTATTAATGGAACTTATAGTCTGGTCTAGTGTAGGAACCAATGAAAAAGAAAATTAACTAAACTATAATTATTAATTATAACGTGCAATATGAATATCATCTAAGTATTTTGACATTGTTCTTTTAAGCAGTCTCACTGTGTAGTCTCTAACACACGATCCTTGTTCTTTTCTACATCTTGAGTTCTGTGGTTACAGGTATAACCCACTACTCTTGACTTGATGAATTTATTATTTCGGTTAAGCGTTTCTTCCCTTGAAATGATAGCTTCAGTTAATCATCTCAAAGAAATGTAATCTACACTGAGCTCTAAAGGTAGAGAAACATTCAGTCAAAAGAAAACAGACACAAAGGGTGGTGTGTGTGTGTGTGTGTGTGTGTGTGTGTGTGTGTGTATGTGTGTGTAGTGACAAATGGGATGAGGATGAAGCACAGCTGATATTGGAGTTATCAGGAATCCTTATAAGGAGGGATTCAGCCTCACATCAGATGCACTCAGAAGTGCATTTGGGCAGGGACTAAAGAAGTCTACCTTACATTTTCAAAGAGTCTAAATGTTGTACAGATAATAGATTGTAGGAAGTCAAAATGCTAAGTCCTAAAACAACTGAAAAAGCATGTATAGTGGCAGGTGGCCTGGCATGGACGGGTTTACATCAGTGAAAAATGAAGAGAAGGCAGAAGCTTGATACAGAGAAAGCCAACTCTTGTTGAAATTGGCAGGGAGAGGAAACAGGCAATTGTGTTGAACTTCAGACTCCAGCCCAGGGACTGCAAGGCAGTGAGTACATACAGGCAGATGGACCAATCTCTACAAATTTGGAGGAGAAACCAGTTTTTACCTTTGAGTATTATAGGTTCAGTTGCCTCTGACTCATGCAGCCAAATAAATATACTCAAAGGTATGAATCTAAAATTTGGAGCAGAACATTAATGGAATATAAAAAGGTAAGTTCTCAGCTAATGTGATTCAAACACTTTCAATACTGGTAAGTGCTGAGTTGAAACTGTTTCTGTGTATGTCTGTGCCTTTCTCTTTGTCTGTCTGTCTGTCTGTTTCTCTGTCTCTCTGTGCCTCTCTCTGTGTGTCTCTCTGTCTCTCTCTGTCTCTCTGTCTCTCTCTCTCTCTCTCTCTCTCTCTCTCTCTCAGATACTTAAACAAAAAATTTTTTGCCTCATGAATTAGAAAGTGTGAATTGAGCTTTAGACACATTTGATACAAGCTCTTAAATGGGGATACTGTCCTTTGTGCTGCTGCTTCTGCTGCTTCTTCTTCTTCTTCTTCTTCTTCTTCTTCTTCTTCTTCTTCTTCTTCTTCTTCTTCTTTTCTTCTCTCCTTCTCCTTCTCCTTTTTCTTACTCCTCCTCCACCTCCTCCTTCTCTCTCTCTCTCTCTCTCTCTCTCTCTCTCTCTCTCTCTCTCTCTCTCTGTGTGTGTGTGTGTGTGCTCATGTGTGCACACATGTATGTGCATATTGCATAGAGTATAGCATTGAGTTATCTTTACTTAGTATAATAATGTCTCTGCTACTTCCACATGTGCATGGTAATTTAAGTTCATGACTAATAACATAAATGATCTTTGGCAATTCAGCATTCATATCATGCACTGGGCTAGTTTGATTCACCTCTGTATATCTATGGTGGATGAACAGAGTGCTTTTAATGACAGCTTTGCTATGTCCTCATCACTGGAAAGGACCAGTTCCCACAAGGAAATAACACACAGAAAGGAAGAGTCCACTTACAAAATTAAAGTACTTAGAAAATTTTCCGATTCAAATTCTTAGGAACTCCAGTCTTAAGGATTCTGGCTGCAGATGAAAACATCCTGGTTTTAATAAGGATTTAGTAAGGGAAAGTTGGAGCTAATTCACAGCTGTACTCTAAAGTTATAATAAGGTAAAAATGCAAAGTAATTTCATAAAAAGTATAATGAGAACACAGTGTCAGGCTGTGCTGGGAGGCAAGGGCTCTGACGCCATCTTGCTTCCAGCACGTGAGTAGAACAACTCGAGTCTATTTTCTGCTCATCATTTGACATACACTAAAGACAGTGTCACTACCTCTATGTGCTCCCTTCAATGACAGGAAACAACAAACCTCTCTGAATTCAGGGGGCTTAGGAAGCATGCCTTGCCTCTGGTGTACAGGCGTACCTCAGAGGCTCTTGACCAACTCTTGGAAGGAAATGTTGCTTTGAACTTCTTTTATTTGTATAGTTAAGAAGAAAATATTATTACAAGCATTCATTTGGTTTTGTGTCACACCTTTGTTAGTCATGACCTCTGGCATGAAATTTATCATCTTCCATGACTTACAGACTAATGGTATGGCCTTTGTTGTTTGATTGCTCAATGTGGAGAGAGGAAGAGAGCATATATGGTTTATCCATCACCTATTTCTTTTTACCCAAAATTTTTCTACTTGTAGAAATTATATTTTATAATACTGAGAAAGAAAAAAATATTCCCAAGTTTTTCTGGGACCCAGTGTTAACTCTTGCCCAGATATATGCTACAAGGCAGGAAAAAATATGCCAGCTAGCACTGTTTGCATAGAATGCAAAATTCTGGACAATTTTTGCAAACTAAATGCAACAGTTGGTAATTAGTGTAAGTACTATATGGTTTAATGTTCTACACTCAATCAGCATGATTGCTCAGAGGAACCAATTACAGAAGGCCCACTATGCTATAACTTCCTCAGCAGAAGAACAGAAAAGAGCTGAGTCCAAAGAACAAAAGAAAAAGACAGCATTTTTTTCACACTGGGCATTATTTGAAAAAAAAATAAATGAGTACTTCTTAATGGGGGAACTGATTTTTCTTCCTCTCTGATATCTGAATAAAACATGACTATCTATTCTCACTTCTAATTGAAATTTCACTGAAGGTCCTAGCCAGACATATCAGTGAAAACACAAAATCTAACACACAAACTTTAAATTAAGTGATACACTTAATGAACTTAACAACATTGAAGAACTCAAGATGGATGGTAGCTTGATGAAAAATATAGATAAATAATTGCCTATACTAAGTTGTTCTAAGTAATTAAGCCACATTAAATAAAAAGAAGCATTTGGAAAAAAGTAGATATATTTTCACTAAGTGGCACTAGAACATATTTATGAATAGTAAATGCACACTACCACAACAAACTTCATATACCTCACTAAAAATATAAATCAAAACCAAAGAGCTGTAGAATTGCTAGGGGAAACAAAAAAATGAGTTTCAAACTTTAATGAGTCAAAGAGACCTAAGCTATATCAAAAAATCATGAAAGTACAATAATGGGTCAATTTAGCTTCATTGAAATTAGAAATATGTCTTCTAGTTTTGACATTATTGACAGAAAGAACGTCTGTCCTATAAAAAAAAAATGCATGCAAGTTACACATCACCGATGACCTGTGTTTACAAATATAAGTAAACTTCAATATTGATCTATAAAAAAATAAACCACCCAACTAAATGTGTCACAAACAAATCAGCTGACATGACAAATTATACAAAAGAGATCTGTAGTTCACTGTAAAGAACATAAACAGATGAGATACCTGTGGCTGGAGCAGTCTCTCAGTCGATCTGCTCCCCTCTGGAAACTGAGTCCGGAGGTACCCTAGGGAGGTCATGGACAGCAGAGCAGCAGGTAGGAGAACCTGCACACCGCCCTAGACCTTAGAAACACAACTAGCAGTAGGGAGCCCCCAGAGTGCACCTGGCATTCAGACCCTGCCCCTGCAGAGAACCACTCCCCTTCCGGCCCTGGCCTGGATACTTGTAGCTGGAGCAGTCTCCCAGCCGATCTGCTCCCCTCTGGAAACTGAGTCCAGAGGCACCCTAGGGAGGTCACAGGTCAAGGACCGCAGAGCTGCAGGCATCCTAGAGAGGACACAGCCCACAGAGCTGCAGATCAGGGGACACCATATACTGAAGCATCCTAGAGGAGCAACTACATTCAGAGCAGCAAACACCTAGCTGGTCTACTACTGTGGAGACACTATATCCTGAAATAACCTAGAGGAGTCACTGTACCTAGAGCAGCTGGAGCTCAGGATCATAGAGTCATCCGGACCTCAAGGAGTTCTGACACAAACAAGATAACTGGAAAGGCAGACTCCAGTTAGAACCAGTGAGTGCGAGTAGCACTACAGCTAACCAAATGAGAAAAGGCAAGCATAAGAATGTAAACAACAGAAACCAAAGTTACTTGGCATCACCAGAACCCAGTTCCCCCACCATAGCAAGTCCTGAACACCACATCACACCAGAAAAGCAGGACTCAGAATTAAAATCACTTCTCATGATGATGATGGAGGACTTCACAAGAAGCCTACAGAACCCCAAATAGACTAGACCAAAAATGAAATACCTCCCGTCACATAATAATCAAAACATCAAATATACAAAACAAAGATACTAAAAGCAGTAAGGGGAAAAGGCAAAGTAACATATAAAGTCAAACCTATAAGAATTACACCAGATTTCTCATCAGAGACTATAAAAGCCAGAAGATCCTGGACTGATATCATACAAACCCTAAGAGAACACAAATGTCAGCCCAGACTACTATACCCAGCAAAACTCTCAATCAATATTGATGGAGAAACCAAAATATTCCATGACAAATCCAAATTTATACAATATCTTACCACAAATCCAGCACTTCAAAGGATAATTGGTGGAAAACTCCAACACAAGGAAGGAAACTACAACCTAGAAAAAGCAAGAAAGTAATCTTCCAACAAACCTAAAAGAAGGTAGCTATACAAACGTAACACCATTGCCAATAACAAAAATAACAGGAAACAACATTCATTTTTCCTTAATATCTCTTAAAATCAATGGACTCAATTCTCCAATAAAAGACATAGACTATCAGATCGGATACATAAACAGGACCCAACATTTTGCTGCATACAGGAAATGCACCTCTGTGAAAAAGACAGACACTACCTCAGAGTAAAAGGTTGGAAAACAATCTTCCAAGCAAATGGCCCCAAGAAACAAGCTGGAGTAGCGATTCTAATATCAAATAAAATCAGTTTTCAACCAGAAGTAATCAAAAAAGATAAAGAAGGACACTTCATATTCATGAAAGGAAAAATGTACCAAGAGGAACTTGCAATTCTCAACATCTATGCCCCAAATGTAAGGGCACCAACATATATAAAAGAAACTTTACTAAAGCTTAAAACATACATTGCACCTCACACAATAATAGTGGGAGATTTCAACACCCCACTCTCAGCTATGGACAGATCATGGAAACAGAAACTAAACCGAGACACAATGAAACTAACAGAAGTTATGAACCAATTGGACTTAACTGACATCTATAGAACATTTCATACTAAAACAAAAGACTATACCTTTTTCTCAGCACCTCATGGTACCTTCTCCAAAATAGACCATATAATTAGTCACAAAACAGACCTCAACAGATACAAAAAGATTGAAATAATCCCTTGTATCCTATCAAACCACCATGGACTAAAACTCCTCTTTGACATGGACAAAAACAACGGAAAGCCCACATACATGTGGAAACTGAACAATGCTCAACTCAATGATAACTCGGTCAAGGAAGAAATAAAGAAAGAAATGAAAGACTTTTTAGATTTAAATGAAAATGAGGACACATCATATCAAAATTTGTGGGACTCCATGAAAGCAGTACTAAGAGGAAAAAATCATAGCTCTAAATGCCCACAAAAAGAAAATGGAAAGAACATACATTAATAACTTGACAGCACACTTGAAAGCATTAGAACAAAAAGAAGCTAATATACCCAAGTAGAGTAGATGGCAGGAAATAATCAAACTCAGGGCTAAAATCAACCAAATAGAAACAAAAAGGACTATACAAAATATCAACAAAACCAGGAGCTTGTTCTTTGATAAAATCAACAAGATAGACAAACCCTTAGCCAGACTAACCAAAGGGCACAGAGACAGTACTTAAATTAATAAAATCAGAACTGAAAAGAGAGACATAACAACAGAAACAGAGAAAATTTAAAAAATTGTCAGATCCTACTACAAAGGCCTATACTCAACAAAATTGGAAAATCTGGATGAAATGGACAACTTTCTAGATAGATACCAGGTACCAAAATTAAACGAGGAGCAGATAAACCATCTAAATAGTCCCATAACCCCTAAAGAAATAGAAGCAGTCATTAAAAACCTCCCCACCAAAAAAAGTCCGGGACCAGATGGTTTTAATGCAGAATTCTATCAGACCTTCCAGGAAGACCTAATACCAATTCTCTTCAAACTATTCCACAGAATAGAAACAGAAGGAACAATACCCAATTCGTCCTATGAAGCTACAATTACACTCATACCTAAGCCTCACAAAGACCCAACGAAGAAGGAGAACTACAGACCAATCTCTCTTATGAATATTGATGCAAAAATACTCAATAAAATTCTCGAAAACCGAATCCAACAACACATTGAAGCAATCATCCATCATGATCAAGTAGGCTTTATCCCAGGAATTCAGAGATAGTTCAGTATTTGGAAATCCATCAATGTAATCCACTACATAAATAAACTCAAAGAAAAAAACCACATGATCATCTCACTAGATGCTAAGAAAGCATTTGACAAAATACAACATCCCTTCATATTAAAAGTCTTGGAAAGATTAGGAATTCAAGGTCCATACCTAAACATAGTAAAAGCAATATACAGCAAGCTAGTAGCCAGCATCAAACTAAATGGAGAGAAACTTGAAGCAATCCCACTAAGTTCAGGAACCAGACAAGGCTGCCCACTCTCACCCTACCTATTCAATATAGTACTGGAAGTCCTAGCTAGAGCGATTAGACAACAAAAGGAAGTCAAAGGGATACAAATAGGAAAGGAAGAAGTCAAAATTTCACTATTTTCGGATGATATGATAGTATACCTAAGTGACCCTAAAACTTCCACCAGAGAACTCCTAAACCTGATAAACAACTTCAGTAAAGTGGCTGGATATAAAATCAACTCAAACAAATCAGTAGCCTTCCTATACTCAAAAGATAAACAGGCTGAGACAGAAATTCTGGAAATGACACCCTTCACAATAGTTTCAAATAATATAAAATATCTTGGAGTGAATCTAACTAAGCAAGTGAAATATCTGTATGACAAGAATTTCAAGTCTCTGAAGAAAGAAATCGAAGAAGATCTCAGAAGATGGAAAGATCTCCCATGCTCCTGGATTGGCAGGATTAATATAGTAAAAATGGCCATCTTGCCAAAAGTAATCTATAGATTCAATGCAATCCCCAACAAAATTCCAAACCAATTCTTCATAGAGATAGAAAGAGCAATTTGCAAATTTATTTGGAACAACAAAAAACCCAGGATAGCGAGAACTATTCTCAACAACAAAAGAACTTCTGGGGGAATCACCATCCCTGACCTCAACCTATACTACAGGGCAATAGTAATAAAAACTGCATGGTATTGGTACAGAGACAGGCATGAAGATCAATGGAATAGAACTGAAGATCCAGAAATGAGCCCACATACCTATGGTCACTTGATCTTTGACAAAGGAGCTAAAACCATCCAGTGGAAAAAAGACAGCATTTTCAGCAAATGGTGCTGTTTCAACTGGAGGTCAATATGTAGAAGAATGCAAATCAATCCATTCTTATCCCCTTGTACAAAGCTCAAGTCCAAGTGGATAAAAGACCTTCACTTAAAACCAGATACACCGAAACTAATAGAAGAGAAGGTGGGAAAGACTCTCGAATACCTAAGCACAGGGGAAAAGTTCCTGAACAGAACACCAATGGCTTATGCTCTAAGATCAAGAATTGACAAATGGGACCTCATAAAATTGCAAAGCTTCTGTAAGGCAAAGGACATTGTCAATAAGAGAAAACGGCAACCAACAGATTGGGGAAAGATCTTAACCAATCCTACATCCAATAGAGGGCTAATATCCAAGATATACAAAGAACTCAAGAAATTATACTCCAGACAACCATATAAACCTATTAAAAATGGGGTACAGAGCTAAACAAAGAATTCTCAACAGAGGAAACTCGAATGGCTGAGAAGCACCTTAAGAAATGCTCCACATCCTTAGTCATCAGGGAAATGCAAATCAAACAACCCTGAGATACCACCTCACACCAAACAGAATGGCTAAGGTCAAAAACTCAGGTGATAGTAGATGCTGGCGAGGATGTGGAGAAAGAGGGACACTCCTCCATTGTTGGTGGGATTGCAAGCTGGTACAACCACTCTGGAAATCAGTCTGGCGGTTCCTCAGAAAACTGGACATAGCATTACCTGAGGATCCAGCTATAGCACTCCTGGGCACATACCCAAAAGATGCTCCAACATATAACAAGGACATATGCTCCACTATGTTCATAGCAGCCTTATTTATAACAGCCAGGAGCTGGAAAGAACCAAGATGTCCCTCAACAGAGGAATGGATACAAAAATGTAGTACATCTACACAATGGAGTATTACTCAGCTATTAAAAATAATGAATTCGAGAAATTTTTAGGTAAATGGATGGATCTAGAAATTATCATCTTGAGTGAGTTAAACCAATCCCAAAAGAACACACAGGGTATTTACTCACTGTTAATCGGATGTTAGCCAGAAAGCTTGGATTGGCGAAGACTCAACCTGCAGACCACATGAAGCTCATAAAGAAGGAAGACCAAGAGGGAATGCCTCAGTTCTACTTAGAACGAGTAACAAAAATGCTCAAGGGAGCAAATATGGAAAGAAAACATGGGACAGAAACTGAAGGAGGGGCCATCAGGAGACCATTCCACCTGGGTATTCATCCCATGTACAGCCACCTAAGCTAAACACTGTTGTGGATGGCTGGAAGTGCATGTGAGGAACATGATATAACTGTCTCCTTAGAGGTCTGCCAAAGACTAACACACTCAGAGGAAGATGCTCACAGTTAACCACTGATATGATCAGGGGTTTCCCAATGGAGAACTTAGAGGACTGAAGGAGCAGAAAGGGTTTGTGACCCCAGGAGGAAAGCAACAATACCAAACAACCAGAGCCACCCAGGGTCTAAACCACCAGCCTGGAAACACATAGGGAGGGACCCAAGACTCCAGTGGTATATGTAGGAGAGGATGGCCTTATCGGGCATAGGTGGGAGAGGAGTTTCTTGGTCCCATAAAAAAATAAACACAGAGTGGGGGGGGGAATGTGAGGGTGGGGAGGGGATAGTGGGGGGGTAGGTGCGGTCACTGCCTCATAGAAGCATGAGGAGGGGGATGGGATAGGAGGTTTCTGGGTGGTGGGAGGAAGTGGAGTAAGGGGATAAAATCTGAAATGTAAATATTAAAACCATTTTTAAAAAGGGAAAAAAAAGAAACATTGTTAGAACCAACATCTTAAAAAATGTCAGCCCACTAGGGGGGAAAAAATTTTTTTTCTTGATACTAAAACTTGTTCTGAGAATTTTATAATGCAGAATACACAGCCTTGGTGTATCTACTCATCAAGCATACTGAGCAGACCTGCCCAAACCTCCGATGTCCTGGAATTCCATCTGGATTCAGTGAAGACACAGCATCAGAGGCTTATCAACTTACTCTTCCCCCCCACCCTTCTTCTAATATCTCAACACCCATAATCAGCTTGAAGGAGTTAAAGAAGAGTCAGCGCCCCTATTCTCTGGGCTTGGGGATTAATGTGGTTAATAATGATAATGGTCTGTCTTTCTAGGGAAAAGTAGTGTGGTTTTGTTGGTACAGGGAGGATTAGCTAGGACTTATTGCATAGCCATAACCTATTAGTAGAAATCTGTATAATTAATATCAAGATGAAGTTATAATTTCTTAAATGGTACAAAATTTACTTTTATTTCAAATTTAAGGTTTTCATTGGTACAAGCTTCTTATTGATATAAAAGTGAGATGAATATTGATACTCTCATGGGCATTGTGGCTGTATAATACATTTAGGAATACAAGGCTTAGACCCAGTCCTTCTTAAAATTTTTAAACTGATTTGGGACGGTTAGCCTATGAGTTAAAGGGACTATAGCAGATTCATGGCTTTGAGTTTATTGTTAGGGTGTTTTCCATATTTTATTTAGAAATAGCTGAGAGGAGTTAACAGATAACAGTCCAGGTTACCTTACATGGATAGTTGGTTTTCAAAATGTCAGAAGTCCATAGAATTGACATTACAAATATTCCTATATTAATGTTCAATGAAGATTTGATGCTCCAATGTTCGGTCGTATAAGGGCTTTCCAGGTGTTCAGCGGCAAAAAAAAAAAAAAAGCCAGGATCAAAAGTAAGTGTTTTAGTTAGAAGAGATGACAGAGGTTCTGGTTAGCATTACCAAACTTATAAATCCTTTGATTAACATTTAAAAAACATTGTATAAAAGCAAAAAGGAAAAGGGGGCATGGGATAGGAGTTTTCTAGGGAGGGTAAATTGGGAAAGGTTATGGCATCTGAAATGTAAATAAAATATAAAATAAAAATAATAAAAAAGAACATAAACAGATGCCCAAAGTGTTGATAATAAGATAAAAATCATAAGTAGTTCTACAGAAGAGCATAGAGAGAGCCACATGTTCATATATTACTACAGTGGAAAATTCAAAATAAAGCATCTAGGTTTGAGCATAATTTCAGTGTCTTCTAATACTGAACTTATGTCTACACATAACATAGGCACCTAACTTAGTAATTTGTCTTAGGAAAACAGAAATATACATTTATATATAAATATTCTTGTTAGCATTAATTATAACTTTTCAACAGTAATTCTAATTTCCCAAACCAGAACTTTTAACACATCCTTCAGTCATTAAATGGATAAAGACGTCATCATCATGTGTGCCATGGAATAACAATGGGCAACAATATTAACTCAAAATGACCAATTGTTTTTAAACACAACAAGTAATGGCTTTCAAATTCACCATTACTAAGTGATAGAAAGGAGACCCTAAGGTTCACATAATTGATGGTGCCCACTGTATCACACACCAACAGGAAGAATGGCAGACGAGATAGAGAGGGCCGTGAGTGCCAAAAATTAAAGGTGAGGATAGAACTTAGCACAAGACAGCTTTAGATAAGCGTTTTGTTGTGGTGTTAAAATGCTATATAAATTGAGTTAATGTGTCTGTCGATTTCCTTGATTGGGTCTCACTTGTTAACTGAGCTATATATTAAAAGAGAATGTACATTTAGAAGACAGAAATATATACTATACTACTACACACATCCAACAACCATTAAAATTGAAATGATTTACCATAACGGGCATTGACAAGGGAGTGGATAAGACTCAAGAGAACTATGCTGCCCTTCATAAGACAGGAAATATAAGAGTGTATACTATATGAACTATATTTATATAAATTCCAGAGATCCCAGAACAAAGTGCAGTGACAGAAAGCAAATGAGCTTGGCCTTTGGTGCAATTTAGTGGTAGAGGAATGGATTCATATTACTGAATTACAATATCACCTTGATTATTCTGTTATCTCATTGCATTTATTATGCTTATATTTTATTCAAACACTGTCATGCACTACATAATGTTTTGTCTGATGAGGGACCATGTTCAGAAGGGTAATCACATATAACCTTACTACCTGGTGACATGGAGGATCTCTTAATTTCTGTAATATATCCTATTATTATTTTAAAAATTTAAGAAACAAACCAACAAATTCTTAAAAATTTAAGAAATAAACCAACAAATTCTCAGGTAAGTAGAGCAACAACAACAACAAAAAAAGTCTCCAGAACATAAAATTCAAAGGAAAGATGCAAACACCCTGAGGTGCCTCAGAAATAAAATGGTTCATAAAGCACTATTACAGACAAATATATGCCGAATTCAGTAACACACGCAGACTGCCAGGGAAAAGAACCCAATCTAACAAAAGTGTTGTTGACTCCATATGAAACTGAAACCTTGTATCTGCCAGTAGAAACAGATTGAAGTAACAATTAAGAACCCAGAACCTGAAAGGAGAAAAAAAGAAAAGAAAAAAGAAAAGAAAACAAATATAAGTGGTATTGTTTGCTTTGAGATGTTATACAAGTCATGTTCATGGAATCAGGGTTCGGCTCAATTCGTAAAGCTGCTCCCAGCTTCGGTGTGGTTCGCCCTAAGCTTTGGTCTGTTTTCTACTAAGTGTTTATCTGAGTCTGAGTTTTCAACAGACATGGGTACAGGGATGGTAACATGACGAGAGGGGTGCAGACCAACACCACAGAGCATTTTGAAATTTTATTTTACAAAAGGAATAAAGGCAATGACACTTTCGGTGTAGGATGGCACACGTAGAAACTCAGTGCTCAAAGAGACAGGGAGTGGGCGTGGGAAATAGACACCCAAAGTATTTAAATGAATGCACAGGAAAGAGTTGTCCCAAATCCAAATAAATGATATAAGCGCCGGAAACACAGTACCTTTTAGCATATACAGGGGCATGGAGGAACCTTGATTGCATATCATTACGGAAAATTAGGCACTCTAAAAGACCTGCATATTCCATGATTCTTATTGTATATCATGAGTCTGTGATCACAGAAAAGGCAAAATCAGGAAGAAAATGTAAATGTCATAGGCAGAGGCCTGAGCAAACAAAGTGCAGAGGATTTGAAGGCAATGAAATTGTCCTGCATTACAATAACTGGCCCAAGTTGAGACCCATCCCATGGCAAGCACCAATCCCTGACACTATTAATGATACTCTGTTATGCTTGCGGATTGAAGTCTAGCATGGCTGTCCTCTGAGAGGCTCCACCCACCAACTGACTCAGAGGGATGCAGAGACCCATAGCCAAACAGTGAGTGAAGCTTGGGGACTTTGATGGAAGAGTAGAGGGAAGGATTGTAATCCTCAAAAGGAATAGAAACTCCACAGGAAGCCCAACAGAGTCAACTAACCTGAACCCTTGGGGCTTTTAGAGACTGACCGACCAACCAAAGAGCAAACACTGGCTGGATCTATGAGCAAACACTGGCTGGATCTAGGCCTCCCGGCACATATATAGATGTACAGCTTGGTCTTCATGTGGGTCCCGAACAACTAGAGTGGGAGCTATCCCCAAAACTGTTGCCTGTATGTGGGATATGTTCTTCTAGCTGGGCTGCTTTGTCTGGCCTCAGTGAGAGAGGAAGCACCTAGGCTCACAGACACTTGAAGTGCCAGGGTGTGGGGATACCCAGGAGGGGCACCCCTCAAAGAGGAAGGAGAGATGGAAGGGAGGATTGTGGAAGGGGTGGCTGAGAGGGGGGATGAACAGGATGTAAAGTTGAAAAGTGAATAATAATAATAATAATAATAATAATAATAATAATAATAAACATAGATATGTTTCATTAAACACTCATCAAAGCCCATACACTCCCTGTATGTATGCCACATGAGAGAACTCTCATGAAACTGTAAACGTGGATGATACTAACAAGACAATGTAGATTGATCAATCTTGACACACATTGTGGAAGTGTCTGTGCATGTGTGAAGACAGAATTGTCTAAGAAACTGCTGTTCCTTTCAGCTTTGGAGTGAACCTAACCTTTTAAATAATAAAGTCTGTTAAAGAAAAACAGAGCCCTCGTAAATCTGTAGCAATGTTTCCAGTGCTGGCCACTGTGGGAATAGAAAGGAGAGTACTGAATTTTCCCTGGCTCTCAGGATTGCATTTCCAAATGTAATGACAATTATTTGAAAGATTTCTACTTACTGAGATTAGATAAATCATGAACTCTCCAGAAAACCAATAGTAATGAGACAATAATTGGACTAAAATCAATAAGACATTTACTATCTTTACACTCCACTTCTTGTCATTGTCATTTGAGTTTTGGGGTTGTCTTTCCCAACACCAGGTAGAAAACTGAGTTAGAAGTTAGAAGCTGCTTGTTTCTGAAGTTGGAGAGAACCACTGGAGATTATAGAAGCATGCCTCAATAAGACTTACCATGTTTAAGAAACTGGGTCGCCAGGCGGTGGTGGCACACACCTTTAATCCCAGCACTTGGGAGGCAGAGGCAGGCGGATTTCTGAGTTCGAGGCCAGCCTGGTCTACAGAGTGAGTTCCAGGACAGTCAGAAATACACAGAAAAACCCTGTCTCGAAAAAACAAAAAAAACAAAAAAAACAAAAAAAAAAAAGAAACTGGGTCATGAGAAAGTTGACTGCCAGGGGGCCAGCCCTGGCTTCTTGGTGAGGAAGTCTTCCTCCTTTTCTTCTTCTTCTTCTTCTTCTTCTTCTTCTTCTTCTTCTTCTTCTTCTTCTTCTTCTGCTTCTGCTTCTGCTTCTGCTTCTGCTTCTGCTTCTGCTTCTGCTTCTGCTTCTTCCTCTTCCTCCTCTTCCTCCTCCTCTTCCTCTTCTTCCTCTTCTTCCTCCTCTTCCTCCTCCTCTTCCTTCTTCTTCTTGAGGCAGCTGAGGGGTAAGAGCATCAGCCAGGGGTAAGACTTGGTCTTACAAGGTATTTAGGGTTGCTGTATGATAAAAGTTTAGTTATCTATGCTAGAAAGGTTTACTTACTATGCTACTGTAGTTGACTTGCCTTCTGTGTGCCCTAGGCCAGAAACTGCAGTTTCTGGCACTTAGCACCTCATCCTAAAAACAGCAAAGGATTAAGTAAATAGCCTGTGCAGCATTCTCTCAGCAGGAACTGCTGGGCTCTAACTTATGCCTGCTAGTCTGAGGTTGCAGGAAGAAAAGGACACTTAGAGAAGTTACCATAGAGTTTATTACTAAGTGTAAAAAGTTTCTATGAAAGCTATCTAAGGGGAAAAGCAGAAAGGTCCTAAGTGGGAAAAGGAAAAAATTCTAATAAGGGAAAAATTCTAAGGGAAAGAATCTTAGGCAGGGGAAAAGGAAAGGAAGGGACGAACTACTAACAAACAATTCTTCAACTCTTTGTCTTTGTCCTCAGTACTTATACATCTTTCAGAATACATGGCCACATGTTACAAAGTTCATCACAAGTTCACACCAAAAATCAAATCATAAATTGAAATAGAAGTTTACAACACAGAATGTTTACATGCATATCCATTAGGAGTAATTCTCTGGCTAAACATCTATCACCTGTCTAGCTCCACATGTTCACTGAAGGTTTAAAACTATAACTAAGAAATTAGTAAAGTTTTGTATAAATAAATCCAGGCAATATTTTATCTTCTGTCCTAGCACCTATAATAAATTGTTGGTTCCCTTTTAGTGATCTGTGGTTAATTGTTTTACAACCTCTTGGAATGTGCCCTGAGTAGGAGAAAGTCTGGTTACTATCTAAAAGCAATTAACTGATGACACTTGCAAGGCTGGCAGAGTTCTCATTGCAGTTTTCACTATCAGAAAGGGACCTAATAGCAATCCCACTATAAAAGAGCTTAATAATTATTGATATAATTTTAGGAATTCTTATAGAATCATCATTAAGACTTACGAAGTCATCTATTTGTCTATATAGCATCACTACAAGACAGTACATCTTTGTGGATCTGCAGAGATCTGCTCCAAAGGGGTGTGCTATTGCTTAGTGATTGTTATATATGTATAATAATAATAATAATAATAATAATAATAATAATAATAATAGGAAAAGCATATTAATAGCAGGAATCTTTCCTAAAATAAGTCCCTTACAGCCTTGCTGAATAAGGGCTCACTTGTCACAAATTATATAATAATCCAAGGCAAGCTATTTCAGGATGATCACCTGCTAATTATTAGGTTGTCCCATTAAAGTTCCTGACAGTTGACTGTAAGTTAATACAACTTCTAGGACCTGAAAGAACTACACCCATTCCAAGAAGACCTCAGATTATATTAGATGAAAAAACAGAACAACCAAACAGACAAACCAAACTCTCCCTAGCCACCAAGGACTAACACTGAATCAAGGCTAAGCAGAATGAAGAAAGGGTGAATTCTTGAATTCAATGGATTTATGACTCATAAGAAAATGATCATATGAATTTGCTCCTTAAAATTATTTATTTAACAAGCTTAGCACCACAATTAACAAGAAGAGTCTATAAGTTTTAAAGCTTTAGAAGTGAATAACTTTACAAGATCATCTGATCTTACCAAGCAACCATAAATGTTAAATCTATAACAACATGGCTGGTTCTAATGTGGGAAAGAAATAGAGACTGAAATCCATGGCCTTGGAACTTGGTGTTATACCCTGAGTCATTTAAAGGACTTCAGGTGGCTTTCTACCAACTGTGGTTGCTTTTAAAGCATCAAGAAAAGGCAAATATTAATTCCAGCAGATGGCTTCACGTTCACTATGTATTATTAGTTACAGTGCACAACAAATATTACGACAGGTAACAGATATGTGAAAGAAGGAGGGTATCTATTTTTTTAGACCTAGAGCACCTAGGTAAGCACATTCTAGAAGGTTATGTGACAAAATAGTTGCCCCCAGTAGTTTTTATTATGAACTTGACACATCCTAGATATCTAGGAAAAGGAACTTACAATTAAAGAGATGTATTGATCAGACTGGCTTATGGCCACATCTGTGAGAACTTGTCTGGACTGTTAATTCATATAGGGGGTTATAGCTCACTGTAGGAGACACCATCTGTACACATGTGAGCCTGAACTCTATAAGAAAGCCAGCAGGGAGGAAGCCAGAGTGTGAGCCAGAAAGCAGAATCCCTCCATGATTTCTCCCCTTTCTTTCCTGACTTCCTCAATAATGAAATGTAAGCCTTGAGTTTTAAACTGAGATTACCCTTTTCTCTCCTGAGGAATGTTTGGTATGTTTTTATCACAGCAAGAGAAAGGAGACTAGACCAGTGGTAAGCTAGGAGCTGTCTCCATATGAGGTAATGAACAAGAGAGAACAATCTAGCAACATTGTTCCAAAGGCACAAAAAGTGAAACACCATCAGAGGTCACAAGGGGGCGACTGGTCTGCTGAAAACAGAGTCACTGAGAAAAAGAAGAATGCATACTTGGCTCCCACCATGTAGATCACAACAGAGGAAGAGGAAGCAAAGGCCCCATTAAAAGACTTCCAATTCAGGGCAAGATCACAGTTCTTATAGGCCTCAATCAAGCTGGGCCTTCCAACAAGACAGTTACCCTTCTAGCATGGACAGTCAATGGAGAAAACTACCATTTTGTTACATTTCTTAACTTGAAGGCATATGGCTGACTGCCACGTTGAGAGAGAACACATTGTTTAAGACTGAACCAATGAAGGATGGGAAGGCCAAGAACAGTTACACACCAGGAAACTGTGTGACTAAAGGGACATTTAAGCAGACATTTCCCTTCTTTGTTTGGGGAAATAGCTGCACGAAGTTACTGTAGCTTTGGAGAGGAGTGGACCTAGTACATTGGGAAGTCCAATAAACAGGAAGCTTGGGTTCTGAAGGTCTTGTTTGTTCATGGTTTCACCATTTTGTTTTGGAAATGATAACTGAGGTAGAGACTCAAAGTTAATGAGTAGCTTCAGAAAGGCATTCAGCTTTCTACTCCAAGATCAATACTCTGTAGATCCAAGAGAGTTGACTTCCCACAATAACCTGCCTCATCTGATGCATTCAATACTGAACAAGACCAGCAAGAACAAACTGGGTCTTCTAGTAATGGATCTCACTGTTCTACCTACCTGGTCCACACCCCAAACAAATCAAGGAGACATACCATGGCTTAGATGTTACAAAATAACAGATCTGCCACTTGCAAAGCTTAACGTCTCCGGAAGGTTGTCCTGGTATATTAAAGATGGAAGAAGACACATTAATAACAACTTGCTGAGCTACAACTAGTTCTGGACACAGAACAGGTTGGAACAGTCTAAAATATAAATGTCTCAGACTTTAGCTGACAGCCTTCCAACCGACAGTGTCTGGTGTTAGAGAATTCAGAAAGAATCTGCTCCATTGCCTTGTTTCTGGGTTAGGGATTTTTGTTGTTGTTGTTGTTGACTGGATTTGGTTTTCTTTACATTTTTTTTTAACCTTGAATGTTCTAGCTTTTATTATACTTTCTTATTATTTTACTTTATTTTTAATGCTGCTCACATGGTTTCATGTTCTTTGGGTAGCTAAATAATTTTGCCTACAGATTTTTTCTCTGTAGAGCAATTCATTTCTATCTACTCTTTTTTTCTATACCTATTGTAATAGTCACAATTCTGTCTATCTATCTATCTATCTATCTATCTATCTATCTATATCTATCTATCTACATTTTGCCTAAATTCTTCTTTCTTTTCTCCACTCTCCTTGCCTCTTCCTTTATTTGATGTGATTATTATTTCTACCATTATTTACATTAACTGCACAGTGTCCTCTCCATGATACTTCACATTGTCTTTTCAGTCATCATTGGTGATACACAGAGTGGTTGGCAATGCTATATTTAAGATGTACATTTACAGTTGTTTTGGTTTACTGTTTTTGTTATTACAGTGAGGGACTTTCCATTCTCTAAGTGGTACTGGGAATGAACCGCATCTGGGAAAGTTACTCGTTGAAATAAAGACCAAATATGGAACTTGGGAAATGGCTCAGTAGATCAAAGCCCTTGCTACATAAGTGTCAGGAACGGCTTTTGAATTCCAGAGCTCCGGTACAAATTGAACATGGTGGCATGAGCTTCTACAGTCCTAGCACTCATATAGGAAGGTAAGAAGTAGATATACATGTGTGCACACACACATGCATACACACATGCGTGCACATGCACACACCTGTACACACACACACACACACACATACACACACACACACACAACTATTTAAGTGAACACAAATATTTAATTCAATGATCAGAAATGTAGGAGGAATACACCACATGACTAATTTGAAAGTTTTCTGTTCTTTTTTTTTGTTGGAAATAAATGTTTTATTAAAGTAAAGTTCATGTAAACAGGGTGAGGGTAGTTAACATTAAAAACAAATATCATCACTAAATGATTCTAAAGACAAACTAAAAACAAAATATGAGACAATACAAGAGAAAGAATGCAGTGCATTTCAAAGCTATTGCATATCCTACCATAATTACCTTTATTTTTTAAAAATTTTTATTGGGTATTTTATTTACATTTCAGATGTTATCCCCTTACCCCATTCCCCCTTAGAAGCCCCCTATCCTATCACCCCTCATCCTGCTTCTATGAGGATGTGCCCCCACCACCCATCCCACCTCCCCATCCTTGAATTCCCCTACACTTGGCGTCCAGCTTTCATGGGACCAAGGATCTCCTCTCCTACCTA
The DNA here is from genome assembly GCF_011762505.2 of Arvicanthis niloticus. Taxonomy (NCBI): domain Eukaryota; kingdom Metazoa; phylum Chordata; class Mammalia; order Rodentia; family Muridae; genus Arvicanthis; species Arvicanthis niloticus. The sequence continues at coordinate 9,839,006 of NC_047675.1, forward strand.
TGCCCAACAAGGCCATCCTCCCCTACATATACAACTGGAGCCATGGGTCCCTCCCTATGTGCTCCCAGGCTGGTGGTTTAGACCCTGGGAGCTCTGGTTGGTTGATATTGTTGCTCTCCTCAAAGGGCCACAAACCCTTTCACCTTCTTCAGTCTTCTCTCTAACACCTCCATTGGGAACCCCTTGATCAGTTCAATGGTTAGCTATGAGGGTCCACCTGTGAATATGTCAGACTCTGGCAGACCTCTAAGGAGATAGCTATATTAGGTTCCTGTCAGCATGCACTTCCTGATATCCACATCAGTGTCTACCTTTGGTGACTGCACATGGGATGGATGCCCAGGTGGAATGGTCTCCAGATGGCCCCTCCTTCAGTTTCTGTCCCACACTTGGTCTCCATATTTGCTCCCCTGAGTATTTTGTTACTCCTTCTAAGAAGGACCGAAGCACCCACACTTGGTCTTCCTTCGTCATGAGCTTCATGTGGTTTGTGAGTTGAATCTTGGGTATTGTGATCTTCTGGGCTAATATTCAATTATCAGAGATGAATACCATGTGTGTTCTTTTGTGATTGGGTTACCTCACTCAGGATGATATTTTCTAGTTCCATCCGTTTACCTAAGAATTTCTCGAATTCATTGTTTTTAATAGCTGAGTATATTCATTGTATATGTGTACCACATTTCTATATCCATTCCTCTGTTGAAGGACATCTGGGTTCTTTCCAGCTTCTGGCTATTATAAATAAGGTTGCTATGAACATAGTGGAGTATGTGTCCTTGTTATATGTTGGAGAATCTTCTGGGTATACACCCAGTACTGGTATAACTGGGTCCTCAGTTAATGCTACGTCCAATTTTCTGTGGCTTGTCTTCAATAATAATAAAAAACAATGGAAAGCCCACATACACGTGGAAACTGAACTGTGCTCTACTCAGTGATGACTTGGTCACGGAAGAAATTAAAGACTTTTTAGAATTTAAAGAAAATAAAGGCTTATCATACCAAAACTTATGAGACACAAAGAAAGCAGTGCTAAGGGGAAAACTCATAGCACTAAGTGTCTACAAAAATAAACTGGAGAGACCATACACTAGCAACTTGACAACACACGTGAAAGCTCTAGAACAAAAAGAAGCAAATAGACTCAAGAGGAATAGATGGCAGGAAATAATCAAACTCAGGGCTGAAATCAACCAAGTAGAAACAAACAAAAATAAAACTCTACAAAGTATAAACAAAACAAGGAGCTGGTTCTTTGAGAAAATCAACAAGATAGATAAACACTTGGCCAGACTAACCAGAGGGCACAGAGACAGTATCCAAATTAATAAAATTAGAACTGAAAGGGGAGACATAACAACAGAAACTGAGGAAATTCAAAAAATCATCAGATCCTACTATGAAAGCATATACTCAACAAAACTGAAAAATCTGGATGAAATGGGCAATTTCCTAGACAGATACCAGGTACCAAAGTTAAATCAAGAGCAGATAAACCATCTGAACAGTCCCATAACTCCTAAAGAAATAGCAGCAGTCATTAAAAGTCTCCCCACCAAAAAAAGGCCAGGACCAGATGGTTTTACTATAGAATTCTATCAGACCTTTAAGGAAGACCTAATACCAATTCTCTTCAAACTGTTCCACAAAATAGAAACAGAAGGAACACTACCCAATTCATTCTATGAAGTTACAATCACGCTCATACCTAAACCACACAAAGACCCAACAAAGAAAGAGAACTTCAGACCAGTCTCCCTTATGAATATTGATGCAAAACTACTCAATAAAATTCTCGCAAAACAAATCCAAGAACACATCAAAACAATGATCCAGCATTATAAAGTGGGCTTTATCCCAGGAATGGAGGGATGGTTCAACATTAGGAAATCCATCAATGTAATCCACTGTATAAACAAACTCAAAGAAAAAAAAAACACATGATCATCTCACTAGATGCTAAGAAAGCATTTGACAAAATTCAACATCCTTTCATGATAAAAATCTTGGAAAGATCAGGAATTCAAGGCCCATACCTAAACATAGTAAAAGCAATGTACAGCAAACCAGTAGCCAGCATCAAAGTAAATGGAGAGAAACTTGAAGCAATCCCACTAAGATCAGGGACTAGACAAGGCTGCCCACTCTCACCCTACCTATTCAATACAGTACTGGAAGTCCTAGCTAGAGCAATTAGACAACAAAAGGAAGTCAAAGAGATACAAATAGGAAAGGAAGAAGTCAAAATATTACTATTTGCAGATGATATAATAGTACAGTTAAGTGACCCCAAAACTTCCACCAGAGAACTCCTAAACCTGATAAACAACTTCAGCAAAGTGGCTGGATATAGAATCAACTGAAACAAATCAGTTGCCTTCCTCTACTCAAAAGATAAACAGGCTGAGAAAGTTTTCTTGGGAATTGATCTGTGACTTCAATGAGGGTTCAGTGAAGAAATGAATGAGGTGAGGAAATCAATACAGGACCTAGAGAAGAGAGTCAACAATATGGGTGGGAAAATCAATCAACACAATTGAGAAAGTTTCAGAACTCCTTGAGGAACTCAGCAATGAACTAGGATTTGACAAAAATATAAAAATCAGACAACATACGCTCTAATATTCCCTTCTCTCTGTTTGTAACCACTTTCTCTGCCTTGCTTTCTTGGAGCAGCGTAGATACATACCTGGATGAGTTCTTTCCTCTATCAGAACCTGCAAGTGTGGAACATCTGGAATGATGCACACACTTTCAGCCTAGGAAGGAAGGGGAATGAGATCAGAAAACCATCATTAAAACATCTGGTGCCCTCTCTTGGAATATTTCCTTCTGTTGGGTTGACATGACCAGCTTCAATGTGAAACTTTCTGTTTTATTTTATTATATTTTATTTTGTTATATTTTAAATAAATGATTAATGTATAAATGAAAAACTAACGCTACAGTAAAGGCTAACAATTGAACTATCTTTTGTATTTGATGGGAGAAGAAAAATCAGTTTTCTCCAATAGACTGATCTTGGGTAGATCAACCACACCAGGGCACCCACACATTTAGAAGGAGATGACCCACATATAATGGACTTCACAAGATTTTTTTGTGCTTTTATTTGATTACAGTTTGATAAATTGTTTTTTTTTGGGGGGGGAGCATGGTTTATTTTGTTTTCTTTGTTTTGAGGTGTTACTGTATTGTGCTTGAAAAACTTAAGGAAGAGAAAGAATATAATCAAAATATATTTAAAGTTTAATATTGTCTTAAGTAATAAAAATACAATTAAAATTATTTTAAAAACCAATTAAAATATCTCCAGTAGGATAAAATTTACCTTTCTTATTACAAACGGCACACAAATACATGCATTTATGTGAATTTTTGCTCTCTTTTACTTACTTACATAAATATTGTTTTAGCATATTTTTCCCTCTCTGCAGCACTAAGTGGACACAGTTGTTGTTTACAAAACAAAACCCCAGGATTGCTAAAATAATCCTATACAATAAAAGAACTTCTAGAGGTATCACCATCCCTGATCTCAAGCTTTACCACAGAACAACAGTAATAAAAACTGCTTGGTATTGGTACAGAAACAGTCACATTGATCAATGGAATCAAATTAAAGACCCAAAAATAACCCCACACACCTATGAACAATTGATTTTTGACAAAGAAATAAAAACTTATAATAGAAAAAAGAAAGCATCTTCAGCTAATGATGCTGGTCTAACTGCATATCTACATGTAGAAGAATACAAATAGACCTATATTTATCACCCTGCACAAAACTCAAGTCCAAGTGGATCAAATACCTGAACCTAAAATGAAATTTACTAAATCTAAAAGACCCCCAAAGCTCCCAGGGACTAAACCACCAACTAAAGATTACATGGGGGCGGGGGGAACTCCCGGCTCCAGCTGGATATGTAGCAGAGGATTGCCTTATCAGGCATTCTGGGAGGGGAGCCCCTCAGTCCTGTGGAGGCTCAATGATACAGGGTAGAGGAATGCTAGGGAGCTGAGGCACTAGTTAGTAGGTGGGTGAGGGAGCTCCCTCATAGAAGCAGGAGGAGTGGGGAGGGAACAGGGGGTTTGTGGAGGAGAAACTGAGAAGAGGAATAACATTTGAAATGTAAATAAGATAACCAACAAAAATAAAAAATGAAAATGAAAGAAAGAAAGAAAGAAAGAAAGAAAGAAAGAAAGAAAGAAAGAAAGAAAGGAAGGAAGAAAGGAAGAAAGGAAGGAAGGAAGGAAGGAAGGAAGGAAGGAAGGAAGGAAGGAAGGAAATGTGGAACCTCCTTGAACACCCTGGCACAGGAAACAAGTTCCTAAACAGAACATCAGTGGATCAGGCACTAAGACCAATATTAATAAATTAATAAATCAGACCCCATAAAACTGAAAAGCTCCGTAAAGCAAAGGGTACCACCAATAGGGCAAAATGGCAGCCTACAGAATGGGAAACATATCCACCATCCAACAGAGGACTAATATCCAAAATATGTAAAGAACTCAACAAGGTAGACACCAACAATACAAATAACCCAATTTTAAAAAAACAGGGTACAGTGTTAAGCAGGAAATTTTCAACAGAGGAATCTCTAATTGCGGAGAAGCACTTAAAGAAACATTCAACGTCCTTAGTGATCAGGGACATAGAATTTAAAACAAATCTGAGATTCTACCTTACACCCATCAGAATGGCTAAGATCAAAAACTCAAGTGACAGCACATGCTGGTGAGAATGTACAGCAAGAACACTCCCCCATTGCTGATGGGGGTGCAAAGTTGTACAACCACTTTGAAGATCAATTTTCTGGTTTCTCAGAAAATTGGAAATAGTTCTACTTCAAGATCCAGCTGTACCATGTCTGGACATATACCCAAATGACGACCCACTATACATAAGGACACTTGTTTAACTATGTTCACAGCAACTTTATTCATAACAGACAGATATCCTTCAACTGAAGAACAAATGATGAAATTGTGGTACATCTACACAATGGAATACTACTCAGAAATTAAAAAACAAAGACATCATGAAATTTTCAAGCTACAAATATAAGTATCATCCTGAGTGAGGTAAACCAGACCCCAAAACACATGCATGGTGTGTACTCACTTATAAATGAATAGTGGCCAGATGTCTACCTGGCCTCCAGTACAGACCTTGTATACCACATGACTTCAGTGGCATTCCAAACAAACGAACATTCACATGAACCATAGGCTCAATATGGCTTGGAACAGCAATGGTCTCCATGGGCAGTGTGGACCATAGAATTTTTAGCGGGATCCAATCTGGAAATGAACCATTCTTCATTTTGGACATCCTGTTCTTGCTCAGAGCCAGGGTGATTGTGAGGCTGGGCACTATTTTTTTAGGGAATCTGATCAAGTTCCAGTTTAATGCACATCAACCACACTTCCAACCCCATTTGGCAAGGACATGTTGCCCAGTTCTCTAACAGTCTTCTCTCACCTCTGTTACCACCATTGTTTCTCTAGTTCCGCCTCTCACCACCATACATGTACCACTCAGCCTTGTTCTTCCTTCCCACCTCTCCATCTCATGGTGGCATTGTAAGCTATAATATATAGTTAGTTAGTTAGTTAGTTAGTTAGTTAGTTAGTTAGGACAGCTTTACATGCGTGTATTCAAGTCTTTGGTCTGGTTCTGACACACCATCACCAAGATTCATCTCTGATATCCTGCTGTTGCCTAGATTCTGGATAATCTTGTGGCTATGCAGGGCATCTAGGAATGAGTTCCCTGCCATCTCCAGGCTGCCACACACCTCCCTGTCCTTGAAATTAGAGACCCTGAGGCTTTGCAAGTTCATATTTTGTGCTTGTAGGATACAAAAAGCACCACAGTCTCGTGTTCTGTCTCTCAGTAGAGCAAGAAACATCAGCTTCATGGCTAGGAATGGCCCCATTCAGTGATAACACCTGGCTCTGCAGGACTCGCTTCTCTCCCCTTTCCACCAGCTCATAGATGAAGTAAATGAGCACTGATGAGAGCTAAGTTTGTCAGCCTGAGCTGAGTGTGCAGACCTCTTCTAGAAATGAATAATATGGGTGTTTTTACTTTTTTTTTTATAGTCCAGTTATTAGCCCCTCCCACTTTGCCCTCCCACAGTTCCTCATCCCATTCCTCCTCCTTGTCTCCTTTATTAGTTTTTTATTATTTAAAACAATTAAAAAATTTAAATACATTTTGATCATGTTCTTTCCACTCTCCCTATGTCCTTCTGCATTCTCTCTCCCATCTTCTCCATCTAATTTTAAGTTCTTTTTTACCAAATACACAAAAACACAATACAAAAAAAACCACCCTAAGACAAAGAAAACAAAATAAAACCCCAAACATCTCCACCAAACCTACTAACCTGTAACCAATAAAAACACACAAAGTAACTGTGGAGTCCTTATTTGTTGGTGAACTAGCCCGGAGCATGTGTCCTGTCCTGGTGTGTTTGCTTATACTCAGTCACTCTACTGAGAAATGATTTTCCCTCTCTCAGCAGGTACAAGGGGCAATTCAGTTGTTAAACTTTACCCTAATGGCTAGGCTTCTTCATCCACTCATTTTTTAAAACAAAAACTGTAACAAAATAAAGTATAATGAGGTAACAAAAAAGGTTGAAATCACCAAATAATGAGGCGACAGATTTCCAACTGGCCCTCTCTTGTCACCAAAAGAAGCTTTCTGTTGCCAAGACAATAAGTCGCTCTCCACAAAATGACATCCAGACCCCATTGCTGAAGACAACACTCAGACCACTCATTGACGGTGGAGATGTTGAGCCAGTGCCTACACAGACCCTTCCCCACCACTTTCCACCATCTTTGGTAAACACCTGCACCTGACACTGTTTGTGTGACCAAGAACCTGAGACTAGACAACCCAGAGACTACAGTAAATTCAAGTAATACTGATCTAAAAATGGGGTAAATGTAGCAATAAAACAACTCCTGATGCTATGCCACTATACTCACAGACCAGCACCTTGTTCAGCCATCATTATAGAAGTTTCTTCCTACAACAGATGGGAAGAAATATAAAGACCCACAGTCAGATACTATGCACAGAGAGAAACCTTGGAGCACACATCCTTAAATGGGATGTCTCCATCAAATCCCTCCCCTCAGAGCTCAGGGACCCCCCCCCCCCAGAAGAGGAGGTAGAGTGTGAGAGCCAGAGGGCATAGATGACACCAAGAAAACAAGGTCCTCTAAATCAACATAATCAAAACTCCTATGAACTCACAGAGGCTGAGGCAGCGTGCACAGGGATGGTACAGGAATGTACCGGGTTCTGCATTTTTATTTTGGCTTCTAGTTTAGTGTTTTTGTAGGACTTCTAAATGTGTGAACAAGTAAGTATCCGATTCTGATGCTTTATCTTCGGCTTTTTTCTTTTTGTTGGTTTGTCTTGTCTTGGATTGTATTTTAATTACATTTAATTTTTCCTGTTCTTCCTTCCAAACCCTCTGGTATACCCCTCTCTACTCTACTCAACTTCATGATCTCATTTTTAATCAATTAGTATTAAATGCATATATCTAAGATAGATAGATAGACAGATAGATAGATAGATAGATAGATAGATAGATAGATAGATAGATAGATGCATACACATATATATTCCCAAATGTAACCTGTTCGAGTTCCTGTATCAGAATATTTTTAAGCTTTTATCTATCAATTAATTTAAAAGTAATAGAGGTTGTGAATATTACAGTTCAAACTGCGTAGAACATGGAACATGGGTTAAAATTGTTTCTCAGAGGGCACAAAAAGAACTTAGACAAATGTAAGCAAGAGAATACATTATCCACAATGGCCGTGTGTGTGTGTGTGTGTGTGTGTGTGTGTGTGTGTGTGTGTACGTGTACATGTATAGGTATTGGCTTATTATATACATGTCTATTGGCTTAATCCTTCAGAACCAGAAACCAATACAAGACTATTGGAGGGAGGCTTTAAAATATATTAAGATGCATAATCAGTTTTCAGAAAGAAAAGGGAAAGAGCCGTTCAGAATGTAGAACAGAGTTTGCTTGAGGATGCTGCTCTATAATAGAACTCAAAGGTGATAAAGAAACCATAGCAACCCTAAAAGGCACCTGCCACTCAGCCATGCTAATTTCTGCTTCATTAAACTCAGTGGTAAGGTGATGAACAAAGAGAAATAACTGATTTAGCCTAGCGTATTCAAAATGGATGCCAGTCTGCCAGTCTAAATTGTATTATATAACATCCATTCCATGGCTTACATTATAATTTTTTGAAATATTGCATGGTATTTGTGTGTGTGTATAGATAAGCATTTATGGGGAAGTCAATCGACGTCTCTATTCAGGTATACATTGTATACTGCCTAACGCAATTTTAAAATACATAAATCCTTAAGTACTTTTTATTTATTCATAATGTAAACATTAACATCTTTTTGGCTCTTCTGAAATGGACACTGCACACTTTTCATACATAGTAAACTCACCACAACTCTGATCTTTTTACTTGTATTTATCTGTAGTTGGTACAAGTTAGCCAACCCTATCTTCTCCCCTACATTTTCCTTACCGTCTCTGACCACCATTCTTCTTCCAACACTCATGATGTTAACACTTCCATAGCCCCTTATTAGAGTGGTAATAAATCACTCATATTTCTGTGCCTAGATTGCTTCATGTAGCCTAAAGAGCTTTAGCTACACCCATGTTGTCACAAATGACAGAAAATAAGGTTTTGTGAGTAACTAGTGTTCTATTCATTGTGTTACACTTTCTTCATCAGTTCGTTAATTAAAGAGATTCTTGGTTGTTTCTAAGTCATTATGACTCCAACTGCAATAAACCTGAGAATTCAAGTCTCTTCTACACCCTGATCTTTACCTCTGGGTAAGTGACAATTGGTAGAATCATTCCAGCTGGTACACTAGCGCTCAGGTAACCAGAAAGAAGACTAGAAGTCACAGCGCTTGTTCTAGACCTCACTTTCCTCTTCTCAGTCTCTCTGTGTGTGTGAAATGACTCATATAGCCTAGAATATTAAACATGGATGCCATTCTGCTAGTATAAACTGTATTATGTAAGAATCATTTTGTAGCTTATTTCATAATTTTTAAAAATTATTTCATGGTATACATAAAATAATCTATTCCATAATAAATTAATTTTCATTATAATTATTTATTGCTGTTAATTAATGATTAACATAATGGCATTTAATAAAAATGTCTTTTTTTGTTATAGGAGGTCATATGTACATTAGGACAGTCACCAGTGAAGCCACAGATGTCAGGGCCCCTAGAGCTGGAGTTTACAGTGTGTATAAGCTGATTGTATTGTGAGAACTGAATTTAGGTCCTCTGGAAGGGGAGTATATGCTCTTATTCATTGAGCCTTTTCTGTAATACCAATATTTTTAAGAATATTTTTGAAATATCTAAACTGTTTTCTATATTATTTGTATTATTTACATTTCCATGGGCAACATGCACCTCTCCCTCTGTTCTTTATTCCATATCTTTAACCTGTGATTATTAGTGTTTGTCTTTTTTATAATAAAATAGTCATTTTTCCTGTAATTAAATGATATCTTATTGTGGGTTTGTTTTCCTTTCACTGTGTGACTAGTAAGTTTGTGGTTAAGTAAGTGAAGTTTTGTTGTTGTTTTGTTCTATTTTTTTTCATGGCCTGTTGGTTAACTGAAAGTCTTCCTTTGAGAAATATCCTATTTATTTAAATTTGCAATTTTACTGGTAAAAGGGAGGCAGGCCCTCTAGGGGTCAGTACAGAACATACCCAGACACAAAATTCTCAGCACAAAAGAGATTTATTATCCTGGAGGGTAATGGGGATCAGGGCAAGGCTGCAAAGGCAGACAGCAAGCAGTGAGCAAGCTGCCACCACAGGAACAGCAGCAGCAGCAGAAGCAGCAACAGCAACGAACTACATTTTTTTCAGGATGGGTTTTTAAGGAGAAAAAGTGAAAGTGCATTGGTAAATTCTGATTGTGCATATTAGTCAAATAGTAAAGTTTAATTGTTAGACCTTGGTGTTTTGTCTCAGGATTTAGACAGTGGTCAAATGAGGGAATCAACCTTGGGGAATAGGTTTGGAAATGTAATCTAAAGTACCACGGTTTAGCCTCTGCTTGGGAGAGGGGTCTTGAGGAAGGAGTGTTTGGTAGCAGTGGAATAAACAATTCAAAGTCAATGATGGGTAAAAGCTGACTGCTCTGTGTTCGGCTTGAGACAGTTCTCTAGACAGCATGGGTTTTCTGACCAAAGTCAAAATGTCTGCTAGACAAAATTAAAAAAGAGCTGTGTTAGCTCTCTACACAGCTCAGCTTTTGCAGACCAAATTCTATGTTTTACTATCATATTAATTTAGTCATTTACCTCGGATTTCCTTTCAATTATTCTACAAATCACCATTTTATTACCTTAGCCTTTTGATTCCTAGAAAAAAAAAACCCAGCAAGTACATTTTTTAAACACAGCAAGTCCTAGAGATCTGCCTGCCTTTATAAATACAAACAATAAGCTTAGCTGAGTGCATCCTACCCTGAGATTTCTACTCCCTTACCTCCTTCACTTTCTGGTATCTCTTTATTACTTGAACCATGAACCTTGTTTGTTATTGTTGTTGTTTGTTTAACTGTTTTATCTTTATTGGCTCGTTAGTGCAACTGCCTGTGTTCTTTTGAGTCTATGAAGCAAGCCCCTCATACAAATTACATTGCATCCTTATATTTTGCATTGTTGAGAAATCCTGTTTATATATTTTTTTTGAGCTCATGTTTTCAGAATTCTTTCTCACAGCCTTTAGGGCTGTCCTGAAGGTCACAACATTACCATTTTGCTGAATGACATTAGACACACACTTGTCTCCTGGAATTGTGCTGTTTCTAATTATTATGCATTTATTAACCTTGTCAGGGAGAGCATTCCCTGATAACCTTGGCAGGAAGAACATTCTCTAAAATATGAAACTTATGTACATTAGTATGCACACAGTCTTATGCCTATAGCAACCATCAGCACTTGTGGAAACCCATGTCCTACTGGTTCTGCACCAGAGGCAGGAACCATGTCACACTGTTCCTTCTACATCCATGCCGGAGCTGGCACTAAAGATTTTTAGCTATGGAGAGACAGGTAAAAGTCAAAATCTGTTGACACTATATTTGCTATATACTCAGGCTATTATTGCCATGCTTGGGCCAGTTATACCCACTATAACAGTCTTTTATCTTTTACTGGTAATTTTTTTGAAATCTCTTATATATATTAGATGTGAATCCCTTGTCAGATGTTCAAGATTTTTCCACTTTTTATGTATGTAGGTATATCCGTATGTAAGTATGTATGTATATATTTGAAAATAGATTCTTGTCTCATAAAACATACCTTGATTACAATTTCCCCTCCCTCCACTTCTAGCTCCCTTCCTAACCTTGCCTTTTTCCCTAAATCCACTCCTCATCTGTTTCCCTTCAGAAAAGAGCAGACCTTGAAGAGATAACAACCAAATGTGACAAAACAGGACACAATAAGACAAGGTAAGTACACTCACATTGAGGCTGAAAAAGGCAATACTAGAGGAGGAAACTAGTCCCAAGGAGGAAAAGAACAAGCAAAAGAGATAGACATACACCTGTTCCCACTGTTATTAGTCCCATAGATACACCAAGCTAACAGCCATAATAAACAGGCCCTGTGGTTTTCACTTCAATCTGTCTGTGTCTGCTTACTTGATCCAGTGGGCCATGTCCATCTGATGTCCTAGACCCCTCTAGCTCTTACAGTCTTCCCTCCTCCTTTTCCCATGGGGTTATCTGAACTCTGAGAAGAGAGACCCAGTAGAGATCACTAATTCAAACTCATTTTTCTCAAAATGACTGGCTGTGGGTGTCTGCTACCATAGAAAAATCTCCTCTCTCTCTCTCTCTCTCTCTCTCTCTCTATATATATATATATATATATATATATATATATATATATATATTCAATTCTACCCTAGGTCTCTGGCTATCCAGGCATTATAGGGCATCGGCCCTCTTTCATGGCTTGAGTTCAGTTTTAATCAGACATTGGTTGTCCAGTCCCACAAGTTCTGTGTCCCCATTGCCTCAGCGCATCTTCCGTAGAGGAAAGATTATAGGTTGAGGGTTTTGTGGCTGGGAGGCTATACAGGTGTCTCTTTCAGTAATATATAAAATACTTTCCCATGCCAAAGGGACTAGAATGTAGGGATGAAGCCTTCATGCAGACACTAGCTCTCCCTCTCTACACTCGATGACCTGTGTAGATGCTGTCCTTCGCAATGGAGTCCCACTTTCAGTTTTTAGGGAGCTATTCTTTGTCTTAGCATCAGCCAGGTTTGTTGAGGGATTTCCACAACCCATCCCTCTTGGCTAACAACTCAACCAAATGCAACCCACTCCCACTTCTAGAAGACTTGAAAAACATGGCATGGCAAAATAATGGCTAGTTTAAACTCTGTGTCTCCCATTACTAGGAGTTTTTACTAGGTGCACCCTTAAAGAGTCTAGGAAATTTCCACTGCACTAGGTTTTCACCCCCAAGTACCCCTGAATTCTAGCCGTTTCTCCCTACACTATCTCCCTCTACCTCTCCCGGTGTTCATCTGATTCCTCCCACTTCCATCCCTACTAGACCTCCTTTTCCACTCCTGAGATTTATTTTATTTCCCTTTCCGAAGAGATCCATGCATCCTGCCTAGAGCCATTTTTTAACCTAATCTCTCTGAGTCTGTGGATTATAGCATACTTATCATTTACTTAATAGCTAATATCCATTTATAAGCTAATTATCACCATGTTTGTCTTTCTTGGTATAGATTACCTCAATCAGGATGATTTTTTCTAGTTCTATCCACTTGCCTGAAAATCTCATTATGTCATTTTTAACAGCTGATTAATACTCCATGGTGTAAATCTACTTCCATTTCTTTATTCATTTTTCAGTTGAAAGACATCTAGGTTATTTTCAACTTCTGACTATTCTGAACAAACATAGTCAAAATCGTTGAGCAAGTATCTTCTGGTAGGTTAGAACATTCTCTAGGTATATGCCCAAAGAATGGTATATCTGGGTTTTAAAGTAGATCAATTTTCAATTTTGGGGGGAACCATCATATTGATTTCCATAGTAGTTGTACAAGTTTGTACTCACACTAGCAATGAAGGAGCATTCCCCTTATTCCATATTGTCTCCAACATTACTTGTCACTTGCATTTTTTTTTTTTAGTCATCCTGACAGGTGTAAGATAGAATTGCAAAGTAGTTTTGATTTTCATTTCCCTGATGGCTACAGATGCTAAACATTTCTTTAAGTGTTTCTCCACCACCTGAGGTCTCTTTGTTGAGAATTCTCTGTTTAGATCTGTAACCCACTTTTTAGTTGGGTTATTTGTTTATTTGATGTCAAGTTTCTTAAGTTCTTTATATAATTTGGATATTAGACCTCTATTGGATTTGTAGTTGGTACAAGATCTTTTCTCATTCTGTAGGCTGCCACTTTGTCTAATGGATGGTGTTCTATCAGTTTCATGAGGTTCCGTTTATTAATTGTTGATCTTAGAGCCTCTTTTATCCATGTTCTGTTCGGGAAGTCATCTCCTACACCAATGTGTTCAAAATGATTCCCATTTTCTCTCCTACCAGGTTTTCACTCTGAAATCATGTCTGTCCCTTTGAATTTCTGTGCTATGATAACTTCTTATTGAGCTGAATTTCTTTTACCAATGAACTCTGTGTCTATAGAATGAGGTTGGATAAGTATATTAGTGGGCAGGGGAGTATTCAACACTATTAGAGAAAATTGAATTATACTTCTGACAATACTATAAATCTCCCAGCTGTAATTTTCAACATGAAAAGTTTATATCAAAATATAGTACATAAAATTTTACTATTTTTGTTGTGTCATGAATTAATTTTTAAAATATAATTGGAATCTATGCATAATCTAACATTTCTAATATTGAACACTATAATAAGATGTTTGTTCCTACAGAAATGGGAGATTTGTTTAATGTTATTTAATCACCATTTTAGATGAAATTTAGATGAAATAGTTATTTAATCACCATTTTAGATGAAATTTCAGTTGGAGTCTTTTTGTGAACATACCTAGAACATTCTTTATTTTGTATATAATCCTAAAATAAACACACTAGATATTGATTCTAGAGATATGCACAATATGAATGTAAAATAAGCTATTATTAGATCACCACACTGCTTTCCTATGTCAAACAAGTGCTTTCCCTATTGCTTGGTTTTTACTTTTAAATCAAGTCAATATTGCCTATTGAAGGCAAATAAGAAAAAGGTGTTTATTTCCTTTAAAATAGCTTTAAAATTCTGGATCCCTTAGGTAAAATGCTATTAGTAATAATTACAAATTTATTCTTAGTCTTTGAGAGATAAGGTTTATCATAATTTTGTATAAAAACTTGCTTTTTCTGTTATCTCATTTAATATAAAGAAAATCCTCTTATCATATCTCTACAAAATAAGTAGAAATGCCCTGAAATATCTTATGTTGTGTTTAAATAGATACTTTTTTAAAAATGTAGTTCAAATACTCAACAAATTCAAGAAACACTTTTGATACCTTTGAAAGAAATGCAAGTCAAGTCCAAAATAAGACATCATCTTACTCCAGTTATGATGATTTTTACTGAAGAGAAAATCCACAGATGGTATAAACATGTGGATATTAGGACACTTTAATACTTGTACAGTAGTGGCTACATTTTGAAGCATTTTGGACAACACTCTGGTTAAGCAACAGGAATTAGAACTCCAGTGTGATCCAGCTATTCCACTTCCAATATGTATTCCAAGGAAATGAATTCATCACATCCAAGAGATATGAACATCCGTTTCCTCATCGCACTATTCACAGTATGTATAATGTGAAATCAGATACCTATCTTCAGGTAAATAAATGATGAAAAGGTAGTATATGTGTGTATGGTCGAATACTATTCATCCACAGAAAGGAGAATCCTATCATTAACAGAGAAAAGGGTGGAAATGTAGGGCATTTTTAAAAAGTGAAATGTATGTGGGTGCTCTTGCAGGACCTCATAAAATTGAAAAGCTTCTGTAAGGCAAAGGATATTGTCAATAAAATGAAATAGCAACCAACAGTTTGGGAAAAGATCTTTACCAATCCTACATCCAATAGAGGGCTAATATCCAAGATATACAAAGAACTCAAGAAATTAGACTCCAGACAACCAAATAACCCTTTCAAAAAATGGGGTACAGAGCTAAACAAAGAATTCTCAACTGAGGAAACTCAAATGGCAGAGAAGCACCTCAAGAAATGCTCAACATCCTTAGTCATCAGGAAAATGCAAATCAAAACAACCCTGAGATACCACCTCAAACCAAGCACAATGGCTAAGATCAAAAACTCAGGTGATAGTAGATGCTGGCAAGGATGTGGAGAAAGAGGAACACTCCTCCATTGTTGGTGGGTTTGTAAGCTGGTACAACCACTCTGGAAATCAGTATGGCAGTTCCTCAGAAATTTGAACATAGCGTTACCTGAGGATCCAGCTATACCACTCCTGGGCATATACCCAGAAGATGCTCCAACATATAACAAGGACATATGCTCCACTATGTTCATAGCAGCCTTATTTATAATAGCCAGAAGCTGAAAAGAACCCAGATGTTCTTCAACAGAAGAATGAATACAAAAAATGTGGTACATTTACACAATGGAGTATTACTCAGCTATTAAAAATAAATTCAAGAAATTCTTAGGTAAATGGATAGAACTAGAAATTATCATCCTGAGTGAGGTAACCCAATCACAAAAGAACACACCTGGTATTTACTTACTGTTAAGAGGATGTTAGCCCAAAAGCTTGGAATAGCCAAGACTGAACACACAGACCACATGAAGCTCATGAAGAAGAAAGACCAAGTATGGATGCCTCAGTCCTACTGAGAAGGAGTAACAAAAATACTCAAGGGAGCAAATATGGAAACAAAGTGTGGGACAGAAACTGAAGGAGGAGTCATCTGGAGACCATTCCTTCTGGGTCTCCATCCCAGGTACAGTCACCAAAGGTAGACACTGATGTGGATGGCTGGAAGTGCATGCTGACAAGAGCCTGATATAGCTGTCTCCTTAGCGGTCTGCCAAAGGTTGACACATTTAGAGGCCAATGCTCACAGTTAACCACTGATCTGATCAAGGGGTTCCCAATGGAGAAGTTAGAGAGAAGACTGAAGGAGCAGAAAGGGTTTGTGGCCCCATGAGGAGAGCAACAATACCAACCAACCAGAGCTCCCTAAGGTCTAAACCACCAGCCTGGGAGCACATAGGGAGGGACCCATGACTCCATCTGTACATGAAGGGGAGGATGGCCTTGTCAGGCATAGGTGGGAGAGGAGATTCTTGGTTCCCTGAAAGATGAACACTGAGTGGGGAAGGGATTTGAGGGTGGGGAGGTGGGAGTTGGGGGGTAGGTATGGGCACATCCTCATAGAAGCATGAGGAGGGGAGATGGGATAGGAGGTTCCTGGGTGGTGGGAGGAAGGGGATAAAATCTGAAATGTAAATATAATATCCAATAAAAAATAAAATAAAAAATTAAAAAAAATAAAAAATTAAAAATGTGAAATGACTCAGGTACATACATGTAAATATCACATATAGTCTTTCATATGAAGATCTTTTGAAAAGTGAATTGGAATATATGATAATGATTAGATGTGGGAAAATTAGCCTCAGCTTATGTGTGTTTGGACAATATTTACTAACATAACACAGTGGCAGTAATGAGGAGCACAGTCATAGTTCACAGTAGCCTGTTACATATTTTATGAATAACTATAAGGGAAGAGTTTGAAGACTCAGAATCAAGACATAATATACACTTACATTAAAATAGCATACTGTATCTATAAATGTGGACAATTATATATGTTAATCAAAATTTTAACCTTAAAATGAAATATTCACTGCCCTGATTTGATAACTTCATATTGTATACATATATCAAACTACTGTAGTTTGCTTCATAAATTAAGATAGTCAAAAAAGCTAAAAATATCTGCTTGCCTAGAAGAGAAAATTATATTTAATATGGAATTTTAATGAATGGAGAGTTATAAATTTCTGTTAACTTTTTTCTTTTAGGATGTTCTTTACATATTATTATATCATAGCTTATAGAAGCAATTAATCTATGTGTGTGTTTTGAAAACTTATTATATTAACAGTTTGGGTTATCATTTAATCAAAATAACTCTAATTGATAGAATAAACTTTTATCATCTTTGATCTGTCCAAATTGATAAGGAAAATGTCCTGGTTCCTTCAGCCAGGTAGCAAAAAATATTATCTTCATCATTATTATTAATATTAATTTTTTCAATAACAAGCCAAATACACAGAGTTGAAATTATTTTTACTTGTGTAATGGTAGCCTGAGATGAATTCATGTCTAAAAGTTCACCCACAGTGTGTTGCATGCTATTGTTCTAAGGGGTTACGTGGTTTCAGTATTCCAATGAGATGCTGAAATTCATTACTTGACCACAAATGTCAGCATCTGGGCCATGAAATAAGATAAGAAACATTCATCTGGGACCAGTACAAACCTTGTATTATATGATGTTTCCTGGAAACATTATTAAAAGGACTCTATTCACTGCAGATATGGCACCAATGACAAATAAAAGAAAGGATTCTACCGAAGTAAAATTTGATAACTTAATGAAGTTAATGGTGCTGTTTATAGGGGTCTGAACAAAGGGATACTCACAGAAACATAAAGGAGTCACTGGCAGCTGTTTTGCTGAAAAATACATCCCTGCTTGGATAAGGACTCATGAGAACAAAAACCCTGGCATTCTTTACAGGTATGAGCATTTCCTCTTTCCCAGCAGTCTTTACTACTAATTAAACCCAGGGGAGGCAGAAGCTTTGTGAATTTTGTATGTTTCAGGAACTTCCTGAGCCTTATGTGTTATGTACTTTCTAAGTCTTAAAAAGTTTTCTTCCAGGATAGAAATTTGTTTACTTTGAGGATATTGTTAAGCACATTTGGGGATCACTTTAGAATAAATATATACTCAAACTAGTCTCTGAATTGATTAGGTTCATTTCAACAAACAACTATTGAGCATATTTTATATACTTGGCACTATACTAGGATCTTGGACTCAAGAGTAAGCAGGTTATCAGTTAGAATACATTCATAGTTTTGTAGACAAGGCAAATGAGGCAACTATATAGTTTTACTATTATGAAGTCACTAGATCAAATAGGAAATATATTTAACTGTTACTTAATAAGAAGAAGGGATAAAGAAAAAGCTTTCTGAAAGATAGTGAAGATATATACTCAAAGATATATAAAAATCAATTACAGGAGCTAACACAATGTTCTCACTCCAAATTTTCATAGATTATATAGTGGTTAAATATGTGCTTATGTCTACAGTACTTACATTTATATTTATGTCTCTATGTATCTCTATCCATATCTATTTGTAATCTATCATCTACTTATCTATCCAAATTACAAAACGGCTTAACAAAGGTAGCCAGAATTCATCAAGAAACTGTGATGGGGTCATATAGTTGGCTTATTGGGTAAAGGCATTTGTTACAGAGACCAATGACCTAAGTTCAAGTCACATGATATAAGAGAAAAACTGACAAGCTATGCTCCAACCCTCACACTGATGCCATGCATGCAAGACACCCCTAGCAAATAAATAGATATAAAATATTTAAAGAAAACTATTGTGGTGAACTTAAAATACCTCTTGCTTCAAAAACAATATGGTAATCTAACACCAGAGATGTCACTGGGTATTCTTAATTTCCCATGTCCTTTAAAGACTCTGCGTGTGTGTGTGTGTGTGTGTGTGTGTGTGTGTGTGTGTGTAGGATAGTTTATAGTTGGTCTTCAATTGCAGATAAAAATGTGGATTTTTAAAATGAAAATAACCAATTTATATTTATTTATTCATGAGATTTTTAAAGAGGCAAGAAGAAGTACTTGGCAAGTTAAAAACATGTATGTATGTGTGCATGCACACATCCCAAATGACACAACTCAATTTGCATCGAATTTATTAAGTCAAGTCAATTTTACGGACATTTGGTCAAGAGCTTAATTTCATTTGATCTTCCACCTGGTAAGCTTCATTTCCCACTGTGTTTCCCTGCAATTTATTTTAACAGGTTTGGACATCATTAGCAAAGGAAATAGCATCACCAAAGTTGTATGATGTAGATCTTCGAGACACATCAAAGAGATAACAATCAAACTCACATAATGAGTTATTGAGTCACATGATCAAATATAGTGGATACACACTCTGCTGATGAAGACTGAAGATACTACCTGCCAAGCTTGTCTTTGTATATATTTGTAACTCATGTCTGTAGGCTTCTTTCACCACAGATACCTAAGGAGAGTTGTATCCTTTGGGCATTGGTACAAGCAAGTTATACCTGCTTTTAAGAACTAGTCGTTAAATTTCAGAAATATGTTTTACTTTATTTAGATTTTAGATATTTGTAGAAATAAAAATATGCATCCTCTCAACAACTGTGCCATAAGTCAATTATTTGCTAAATATCACCAAGGGATGCATACTTATGTAGGGCTCCATCTCTGCTGTTCAGTGTGTTCACTGACAATGCCACTAAGGAATTAGTGTAGTAGTGTCTCTATAAAATTACAACAGCCATGTAGCCCAGCTGTACCAGTCCTGGGTATCTACCCAGTTTTTTTGGTGGGGATAGGAAGCAGGAAGAGGATGGAGGACTGAGGAGGGAGTCAAATAAAGCTATTTTTGAAATGTCATGATGAATCCAGCTTACCTGCATAAGCTAATAAAGAAATTTTCTTTACTCACTATTGAACACCTGCCTTATTATGTGTGCTTCCACTTCAAAGAAATGTTTTGAAAACCCACAATCCCTTGCTAGATCAGATCTCCACTAGAAAGTCCCAGGCAGCATTAGCTACTCATCTCACTCAAAAGATGTAAAATTTGGTGTGGATGCCTGAGTCTTAAATGTTTCAGGCTGACGATCTTTCAGTTAATGTCATCACTGTTACAATGGTACCAAAGGGAAGATGTGGTGACAGTTGCAAATCAATTGATTTAAAGGAAAAGTATAAAAGTATCAGAGCTAACTTCTTCAAGATGTTTGCTATTAGGATGGATGAAACTGGAGTAGCACCACAACTGTTTCTGTCCAGGCATGCTCAGCGGCCAAGGAGGGCCATGAGAAGAGTACCAAAAGTGCTAATCCAGTGGAAAGCATGCAAAGTGTGATGCTGGCTGTTGATGCTGTAATCACTAAATTTAAAAAGTTTGTAAGCCTGTGATAATCTGGACAGAAATTTCTCAGGTTGCTACAATTTCTGCAAATGGAGACAAAGATATTGGAAACATCATTTCTGATGCAGTAACAACAACCAAAACCCCTGGAAGAAAAAGCATCTTTACAGTTAACTATGGGAAAAAACCCTTATATTATGAATTAGAAATTATTGAAGGGATGAAGTTTGATAGATGGTATATTTTCCATATTAATATATCAAAAGCTAAAAAAATGTAAATTCCAAGATGCCCATGTCCTGCTGAGTAAAAAGAAATTTTCTAATGTGCAGTCCATTGTAGCTGCTCTTGACAATGTCAGTGTTCAGAATTGGAAGAAAGCCCTTGGTAATGATTGCTGGAGATGTTGATGCAGGAGCTCTAAAATCACTGGTTTGAACAAACTAAAAGTTGATCAGAATTCTACCATCTGTGGACAATAGGAAGAACTAACTTGAAAATATGGCTGCTGTTATTGGCGGTGCAGGATTTGGTGAAAGCATGATTAAATATAAATCTTGAAGACATTCAAGTTCATGAGTTTAAGGTTATTGTCACCAAAGATGATGTCCTGCTTTTGAAAAGAAAATGTGAAAAATCTCAAATTGAGAAATATATTGAATAAATCACATATCACAAGTAGTGCCTATGCAGAAGAAAAGCTGAAGGGAATCTGGGCTAAGCTTTAGATGGATCAGCCGTGCTGAAGGCTGAAGGGAAAAATTATACCTAGTGAACGAGAAGAGAGAGTGAAGAGTCATAAATGTCCTCAATGCTATGAGGACAGCTGTTCAAAATGTCCTAGAGTATATCCTATCCCAGCCTTGGACCCATTAAAGCCTGCTAATGAAGATCAGAAAATTCATATAGAAGTTATACAAAACCACTCAAACTTCCTGGAGTGACTATTGCTAAGAGAACAGGTGTGGAAAGGACCTTTGAAAGTTGAGAAAAGTCTGCAGAGCCAGACGTCAGTTACATTGCTGTGCTCAGAGATTTTGTGAACCCAGTGTGAAAAGGGAACACTGATTCCAAAAAGGCTGTACTAACCGATGTGCGGCCTTTCTGTTATCTATAGCAGAAGCTGTAGTGGTAGGAAGTCTTACTGAAGACAAGGACCCAGGGATCGGGATGAATGGAGGGATGGGAGGGGTAGAGAAAATAACCCATTCTAACTCCTAAAGTACTGCTTTGCCTTTATCAGTGAACTGTGCACTCCTCAAGGCAGGCTCCTCATCACTAGCTTAAAAGAAGTCACCCAAAGAAAATGATTGAAGTAAAGGCTTGCTCATCTACTATATCCATGAGTTACTGCTTTCAGTTAGAGGGGAAAAGAAAAGGAAATTGAAAATTATTTTTGCCGGAGAAAAGAATGTTAATGCTTTGAAGAGTGTTTTAATTTAATGTAATCTATTTATAAAATGATGCCTAGTTTTATTTCAAATAAAGCCTATATTCTTCATTGTATAACTCTGTGAATTTTAATTTCAAAATGAACAATACTATCCTAAAAATTAAAACAGAGTGAAAACTCTAGTTCACTTATTTCCTGCACTTAATCAAATCTAACTTTAAAAGGTTTGGCATGTGGGCTGGGGTGGTGGCAAAATATGCAAATGAGCATGACCCCTGAGAACCTGAGTTCAAATCCCAGGTCATTATCATCTAAAAAGTTGGTTATGGCCATATGCATCTGTAAAGTCAACTCTATGAAAAATGAACTAGACAGATTTGCTGGTGTCCGGTATAGTTCTAGGCTCAGTAAAAAATTTCATCTTGAAGTAAAGTGAAGAATGACAGAATAGGACATCTGATAGCTTCTTCTATCCTCCGCATATAAAGGGCTGCAAGTATGCTGTCATATTTTTCTGTTAGCATGACACAAGTTAGAGTTATATCTGCATGAAGGAGACTTGGCTGAGAAAAAGTATCCACCATATTGCCTGTAGGCAAATCTCTAAGGTGTTTTCTTGATTGGTGGTTGCTGCTGGAGGGCCCAATCCACTGTTGGTGGACACCCGTGAGCTGTTGTCCTGAGTGGTATAAGGAAGCAGCAGGTTGAACAGGTCATGAGGAGTAAAACAATAAGCAGGCACTCCATGGCTCCTGCTTCAGCGTCTGCCTCCAGGCTCCTGCCTTGAGTTTCTGCTCTGACTTCCCCAAGTAAAGGATCATGACCTGAGAGTTGTAAGCTGAAATAAACCATGGTGTTTATCACCGCAACAGAAACCTTTATTAAAACACATACTACACCTGTGTATATATACCACACATAGTATATGCATACAAGGTAGACATACAAACAAAAGCACAGATGCAAAAATAAACACACATATACACATCAAAACTAAACAAAACACCAGGTTGCTGAATCAAGTTAAAACTGAACTTTGGAGTGAGAGAGAATATTGCAAACAAAGTACTTTTTTTTTTTTGTATTTTGCAAACAAAAATTGCAATTTTTCTACTTGTGTATGAACTTAACTTACCAAACAAAAGGCCACTCACTTCATCCATTAAGAAAGTAAGCATGTAAGTCCCGGGTAAATTGTGTCAAGTCAATGAAATAACACAAATGATATTCTCGGCATATAAGAGCTAGTTACTAAGTGAGGATTACCGCACATATTTTTAATAAGCGAGTTTTGAAAAAAGTAAGGTATCAGTTAGTGCTTCTTATTTAAAGGTGACAGGCCAGGGACCCAAACTCTTACACTATTCTTCGCTCTGAGCATGAGCTGCTCACAACCTATGTCCCAGGCAGAAAGGCTAACTACGCTGTGAGTGTGTGATAGCCATGTCCACTCCGTTTTTCATTATTGCTTTCGGTGCCTAGTGTCTCCATTATAAAATCATTGTAATTCTTCATTAACATTCCTCTGAGCAGAACCAATGCATAATTATAGTGACAGCATCAATTTGGGACAGGGGGTGGTCATATCTAACATGTATAACAATGAAACCTACTAATGTGCTTTGTGGTTATGTAATATTTATTCCTTTCACTGAGCAAAGAAAGTAAAACACAGGCCGTTTACTCCAAGTTTGTAGTCCCCATTTCTCCTCTTAATAAACAAATCAATAACACAGGACTCTGCTCAGCAGATATAATGGAACCCCTCTCTCGGAGTCCTTTCTTCTGGACAGTTCTTCAATACTGTTGGAAGAGAAGACAGCAAATAAAATCGTTGGACTATTGATTTACGACCATGACTTAAAGAACAGGGTCTCACAACACTTTGCTTTCAAAGGCTGTAAAAGTCTTCCAAGTATGCTCAGAACCAGATAGGGTGAAACTCTTTTTTGTTTCTTCAAAGAAGGCACATTTACTATAAAATCTCATCAGTTTGATGAAGAATACGTTGACTTTGGGTTTTTGTTTGAACTGTGCTTGAAAACTAAAATTTCCAGTTTGTATTAGTACAAAACAGCTTTGGACATCATTGTGGAAGTAGACAAAATTATTATAATAAGTATTCCCATTTCCAATGTCTAGGGAAAACACTGGACAGCCAGGATAAGGCAAATATGCATTAGAGAGCAACCCAAAACTTTAGAAATCAGTACCCATCCTTCTTCATAAAAGAAGAGATACGAATGAAGTTATAATTAAATTTGACAACAGACTAGAGTCGTGTCTTCCACGTGTGCAGTTGTATGAAGATAATGAAAAACCAATATGAACCATGCTCTTCTTTATTCATGCCCAATTTGTTCTCATCAAGATAAAAAGTATCCTATTTTGAGAAACTGTTTAGAGTAGTCATCACTTTCTTAAAATTTCTCCCTGTGCAATGCTGAGATTTGGACAAAGGTACAAGTAGAGGAGACATTCCTAAATTATTAAGTCAAAACCTGCCTGCTCCAGTGCAAGCTGCTCATCAAACCTACACTCTGAGAAAGGCTTAAGGTGCGCACACAGTCCACACTGGAGTTCTTCATCCAAGTTTCTGTGTACTGGTGCTTTCACTATCCTCTCTGTCTTTCTGAATGTCAGTAGTGTGGGGGAATACACACCTCTCCATGTGTTGATGGGCATAGAATGCTGTCAGGAAAAGCCCCTGGCTCAGGAATCAGAGCACCCGGAATAGTGCTGACTGGCTCTTACTGGCTTATGTGACTTTGAACCTCCTCAAATTCAGAAGCTAACACCTGTCACACAAAGACTCTTTACTTCAGCTTAAATGGGTTTGTTTTGTCAGGTTTAGACTTTAAATTGGCTATATTTTCCAGAAATAAAGAAAATGATGACATATATTCCCTAGAGTTTCATCATAATTTTTTAATTGCAATGAAGTTTTAAAAATTATATTATATTGTATTATTCAATTGAAATTTTAAATTTAAATATATTTGATCATATTGTTCCTCTCCTTCATGTCCTTCCAAGTCCTCCTCCCAGGTCATCTCCTTTCCTGACCTACCCAACTTTAAGCTGTCTCAAAAGACAAACAAAAATCTAATACAATAACAAAACTCCCCCAAACCAAGAAAACAAAATAAAACCATACCCCAAAAGAAAGAAAGAAAGAAAAAAAAACAACAATGTCTAACTCAAACTAAATAAAAGCACACAAACAACTGTGGAGTACATTGTATTTTGGCCAATCACTCTGAAGACAAGGCCTGTCTGGAGTGGCTGATACACTCAGTGTCCTTTTACTGAAGAAAACTGATCATCTCTCTCCCAGAATGTGTAAGTGACAGTTCAGTTGTTAACCTCTACTCCAGAAGCTAGGTTTTCATTCATTCATCTATTCATCTATTCATCTATTCATCCATCCATCCAACCATTTATTCATTCATTCAACTTTTCTTTCTTTATAAAATATAACAAGCTATCCCACAGTCAAAAGAACTCTGAGCCAGAATTGTTCCTGTTAAAAAGAATGTCAGGAACAAAAATGGAGGAGAGACTAAGGCAAAGGAGGTCCAGTGCCTGGCCCATATTGGGATCCAGCTCAAGGGGAGGCTCCAAGGCCTGACACTATTACAGATGTTATGGTGTGCTTACAGACCAGAGCCTAGCATGGCTGCCCTCTGAGAGGCCCAACACACAGCTGACTGAGACAGATGCAGATACTTACACCCAACCAATGCTTAAGTTATTTTAAAAACGGCCGCCGGTAAAGACTATCTAAGCTGCAGCAGCTCTGCCTAGCTCAGCCGCCATCCATGTTCTATGGCCAGAGGCCACATGTGCACTGCAGCTAGAAACGACCAGCCAAAAACACCAGCCCTGCCATCCATGAGACACCAGCCTGAGAGATGGCTCTGCCAGTCTTCCACGCTGTCTCCACAAGGCTGGGCATTGCCCAGACCATCCAGCCATCCATGCAGACCCAGTAAGAAAATGAGACTCTAATGCTCAAAGGTTAATCAACGGCTTTATATGTTTGGTAATGCTTAGTAACAATATGCCCATACAAAGAGAGTTGTTTCCCAATTAGCTAACTCTAAATAAAAGTTGTAGCCGGGCGGTGGTAGCACACACCTTTAATCCCAGCACTTGGTAGGCAGAGGCAGGCGGATTTCTGAGTTCGAGGCCAGCCTGGTCTACAGAGTGAGTTACAGCCAGGGCTACACAGAGAAACCCTGTCTCGAGAAACCAAAAAAAAAAAAAAAAAAAAAAAAAAAAGTTGTTACCCGCAACTGCTCTCCACACCTGCGTAGCTCTCCATCGCTCCTACATCTCTGCTCTCCCTAGCTCCTCCTCTTCCTTTTCCTCTTCCTTTCCTTACTCCTCCCACCCTAGCTCCTCCTAAAGAACCCCTGTTGTTGAATTAAGGAAAGGCTAGAAAAAGCTGAGTAACCCCATAGGAAGGTCAGCAGTCTCAACAAACCTGGACCCTGAGATCTCTCAGACACTGAAACATGAACCAGGCAGCATACACTAGCTCGTCCGAGACCCCAACACATATACAGCAGAGTACTGCCTGGTCTGGCCTAAGTTGTAGAAGATGCACCTAGCCCTGGAGCAACTTGAGACCCCAGGCAGTGGGAGGCCTGGCTGGGTCGGTGGAACATCCTCTTGGAGACAGGGTGGAGGAGGAATGGGATGAGAAACTGTGGGAGAACAGACCAAGAGGAGACAATGACTGGATTGTAAAAAAAAAAAAAAAAAAAAAAAAAAAAAGTAATTAAACATTTTTAAAGACAAAATATAATAAGATAAAATGAATATCATTTCAGAGTTGGACAAGGCAAACGAACAGAAGAAAAAGATGTCCATTGTATGTTGGACATACAATGCAATATATTTGATCATATTTTTCCCCTCTCCTAAATCTCCCCAGATTCTCCTCAGTGCCCTGGCTACTCGACATTATCTTTTATCTCTTTAAATAAATGAACAAAGAAACAAAAGGAAGAAAAGAAGAAGGGAAGGAAGAGAGAGGAGAGGGGGTGAAGAAGGGAAGAGGAAAGAACATAATCCTTCAAGTTTTTAAATTCCTCCTCTGCCTGTTTTATCTTCCCTCTATTTCCTACAAATCTGAATTAGAACTACAGTTTTGCAAAATATACCTTTGTCATGCCAGGTACCACACTGTATCACATCATAAAATATATGGTGCTGGTGAGTGACCATTTTGGCTATTAAGAGTAAGCAAGGCAATAACAGAACTGCAAACAACTGCTTCTCTGTAAAACCATGTCCTCCCCTTTGAGAGCTAGAGACATTGAGAAAGCAACTGTATCAGTAGCATCATCAGAGAGTTTCAGGCTGCACTTCTGTAATCCCACACTCTCTTCCACATGTTTGTTTGGGCCTTCTTGTTATTCCTTTAAGAACACTGGAAAGTCTCCTGTAGGATATATTCTGACTTCAAAGTGGTATCACACTGGCGATGCAAATCTAGATTGGTCTTTGATCTCTGGAGACTCCTGAGTTTCTGGTTATACTTAGTGAACTATTCCACAGTATTTTTAGCTTATACATTTCTGCACCAGGGCGATTTAATCGGAATATATAATGTAAAAGGAGTCCATCCTTGTTCACTGGTTGTTCTTATTAAGTGGAACTGTGGCCGGAAGGAGATAGGGCTTCATTAAAAACCTAACGTAGCCTAACTATTTAATGAATAATGATTTACCTGATAAAATATATGCTTCTGAGTTGTTTGTAATAATGACCGTCTATGCAGTAAATATAGCTTACTTACTATTTATCTGTCTATTTATCTATCATCCCCAATAGACTTTTGAGGAGGACCTCATGAGCATATGTTAACATAAAAATTTAAAGTTATTATATTATTATTATAATTCACCTGGTAAGCGAATAAAACCAAATAAAAAAATAAAGCATGTTAAGTAGCTGAACAGTACATAGCTTATATCACTAATTTCCTGCCAAATATTTGTAATGACTTTTTATGTTAACATAATTGGTTGTGAATTTTATAAAATCTTAAGTCCCAATGCACTCAAAAGACCTCTAATAGAGAGCAGGCCTCATTTAGGACTTCATTGTGCATATTTGATTTTTTTCCTCCATTCAAGTAGTTAATAGGCTTCACCAGACTCAGTAACGAATATTTAAATCTGTGAAATGTTGGAGTTTTGACAAGTATTCCCTCCATTTAAACTGTAGAGAATAGATAATCACACAAACACAAGTTCAGCCCTTTTGACAGCATGGATTACCCCACACTCCTGCTCTAAGGAAAGTATGTTTAATTATTTTTATGAAAATCTGCTAATAAAAATCATCTCACATTTTTTCCCAAATTTTTTCTAAGGGAAAATAGTAAATCATAGATTAATAAGTGGGTTCGATGTTGTATTGATAAAGGAGCGACCAGAGCTACCATTGATAAAGGAAAACCAGAGCCTCATTGATAGGAAATCATCTCCTACCAGAAGCCCACAGCAGGCAATGTACAGTGTAGCTGATGTTTCCTAAGTATTTTGTGAAATTTCAAAGAAGACAGCATGTTCCCCTTAATAAGCTCCCTTTCTTGTGGGGAACATTTAATTATCTAACTGAGTTATCTGAAGAGGCAGCATGTCACAATCTATGTTGGTTATATGGAAAATGAAGGGAATAGGCAAATAACTGTAATTTTGAAAATGTGTCATGCACTGGCTGTTTCAAAGTCTATTTTAAAGGCCAGAGTAATTGGGAGGCTTCACTAGACACGAATCTCATACACAGGTAACTGCAAGGAAGATTCAGCTGTAATTACAGAGTGATGGAAACGTAGCTCATTCAATCATCATCATTTAAACACTGAGTCCTCTGTGTCATGGTCACTTTTGGTTCCTAGTTGCTACTCGATATCAAAATGTGACAGGTTTTACAGTTGGCATTACAATAGTTTTTCAGTAAGAAGAAGTCATTTTCTTCCAAATTGGCCACAAGCTCACAAGGCCAGATATAGATATAGATATAGATATAGATATAGATATAGATATAGATATAGATATAGATAATATAGATAGGTAGAAAGCTATTGTCTTATTCAAAAGTGCTAACGCAATTTCATTTTATTTTTACATTTAATATATTTTAATCAAAGTTTAATTATGTCATTTTCCCACTTTCCTTTTCTCCACTCAGCCCATGCCATCGTCCCTCCTCCTATTGGGTCCAACGTCATCCTTTTCTCTCAAATGGGTGGCATTTCTTACTTTCATTGTTTATATGCACAGAGAAATAAGGCACACAGTTATTATCCCTGAAATTTTATGTGTAAAACCAACAAAAGGGACCCATCTGGTCATATTTATATATTTTTACAACTTTTATGTTGTACTTATTTCTGTTTAAACTTGTGTAGAGTGATTAATATTCATACCTCAGTTGGTCATCTGGAGTCTAAAAGAACTGACAGCTATCTTAAAGAAAATTTTAAAAATGGCATATATGGGTCAGTATACTTTAAATAAACAAATACCAAGATCAGGAGTAGATTTCTGACACCGGAGGTATTATGTCAAATTAAAAGAATGTCAGAGAAAAATTCAAAACAATAAGCATCTAATTGATATGAAAAGGCAGCTGTGGACCGTGGCTTGATTCCAGTGGAGAAGAGATGTTATTTTCTGTTCCTTCCTTCTTGGGCCATGCTGGAAACTGAGCAGTTGAGTAGAATGGCATTGCCTTTGAGATGAAGAGTTGAACAGTGGCAGAATATTTTTATATTGATTACATCAAAAAATCTTTCACAACAACTGAAAATATGAAAATATTTCTAATATCACATGTAAAGGATATAGATATTTGAAAAAATAAAGCAAAAAACATGTCCAGTTTTGTTTTCTTATGCAACTTGTATCCACTGGTTGATTTTCATCACAATGAGTTGCACTAGATTACTTTTCAAGATATGTGTGTCTATACTTAGTATTAAAATATTCTTAGATTGCGCAGAGTAAGGTAAAGGGGCATGTATCAGCAATCCTGGTACTCTGGAGTCAAAAGCCGGAAGATCACAAACTTGAGACCAATCTTGTCTGCATAATGAACTCTATCACAAAATCATGTGTGTATGTGAGTGTGTGTGTGTGTGTGTGTGTGTGCATGTGTATCATAACTGATGCATATCAATGTGTTAAGATTTTAAATACTTAAGAGTAAAGCAATTTTAATCTTGTTTTCACTCATTTGGGCATGATTGTATTAGAGAAAAGCTATGCTTACTCTTTATTTATTATATGGTAAATATAGTAATACATCATTACTGTTTTGAGACTGGAAGCTTGCTGGATTATCCAGGTTGGTATTGAACAGAAGAACTTGTTTATGCCTCAGCCTTTCAAACACTGAGATTGTCAGCATGCTTCACCACACAAAGCTTCCTTTCTGTGTCTCATTTGAAAACTTTCTAATTAGAACTACTGCCAATTTTTAATTGGGATATTTATCACTTTTTTCTTTAGAATACTGTAAATTCTTTATATATTTTGATTATCGGGTCTTGTCAGAAAGGGTTTTCAAATATTTCTCTTATCCTTAACTCTCAACTTTTTATTTGCTGTAGAAAGCTGTCTAGCTTGGTGCAATCCCATTTGTCTATTTTTTTTTCTTGTGCTTTTGAAAGTTTGTCCAAAGCTCCTTGTCCACTCCAATGCCTTGA
Source organism: Arvicanthis niloticus (assembly GCF_011762505.2). Classification (NCBI taxonomy): domain Eukaryota; kingdom Metazoa; phylum Chordata; class Mammalia; order Rodentia; family Muridae; genus Arvicanthis; species Arvicanthis niloticus. Next base: position 9,869,515 of record NC_047675.1, read on the forward strand.
AATACTTCATGTTCCTTCAAGCAATTTCTGAGATTCAGGTATTTCACACATTCCTTTAATCTAGTATGAGCTGACTTTTGTAATTGGGAAGAGGGAGGAGTCTCATCTTACTCTTTCACACATGGATACCCAGCCTTTTCAGGACCATTTTGAAACAGTGGTTCTTTCTCCAATATGTTTTTTTTAATACTTTTGTCAAAAATAATCGACTATAGGTGAAAATGTTTACCTCTACTCTCTATTTCTAGTTTTATTGGTTGGTGCGCTACTTCTTTATTCCAGTACCATGGTATTTTGGCTAGCTACTACAGCTTTATAGAATATTATAAGAACAGATAAGGTTGGCTGGTTTAATTTTATCAATTGACAGTAACTAGACTCAACTTCGAAGAGACAACCACAACTGAGTGATTGTCTGCATCAGATTGGCCTGTATTGCTGTAGAAGGGCCCAGTCAACAGTAGGCAGAACTATCCCTGGGCTAAGACAGCAGGCTCAACATGCAATGTCAGCAGGGTTCTCCTGTGGTCTCTGTTTCAGCTCCTATCTCCAGGTTCCCATTTTGGGTTACTGCCCTAGCTTCAAATGATGAAGGGCTATACTCTGAAAATTAAAATGAGCCCTTCTCCCTAAGTTGCTTTGGGCCATGGCATTGTATCATATAGCAAGAAAGAAACAACTAACATGGGTAATAACTTTTGATTTTTTTATCAAGATGGCTTTACCTATTTTGGATTTTATGGAACTCCACATAAATTTTATGGTATTTTTTTCTAGAAATAGGACTGATATTAGTGTTTCCATAGGGATGACAATGAATCTACAAACTGCCATGAATATTGTTGACACATTAATAACATTGATTCTTCTAATCTGTAAGCATGGGGTGTCTTTCCACATCTTTTTCTCTTCTCCACAATTTTTTTCATAAGTGTTTTATAGTTTGCATTGAAAACACTTTTAGTTTCTTGATTAAATTTATTTCTGGCTATTTTATTTTGTTTATTTTATAGCTAGTATAAATAGAACTCTTCTTTGATTTTCAGATGATTAAATTTTAAAAATAACAACACTACTGACTTTTTTATGTTGATTTTGTTTTCTAAAAGCATGTTGAATTGATTTATTTGGTCAAATAATTTTTGGTGGAATCTTTAGAGTATCTATATACCAGACATCATTAAGAATCAAAACATTTTGAATGTCTCCTTTTCCAGTATGATTGATCTTTCTCATCTCATTTTTGTAGTGAAGACAATGGGTACCACGTTAGATGAAGTCCTGACAGAGGACATCAGTGTATTCCAGATTCTAAAAGAAAGCATACAGACAAATAGCATTCTATATTGTCTCAATAGGTTATATTTAGAAATATATATGTATATATAAATACAGATATGCCTGTAGTAACAATTAGTGAAAAGGGGGAGACCACAGATTGAATAGAGAGAAACCACAGGAAGAGATGCAATAATTAAATTGTAATCTCACAAGTAAAAATTATAAAGGTATTAAATATTACCAATCTAAAGATTTTAGTTGTTGTTTGTTTCTTTAGCATGACTTTTATATGTGACTTGCATTGTGTTAGAGCCTATAAAGTATAAGTTGTCTTTCAGATCCCTGGCTTGACCACATGGCTTTTGACCTTCATTATATTGCCCTGGTTTATCATGCTTACTTTTATTTATTTTTTGAAGTATTTAAATCTACGTTCATTGATGTTGCTGTCCAGAACTTTCCTTTTGACAGTGTTTTCATTGGGCTTTGGCATCAGAATTTGGGAAGAATTACTTTCTCATATTTTGGGCATAGCTAGAAATATTGTTTTTACTATTAATTGCTAAAATTTAGTCACAAAACCATCTGGTCTTACCCTTGGATCAATAGCATAATTTTACTGATAAAGCTATTGTACATCATTGGTTTGTTTAGGTTTTCTCTTTCCCTTGGATGCAACCCCAGGCAGGTAAACACATATCTAAAAATTTTATCTTTCTTGTAGGATATTGGACATTTGATATGAAGTTGTTTGTAATAACCTCTAAGATTATTGATGTAATAATCTCTTGTGTTAGTTGTAATGTTTTTCTTTGTAAACTCTAATTTGATTTACCAATGTTGCTCATCATTTTGGACATTCAGTTTGTGCTCATCAGAAAGTGTAGAGAAGGAGACCTGGCAGCTGTTGATGGGAATGTAGGTGGATAGAGTCAACTCATCATGAGAGCAAGCTCGAGTTTCCTTCGAAACTGGAGGAATCACCACATGCTCGTGCAATTGCATGGATTGCATGAGTGAAGGTTATTGTAGGGCATATACATGAGTAAACAGCATATTTGATTTTACCTCTTTTTTATAGAAAATAGAAGTGTAGTAAATCATATCTAACATTAGAGGTTATCCTTAGCCTGCCTATCTACATAGTAAACAGAACCTATTCCCAAATCACCTCCCTGTGGGAAAGGTGTTAAGCCCCATTCTCAATAAAGCAATAAGAACAGTAAATTCTCATTAGTAAATATGAGTATAAAATAATTTAAATCCTAGGTTATAGTTATATTTAAAAAAAACCTAAGAGAATTTAAATTACACTCAAAGCACACATTGCATTTTTCTGTCTCATTTCGGTGTTAAACTATTATTCTAACATTTATCATGAAAACCTATTCTGTTTTTCTCATGCTTCATCTAGGAGACAGAATAATGATGTTCAAAAGAATGTTCACCAATTAGTCATTATTTGTATTGTGTCTGCGCCATAATTAATAAGCAGCCAGGTACAGCCAGTGGAATAAGGAGATATAAACAGGAAGAAGAAAAGATCTTAATGGTGTGCAGGGCTTTCAGGATGTGCATTTAGATCCAGGAAGACTTTTGTTTCTGTGAGTAGTTGACTTCTTCATTTAAATGAAATAAAATTTAGTTACATTATTCTCATTTGGAACCTACAAGCATTGGCTTACATGAAATAGCATACACCTCTTTCACTATACTATTTATTAATTATTGCTAATTAACTTCATACTCACTAATTTATAACTAACTCTTTATACAATAAACTGAATTTAGAAGAAAAACAAAGAGGAAAGCATGTAAGTGTTTGCATGTGCACACATGTTTTTAAATACCAGCATTGGTCAATGAGCAGCAACACTTGAAAAGGAGATGAAACAAATTTTAAAGCTAAACTATAAAAGAAATGATCAAGTGTTGGAAGCAGCCTTACACCCTGGTATCTAGGTGCCACTTAGACATTGGTGCTTTTTAGAGACTATGCTATGCCCAATAGATTTTTACTTGGCATAATTAGCTTTATACAACTGTATCCATAAAGTCTTTAAGACCTAGACATTAGGTAATTTTTTCTTTGTCATAGGGCTGCAGCTTATTCTTCTGACCACAGTTGACTTTCAGTAGCAGACCAAAGCCAGCACATATGGCCTCAGAGTACATACTGCAACAATTTGACCTTGCGTTGTATGAGCCAAGGGCCTCAGCAAAGGCAGCTTCTCTGGCAGGTGTGAGGCCTCAAGCTGCAGGCTGTGGTAGTTTATTAGCATGCAAGAACAGTCTGGCATGGTGTCACTTGCTACAAAAGTAGGGTTATGGCTTGCAGAGCAGGCAGCATCATTATGCTTGAGGCTCAGACAGTAGGGAGCTTCTCAGTTCTCTTGCTGAAGGTTGCAATAGGTGTCTATCTTTCCACCTTTACGACACAGCCTCAAACTACCACTAGAAAAGAGATGCGGAATGTTAGTGTGCACCTTACAATGATGATTAGTGTAGCTGGGCATGTGGCTATCACAGTGCTTAAGAAATTTATGGAACGGAAAAGATAGCAGTTATGTACCTTGGGGAGGCACACAGGAGCAGAATATGGACTCTCACTGAAAATTATCTGGCCCAGCCCCTACATTCTCTACAAACACCTGCCCCCATGCCTTCAGATTAGCTTTAGCCCAGCTGTCTCCACAAGGCAATTTTCTGCTGGTTCTGAGGTGAATGCTCTTATAGATAGCAGGACATTTTTAGACAATAGCACTCCCATTTCAAGAATTTCATGCCTGTGTATAAGTCCCTGCTCAGAGAATACCTTAGTCAGTATTACTCAACAGAAATAGCCTCTGGGACTAAAATGCTCACAGGGAAATGAGAGTCAAGAGGTTTAAAATATGATGGGCACAGAAAGAAAACTTTCTGAGCACCTGGGGAGGAGGCTGCTGTCAACACAAAGATAAAAACATCACTTAAGTTCAGTTCTTCCTCAGAAAAGATGGTGCAGCAAAGGAGACACATCTGGATTCCTGTCCTCCCTGGACAACTGATGGTTGGTTTTCATGGTCAGCTTCACTGGGTCTGATGCATAGCTGGATGATTTTGCAAGGGCATTTTCAGACAGGATTTATTGAGTATTGAGGACTCACCAGGAATCTGAGTTTCGGCATCTCACAGTGTCCCAGACTGAATAAAGGAAGAGAAGAGAAAGCAGGCCAAGTTCCAGTGTTCATCTCTCTGACAGTATCACTGCTAGTCCTCTCCACCATGATGAACTGAGATGTCTATTCTGAGGGTCAAAGGCAGAATCTTAAAGTTAAAAGGTGGTATGTTAGTCATGGACATAAAGTTGGGTGGCTAAGGAGGTGGGGAAGATTTGTGAGGAGTTAGGGGGAACATGATCAGAATATACTGTGTAAAATAATTTAAGTAAAATATCTTAAAATTTTAAAGAAATAAAAGTAACACATTAGGTGTTAATTCAAGAGTGAATGGGCTTGTGATACTCAACCTTTATCATCAAATTGCCTCTATTTACAAATATAGGACTCATACCTCTGGGCATATACGTGAGGGAATTTTTCAGAGAGGCTTAATTGAGGAACAAAATGTAACTGAATGAGAGTGGTACTAACTCATGAGCTAAGGTTCTCAACTAAATAAAAAGAAAAAAGAAAATGAGGTGAGCACTTGGATTCATCTCTCTTTGTTTTCTGCTCATAGAGACGATATCCCCAGCAACCCTTACTCTTTCTTCTCATGACTTCCAAACATATTGGACCATGCCCCTCAAGCCATAAGCAAATCCTTCCTTTCTTAAATTATTTCTCCAGGTATGGTGTTACAATAACTAGAAAACTAGCTAACACAGCAAGGCGTGTGGTTATACGTAGAGATAAAAATGCAGCATTTGCTAGGCCACTCCTACCAATTATCATAGTAGATTGTGGGTTCCAGGAACCTACCTAGATTGGCTTGCAAAGCAGCTAAACTGAAATGAGGACTTGAAGTATTTTGTATTTCTCATCGGCTTTTCCTCCTCAGAAAGGAGTATGGCATCATTTGATACCAGTGCTTCCTGGGATTGGGCTGTGGTACAGATTCATGTTGAAGATTTATCTTATGTTCCAGCTTTTGTGGGAGAAGGGTTAGAGCTGGTTTTGAGTTTCGGAGTCCTGTTGGAATAAAAATAATTTGCAGGAGGCAGGGGGTGAAAGATGGATTAGTGGTTAACGTTACTCAGTAGTTAAAACTATGTACTGTTCTTCCAGAAGAACTAAGTGTGGCTCATAGCATCCATATTAGGCAGTTTAAGACAACCTGTCACTCCAGATCCAGGGGATCCAACACCATCTTCTGACCTCTGTGAGCACTACATTCAGGAGCACAAACCTGTACACACATTCAAGTAATTGAAAGATCACAAATAAAATATTTTTTAAAAAACTTATAGACACTGACTCAAGAATTTCTGAGGACTCAGAAAATTGAGACTATATCTACCTCAAGACCAGCTGTTGTGAAATATAAGGCCATGAGACAGTACCTGGTTGACTCAGGGCAGGGTGTGCCCCTTAGTAATTACACCATACAACTGATCTGGTATAAAGGGGGTTTATTTAGGGGAAGAGAAGGGAATAATGACCCCGAGAAAGGGTAGAGGCAGACAAGTGGAACATGTAGACTGACAGACAGAAATGGGTGCGGAGTCATGAGAGCAGAGAATGGGAGTGGCAGAGAACAACAGAACAACAGAAAGGAGGCGATAGACCAGCCAGGAACACATGTAACAGAGAGGCAGAGTGGGCAGCCCTTTTATATGAAACCCACACCTGCAGCACCTGGCTGTGGCAGGTGATGACATAAGCTATTGTTATATCCCTGGGAGAAGCCTAGTGGAATTTCCCGTAACACCAGCTACACCACTCTAGGGCATATACCCAAAGGACACTGTCCTACCACCAGTATACTTGTTCAAGCATGTTCATTTATGTTCTATTTATAAGAGCAAGGAATTGGAAACAACCTAAATGTCCCTCAACTGAAGAATGGATATAGAAAATATGGTCCATTTACACAATGGAGTAATACTTAGCTACTAAAAAACTGCTGTGAAATTTGCAGACAAATGTTAGAAATTAGAAACTTGAGGCAGGAAACAGGAATGGGGGTTCTGGAGGAGAAATGGGTTGAAGGAAGAAATATGGGGAGAGAAAGCTAGAATTGAGGGGTGTATGGAAATCTAGTGCACTAGAAACTTCATAAAATATATGAAGGTGATCCCAATAATGTCTCCACATATTGATGGAGTTGCTTGAAATCCCAAATAACCATCTCTTGTCACCAAACAAAATTCCCAGTATTGGGATTAGATTACATTCAATCAATTTGTTGGCCAAAGTGGTCCTAAGAAAATTCCCTGACAATCCAATCTGTTTCAAGACAATAGGTTGCGCTCTGCAAACTGACAGCAGGTTCTCATTTCTGAAAGCAATACCAACACAACTTCTCCCTGGACATGGAAAAGTCAAACTGATGCCTAGAGAGAACCTTCATCCCTACATTTCAGTGTCTTTATTATGGGAAGGTACACTGTAGGCAACCAAAGAGAAACAAACTCCAGCCTAGCCACAAAACATTTGTTCTATAATCTGTCCTGCCTGCAAAGTATGCTAAGATAACAGTGGCACAAAGCTTGTGTTAGTAACCAGCCAAGGTCTGATTTGACATAAGACTAACTCCACTAGATGAAACTCATACATGACACTGCTTGGGTGACCAAGAATCAGAAACTAAATACCTTAGAAATCTGGGGTAAAAGCAAACACTACTGGTCTAAAAAATGGGTACCAATGAAATGACTCAGACAGACCTTGGAATACCTAGCTTTAAATGGATTGTCTCATCAAATATCTGAACTCAGAGCTCAGGGAACTCTGTAGAAGAGGAAGCAGAGAGTGAGAGAGAGAGAGTGGGGAAGAAAGATACCCAGAGTTCAAAGTCCTCTGAATCAACTGAGAAAAGCTCATCTGAACTCACAGAGACAGAAGCAGAAGGCACAGGACAGACATGGGTCTGTACTAAGTCCCCTGTGTGTGTATTGTAGCTTTCAGTGTAATAATTTTACGAGACTATTGAGTGTGTGAATGACTTGGTCTCTGATTCTTCTGCCTTCTCTTGGGACGCTTTTCTTTCTTTTTGCCTTTTTAAAATTGAATATTTTATATATTTACATTTCAAATGTCATCTCCTTTCCCCATTTCAGCTCCCTAGAAACTCCCTATCCTATATCCCATCCTCCTTTTTGCTTTTATGCCATTTTAATTACATGTAAGTATTAAAGTCAGTTCTAGGTTGAGGAACTAGCAATACAATAGATGCAAATAGTCAAGGAACAAGCAAGACAATAAACACAAATAGTCAAAGAACAAGCAAGGCAATAAACAGAGTTACATGAGCTCTCCCATGATCACTTTTTCTAAGGGCTTATCAGGATGACCAAAATATCCGAGCCAACTTTCCTGTCCTAGCCCAACATCACTTTTATGTTTGAAGCCTACTTCCTTTTTCTAGCATAAGATTTAGATTCCTGCCTGAAATTACTTCCTTGTTCTAGCCTAAGATTTAGATTTCTGCCTGGAATTATTTCTTTGTTCTAGCCTAATGTCAGATTCCTGCCTGAAGCCCACTTCCTTGTCCTTGGCCAATGTCATATTCCTGCCATGCAGCCCATTTCCTTATCCTTGGCCCATGGCAGATTCTTGTCAAGCAGTCCCAAAAGCTCTCCACCTGTGCCCCTTTTTATTTCATAAACAAGACTGAGCCTGTCTTAGGTCATTCTGACAAAAATGTCATCCTTACCTTTCGTGGAATATGCATTATCAAAAGAAATGCATTACTGTCTTAGGTTGGTAAGGTTCTGTGTAGACTCTTACCTGTCCTTGGCTTGACAGCCTGTTAATTTAATAACTCTGTCTAAGGGTCCATTTTCAAGTTCCAGCCATGTACTTTGGCTGCTAACATGTTGATGTTGTTAAAGACAAGCTTTAACATAATTGGCAGGAATAAAAGTATTCCCAGGACAAAAAGGGGTAGCATGATCAAGCTATATATGCCATTCTTGAACCTTAACCAAAATAGAAATACTGACCTCAGGCCATGAGTAATTTTATCAGCAGTATCTACTGCATCAACACTTAGCAGAGCAGCATTCTTTAAATTCATAAGCTCACTATGCAAAGTTAAAATATCCAGAGAGGTGTTAGAATTATGCCAAATACACTGCAAGTGTCTTTAAACTTTTTCCTAATCATAATGACTTCCACTGTAAATTTTAGAACATGAATACAATGTTATTTGGCATGATACTCGAGATGGCTCCTTACTCTTAAACTCTGAAACTTCTCCCAATAATTTGAATATAGAATAATTTGAGTATAAAAAACATCAATCCATTGTTTCAAATGCTTATTTAAATCCTCTTGTATATTCAACACATTAGTAACATTTCTTGCTAAATGATTAACAAAAGTAGCTGTCTTAACTTCTTGTTTCAAAGCTAATCCAGAAGCAGTGGTGCTAGCAATTAATGTGATTAAAGCAGTTATACCAGCAATAATCAAGCCCACTCCCCTCTTGCTTCTGCTTAAAGCCTAACTCATTTCTTCCAGCACTTGCCAGCCTTTTTCAGAAGAGCATGGTTCTGTGATACTCAAGGCAATAAAACAAAAGCTGGTTGATAGACCTCTATAACTGACATGTCAGATTTCAACACACTAACACAATTAGAAAGTGTACAATCAATGCAACTTACATGAAATACTGTAGAAGAAAGGAAAGTAATTTTAACTTGACAATTAAAAAGCATTAACACAGGTACTAATACTTGTTTGAAATCCAGATCCTGTCCCAACTTTATCTCTTACTAAAATAACATCATAGGAACTGCAGCTAACTTTCAAATATGTCTCCGAAAATGTCCAGAACCAGCCTTCCAAATGAAGACTATTATTTCCAATAATGGATTGATTTCTAGACTAGTCCATGATTGAGTCCGAATAACTGCTCACCTTTAAGAAAAATACAAGTCACTATAACTTCTCTTTTTGATTCTCTATCCCACAAGGTCTAAGAACTTGAGATAAGGCAGTTTGTCCCATCAGGGGTATAGGTATGCAAAAGAAGGTTGGGAACATATGTCCAATACAGCTTCTCAGTCACCACTGTCAGGGCACTCAGCAAGCTCACAGGTCAGCATCATTCTTTGTCCTGGCATCAGCATGTCTTAGCTGTTGCTCTGGCAGCCACCATGCTCTTTTAGCATCCTGCAGAGAAAAACACTAATCATGCCCTCTTCCCCTTATTAAATACCTAATCAGGATCATGCCATAAGTAGATCCTTTCTTTATACCTATGCATAAATATGCCTAGTTGTAGAGTGCCATAGACACTCAGCAGAAAGGTCCTTGGCCGAATTTTAATAAAATAAAATAAAATAAAATAAAATAAAATAAAAAGAACATTATTTAAATAAATTTGTGGTGTACATGGTTATACCTCCCCTTTTGTTATTTTATGAAGATATTGTTTTATACATTTTAATGTATTTATTTTATTAAATATTCTACTTGCTACATTTCAGATGTTATCTCCTTTACCCATCACCTCCCTGGAACTCCCTATCCAATCCCCCCTCCTGCTGCCTCTATGTGGGTGTGCCCCCACCTATCACCTACTCCCCCTCTCTGCCTTCAAATTCCCCCATTCTGGAGCATCCTACCTTCATGGGACTAAGGACTTCCCTTTGTTAGCCTTGTCCAACTTCAATGTGATGGTTTTTGTTTTATCTTATTATATTTTATTTTCTTGTGTCTTGCTGTTGTTTCTTAGAAACCTGATCTTTTCTAATGAGAGACAGAAAAAAAAGTGGATATATATAAAGGAGAGGTGGAAAGGAGCAGGGAGGAGTAAAGGGAAGGGTAACTGTATTCAGGATAGATGGTATAAGAAAATCTGTTTATTATTTAATAATATTGCCATCTTTTCAGGATGTGGTTACTGAACTTCTCTTTACTCAGGTGTGGTGAGCTTCTCCATTTGAACCTAGGGGGTTAAAATATTGTGAAGGGTCTTTTGGAATCTTACATGTATGTACATGTAAAGAAATGAATATATATGAATGTATATATATAATATAATGAATATATATATACTTTTATGGTATATAAATGTATGCTAAAATATACCATATGTGCATATATGTGCTAATGTGTATGCATACATTGATGTGTAGCATATATTTGCTTACATACTTATACAAAACTGTTAAATATAAGCCACATGCATACACACCCATGTATGCATTCATACTAGTATAAAACATCACCATTTTTCTATATTGTGTCATTGTTTGTGATATATTTCTGATTTTTTGTTTTTGCTTTTTTGGCTTGTTTGTTTGGCTTGGTTTTCAAGATATGATATTCTCTCTCTTCCTCTCCTCTCTGTCTTCTCTCTCTCTCTCTCTCTCTCTCTCTCTCTCTCTCTCTCTCTTTTTCTCTCTCCTTCTCTCTCTCTCACTGTCTTAGAACTCACTCTGTAGACCAAGTTGGCCCAGAACTCACAAAGATCTGCCTACTTCTATCTCTCAACTCCTGGGATTAAAGGCATGAGCCACCATTGCCAGGCTTCTGATTTTTCTGTACTTCCTTTCTCATGGTACTTTAATAAGATAGAACATATTCCAGTGAGCAAAGCCATGGTTTCCCATGGTTTATGTGCTGCTTCCACCTCTTTCCCACATGCAGCTTTGTTTTGGTCACAAGATAACTTTTAAAACTACAAAGAACTCATTTAAATGTATTTTTTGACTTATTTATTTAACTTTGGTCACTGGTTTGGTCTTAATTTGGGGTTGACATCCTATGCACATAACAGTTATCATACAGAAAATTCACAACTCTTCATTAATATCAAGAGTCTACCTGATAAAACATCTGTTTCCATGTTACTGAGTTATAACTTTGGACAAATTACAGAAGAAGAGAAGATAACAACACAACGAGATGCAAGCAATGCGGTCATTTCATGCAATGAAATGGTCATGCAGTTCATGTATGATAATGTAAAACCTCAAATAAAATCATATTCCCTGTAACAGCTGATTTAGACCAGTCTTGGGTGGACTACTTTTGCTGCAAGGTAAAATAAAGCTTGTTTGAAATCAATGCCAGGCAAAGTGATTACAGATTCTCTTTGTAAGACTGTGATGTATTTAATGGTACCTCAGAGGAAGAAACATCATTTCCTGCCCAATCAACAGGTCCTGTTACCTCGCCAGTTGGGAGAAGATTTAACACAGAGTGCAGATATGAACTCTTTAGACTTAAGTTTGAGGTTCGTATATACCAAGCACCAAAGCAGTGTGATATCTCCCATCTCTGTGAGGCTCCCCCAGCAGCTGACACCAGCCTGTGTGCACAGTTCTAATCCTGCCCAGATATATTCTGACTCAATTGACCCAATAGGCCATTGAGCATCCTCTGAAAAGCATTATGATGGAAAAAAACTACTTCTGAATATAATGACTCTGTGTTGTATTTCTCGTGTGAGGTGGCTGCAGACCACCCCTTAATTCCAGGTTTTCAAAATGCTCAAATGCAGGCAAGCATAATCTAAGTGAGTATTATGAGTTGTAAGGCTATGCTGAATAACTATATAAACAGTACTTCTGAGTCCTTTTCTAATTATTTAGCATACAGAAAACATCCGGCATGTAAAAGAGTATACTGATTCTTATGTCACAGTCTTCCTGGGCATCATTGACCCCAGCTTGAGCAATATAGTTGTTTGTCTTCACTACACATCATGGTGGGACAGATATCTAGAGCTTGGCCCTGATAACTACTCCTGGATTCTAGAGCCACTCTGACATCATAGCTTTCTGTGTCTTTGATGAACCCTTTTGCTACGAGTGACTAGGTTTTATGTTCAACGCAGGAGCAGTAAAAGCGAAGCTCAAGCTGTAAGGACTGGGTCCTCTGCTGTCTTCCCTAACTATAAACCATGCTGGTAAAGTTACATTTTCTGTTGGTGGTGAGGGAGTGGGGAGCTATCAGTGCAGTCATCTATGTGGTGAAATATAAGTGCGTTGTTGAGTAAAATACTGTTGTGGGGAGTTGAATACACCTATGGTGTTTAAGGAAACCTACTACTTGTAAGAGCTTTCCTTGTTAACATAACATAATCATTTCTGTGTTGCTGATGAAAATTAAGGGCAAAATGTTTGTATGAAGTAACTGAGAGAGAATCACATTCATCTCAGACATACAAAGATTGTTCAGGTATCTTCATAAGTTACGGAAAACTTGTGGTGACCCTTGCCAGTGTTTTAATGCTCCCTCCACAAAGACTATTAACATTAAAATTAATGCAACTTTTTAATATGTCTATGTAGGAGTGCTGCCATCCATGTGTGCATGTGGTTATGTGCACAAACACATTCAGATCACATTCAGGAGGAGGCAGGTTTTCTGCTTACATGTGACCCAGATAGTTCTTAAGAAGTGAAAGCATGAAGGGACAAGAGAGAAAGAGAGCAACAGTGGGGACTCGGGGGACAGAGAAGGCAATGTGGGTATTGAAGCCCATTACAGACATAAATATATGAAGCTGTAAGGTTTCATTATATGGATATAAACAAATAATAAAGGTAAGAATATTAAAAAATGTTTACACACTATTATTCTATCATGCAACTTTTCCAGAATGTCCTTGCCAGGCACTTGCCCTGTTCCAGTTGCCAAGGTAGAAAAATCCTGCTTAATTTTTCAACATAATGAGACTCATTTGGCTTCCAGACAACCTCCAACTTGGCCCTCATTAACAAGGACAATGACATACTGGCCTCTGCTACTCTTTTTCCCTTCCATTTATTCAGAACTCAAATAGAGAGAGGAAATAAATGCATCAGCTTATTGAAAGGGAGGAAGAGGCGAGAGACATGGTTCACTGGGTTAAATACTTAGCACACAAGCAGGGGGCCTTAAAGGTCAGGCCCAGAACCCACAGAAAAACATGGGGTATGAGGCTCAGGCTTGTAATTTCAGATGGGGACAGGCAGATCCCTGGACTCATTGGCCAGACTAAGTGTCTCTAGTAGTTCTTATCTCAACAAAACATGATGGGTGGTAAGTGAGGATTGGTTATGGAGGTTAGCTTCAAGTCTAGACCACACACACACACACACACACACACACACACAAATGCAAATGCACACTATAATATAGACAAAAAAACATAAGGCAAACAGGCAAAGGATATATATTTGCTCTATTAGTCTGCAAACATTTTTTATCTCTATTACAGATATCTCCTTCTGATAACCTAGAAACAATCTCAAGAGTGGTTGAAACAGATAATTAAGTCCAGCTTGTTAGCACATACCTGTAATGCCAGCATTCAACAGGCTGAGGTAGGAGGAGGATAAGCTCGAGCCAAATCTGGAATAATTAGGGGATATCCTGTTTCAAGAAACCAAAACCCCAAATAAAACAAATGCATTTCTGTTAGTCATGATTATTGGCAATGAATGGATGTAGGCTTGTTCTAGCACAATCGTCAGGTGGCTCAGTATAATTCATCTGCTTGTCCTTTAGCTGGCTGTCTAAGCTGATTTTGAGCTCTGGTACCTCAGGTAGGATGGCAAATGTTTGCAAAAGCACAGTGTATGAGAGCTAACCACCAAAGGTTAAGGAGCAAAGAGATTAAAGCAGGAGGTGAACAAATCCAGGCTTGCCCAGAATACTGTTCACTAGTTGCTTATAAACCAAAGTATGGATTCAGAGGAAGTATGTCAAAAGAGGATGGTCCCCACAAGCCATGGGGAGTGGAAAGGGGTTATAGGCTAGATAAGCCTGGTCCCTTCATGGCTAAGGCATGGTGCTGGAGGCATTTTCAAAAGGGCTTGTCAGTAGTTGACATGATGTAATCATGTGACATTTAAGGTCTATCCTTCGAATGCCAGGGTTAGTTGTCAGGTTGGACAACAGTGATGATCAAGATGACCACTCATGTGAGGCTGTATCCCTCCAAAATTTTACCTGTGATTGGTTAGATAACTCTCTTTCCACATGTTCCTTTGTACAGGAAGCCTGGGGAATCTCATGACATATTACATCACTTTACAATGTACAGATCTCATAGGGCTAGACTTCTAAATGGTTACCAGCTTCCCCAAGCATGTTGGACTTCTCTAGTGGTGACTGCATTCCCCAAGCAAATATGTCTCAAGAGATAATATAACATGTTTTTACGACCTAGACTTGGAAGCCCTGAAACATAAACATGATTTTTTTGTGATTCTGTGAATACACAGGGTCAAACCAGATCCAGTATGTGAGGGGTTAATGTTGTTACCAAAATCACAGGAGCCTTGGTCCATTGAGAATGTGTGTGGGAGAGAAGGAGATTAACCAGTGCTCATCACATTCGAAACATGGGTATTTACATAAGAAGGTTCACTTATTTGAAGGCTTATTAGGGAAAAGTATAATTTGTTCACTTTAATTTGTAATGCTTGTCAGTGAAAGCAGAAATTTATCCATCAATCTTATTATAATTAAGTTCTGACAAAATACTGATTATGACTTCCTTGAACTTATCATAATCTGTTCAATAAATTTGAGTGCTTTCTTTTTATCATTTTGAAAAGTATCTGCTTTTTCTTGAGTAATTTTCTTTAGTTAAAATAAACTCTAAAGTCTAATTTTAAAATATAATGCAGAACACGGGAAATACTTCAAAATATAAACCAATTGTCTGACCAAAAGGAAACAGGAAAAAAAATCTGAGATGTTTTATAAAATACTAGAGTCAGATCATCATGTAGCTTTCTTAGACAGATATATAGAAATGTCTGTTCACTTCTTATACAACAGAGACAGACCACAGAAATGCTTCAAGATCAACCCAGTGAGCCAGTGAGTTTATGTGGGTCCCTCTAAACACCTGGGTCAGAGGTTACATTCAGGAAAATGGATTGACAGGAAGGTAACCATGACCATGACATGGGAGAGTCCCATTACTATGTGAATGATGATTCGAGTGAAGCTGCATCATTACACTGCTACCCTCGGCCACCCTTGGCTATTCTCCAGCAGTCCCAAGTCCACAGCTGCAGAATTGAGAGTGGTAAATAAAACCTCAGGTGAGCATGCAGTGATCTTGCCTTTCAGGTGAGAATATTAACAATTCCAGCACCTTTACTGGGAAGATGCTAGAGTGATCTCTGTTTCATGATGACATTGTTATACCCAAGGGAAACAGCCACATCACAAAACAGGCAAGTAAAAAAGCAATTTGAAAAGATGTGTGCACAGGACACCCTTCCATGAGAAAGTGGACTTCCTGAAGCCCATGTCTGTGATGTGGAACGAGTATTCAGAACTGGATTCAGTTTATATGTGGAGACAGAAGATAGGCTTTATGAAGCAACTGAGGGTTAGTAAAAATGGGTAAGGTGGATACCACGTTTTTAAGCAACAGAAGTTTTGCGAGAGTATATGTGTCATAGTGTTATGTAGAGAAACAAACAGACAAAACACCAGAGTAGCTTTTCATATAGAAACATTTCTAGTTGTTTAAAGCATATATTTCTGTTTGAATGGCCACCTCTCCTACCAGCAGATATTAAGAAGCCCACTGTCCTTAAATCTTAAGATTCTGTCAGCTTGATCACGGGGTTTTGAAGATCACCATGCTGATCTGCACACAGCAACCAAAATAAGGAACCCAATGAAACAATAATGGGATTTTTCCAGACATGCAGACTTTAATCACACTTTACTAGACAGAACCTCAGGACTGTGGCTGAAGATAGCTGGGCCATGAGAAAAGAGCTAGCTGTGTGCCTGCTAAGGAGAAGACAAAGTCTATGAGCACATGACCACTCTCTTCTGTATTCAGGAAGTAGAATTAGGCCAAGGTTTGATGCTGAGTATTATCGTGTGTTGGAACCTAGTGCCCAATGGGACAACAACTTGGGGCTGTTCTCTTTCCCACCATGTGGGTCTCACGGATCAAATTCAGGTCCTTTGGTTCAGATACAAGAGCCTTCACCTGCTGAGTAATTCTTTGACCCTTGTTTCTTCCTTCTCTGCAAGCAAAAGTAGTCCTAGACTCGTGGGAAGGTTGAATCAATAAGGAGACTTGTAGTCTTTGGACTTAAGACTATAAATGCCATGAAGACATGCTACAGCTATAAAATATAACCTGGACTAGACTCACCTCAAAACTTCTGTTAAGAATGTCAAGGAATTTTTAGAATTAACTGGAAAGTTTAGGCTGAGTCAGCAACTGTTGCTGGAATAGAAGTGTGTATAACCGAGAACACTGTGGGAACGTTGTCAGTGACGAGGCAGTGTGGTGTCACAGGAAAGTAGACGTTAGTCAGTGCTGTCTCTCTTAAGGAAATTATAAACTACTGTCTTGTGGAAATTTAAACTACGCATCCCATGCAATCATCTCTTTGAAAGTAGACACACTTGGTACGGTTTTCCTCACCTTGACTTCTGGCTGCCACCTTGACGTAGCTATCAGCGAGGGAAAGAAAGACACAACAGAGTCTTCCACTTCATTTCCTCAGACTTCACTGCTTACCTTTTCTTTAGATTTTCTTCCCCCCCCCCCCCCCAATGAGACTCGGGCAGAGTCACACGGGGAAAGCGGGATTCGAACTGGGAGATAGATATATAGAGAGAGAGAGCAAAAGGCGCAGGCTCGCCCTCTGCAGGCCGGCGCCTAAGCCGCTTCGCCACCGCTGGCTTGCTTAGATTTTTCTTTTAATAGTGCTTACATGTGCACCCTCTCTTCAAAACAGAAACACTTCATGTGTCATGAAAATAATCTCCCTTTAACTGGAACAGAAAGATGTACCCAGGAAACACCAGGAATGTCAAAGCAACTGGAGTCAGGTCAACTAGCATCTCCCATCTCAGACAAAGTGTGGGAAGACATTACTGAATACCTTTTTTTAAGGCATCTCCAGGTCTGTGGATCCCTAAAATAAAACAGTGATATTGAGAGTCCTTCCTGTTCGGTTTGGGACACCTAGAAACCCAGCTGCTTGTTTCCTTATTCAGCGCTCATCTGATTCATTTCTAACGAAGTGTGACTCTGCAGCGATTCACAAAGGGGAAATGGTTGCTTAATTACCCAGAAGAATTTCCTCGAAATGCCTCAGGAACAACTTGCCTTCCTTTGCTCATGATCTGTGAATAACAAAACAATTGAAAATGAAAATCAAACTGAAAAAAATTTCCAGTGAGTTCTATGGTCACAATGAGGCACAGCTTTGAAATAATTATGTGAATAAATCACCCCTTTCTCCACCCACTCCTGAGGCAGTCGTCATTTTTATAGCTTAGTTTGCTACTCTGTCAGACTTGAGAGTAAAGCGTAATTTAATTATTGTCTTTACTTCATCATGTGTGAACAATTCAGCCATGGGGAATAAATGCTAGAAACCATCTATTTGATCTGTTAGCTATTCACACCCTCACTACCCCCAGCCTGGGGATCACTTTCCTTAGTGACAGCCTCATGTTATAAAAATAAATAAATAAATAAATAAATAAATAAATAAAGGGTGAGGATTTAGATATCTGTGATTCTTGCAGAATCTCTCTCCCCAGTAATGAACTTGCTTATAAGAAAACTATTCTGTGTCTGTATCTCACCTATAAAGTGAGCATGGGGGGGGGGGCAGTCCAGAGAGTCAACTAATTCTCTTAGTCTTTAATTCTGTTTCGTACTGTTAAAGAGAAAATTACTACAGGTAAATGCAAAGGTAGAGCAGGTGTGGTTTTCCGGCTAGGATGTAGCCGGTGATGTCTGTAATAAAGTATTCACTTATTTCAAAGCTCTGAGCTTCACCCAGCAACACACACACACACACACACACACACACACACACACACACCAGTAAAGAACAATGTAAATAAATAATTCTTGTTTTCAATAGACTTACTATTGAAGAAAAGCAAAATAAATAAATAAAATCAGAAAATTACTGCTCAGAAGGCAGGGTTAAAAAGAAATCAATGCATTTATCATGGGCTGGAAATAAAGTCTGAAACTATAAATACATTAGTCATAGTTAGGCCTGGATAGATATGATAATTACATTGACTACACAGATTTTGGGGTGGGCCCACTCAGAGTCCTGGATCTGGGCCTAGGTGGTAGCTGAGCATAGGCAGGAGAGGCGGGGCCAGTTTCCCTGCCCTCATGCTCATTTGCACCCATGCCTCTAGAGCCAACTCCTCTATCAAGCCAGGCCATGGGACCCATTTGACCCAGGCAAGAGGCTGGACCTCCCAAGCAACTCCCAAGTGTTGCTACTGATAGAGGTGGACCCAGCTCATTCGGCCAGTGAGGGGCAGGGCCAGCTCACCTGCTTTCATGACCCTGGGGCCATCTCTCCCAACTGACACAGTTCTGAGGAGTGATGGGGTGAGGGCATTACTCTGTACCCACACCACCACATGAAAAACCAGTGGCAGGGCCAGATAGATCTTCTGTGCCTCTCCTGCCAGGGTCAGGTCTGCTGTTCTGTCCAGGTACAGGGCCCACGCTTCCAAGTTCTGCAACTGGTCAGGGCAGGGCTAGCTCTCCCATTCCATGACCCTGTAGGCAGCTTTCCTGACTGTGCTGCCTGGGCAAGGCACAGGGCATGCTCTCCCTGTAGGACCAGCTTGAAGTGGAAATTTTGGGTCTCCTTGGAGACCCAGTTGTGTCACGTGATGTTTTTCTGGAAACTATCTAAGATGTTTTGCTGAAGCAGACACATAGGAAAATGTTTTGCTGATGATGTTTTGGTCTGTGGGCTGTAAGGGAGGTTAAAACATTTAAGAAATCTTATTAAAGTAGATTTAAAAAAAAATAAGCCTACACCAACTCTCTAGAATGATGCAGCCAGTGAAGGGTGGAGCCAGTTTTGCAAAGCCCCTGGACATCCATGGGACCCCTTCCCCCTGCGGTAGCTGTCTTGACCAGGGACATCCCTATGTTCTTTAGTGGTAACATGAGCCATGAACATGCCAATCAACACAGACTCTGCTGCTGCCACCACCATCACCTAGCCGTGGTCCTGGGTAGCGGCTCGGCCTGTGACCTCACCATGGCCCCAGGTGACAGGACTAGCCACTGACAACAAGCTATTCCTTTCCACCCGTGAGTCTCCAGTTCTGTCTCTCTTCATAATGTTCAAGCTGTTGTATTTCTCTTTCTCTCCCTCTCATCTGACCGCCACTCACACACACTGTGGCTGCTCCTGCAGTGGGTCCCTTGGTGACATCCTCAGTCCATAACCCTCCTGTGCTTTGTGCTGCAGGGGATGTCTGTGAGTGGTATGTTAGTCCAAGGTTTCTGTCTTTCTTCCTTCTCTATTCCTGGGCTGCATGGACATAGGCCCAGCTCCATGTATGTATGGTTTACCTGTGTGGGGTAAAAAACAGGTCTGTTAGCATCTTCCCTCCACCTGTACAGGGCGGCATGGTGGAATGCAAGTCTCTGTCTTTCTTTCTTCTCTCACACTGCACTGCCTGGGTTGGATTTGATTAATTTGACGTTTATGTATCCTAGGTATAAAACAACTTTCGCCAGCAAGCCAGTCATCAAGCTAGAATGCACAAAGGACTGCTGCCAACTGCACTATCCCTGGCTGATACAAGAACACTACCAACAAGGTGACTCTTTGCCCATGGCCAGGGAGCAAACTCCCCCTCTTTTTCAAATGGTAGTTTTTCATTTAATCCTTCATAGCTAACTATAAACATAGTCTTTCTTTCTAAAAGTCTATTTTTAAATTATCATTATAATTTAATAGTAGATTCTTCTCACATTGTTCATCTGCCTTTCTAAGATCATGGTAACTCTGTAGTTCTAATATAAGTTGTTCATGCCCCCCCCCCACACACACACCCCATGTTTTTCCTTTATCAGGTGAGAGTATGGGTATGAGAACACTCTGCAGGTTCTTTACAAACACAGCACACAGAGCTCAGTTGTGCCATCTGCTTTTGATCTATATATCTAAACCAAAAGAAGCAGTACTCAAGACTGTGAACTTCTTTAGCCTTGTTTTTCAACTAAGCCCTGCATCCCTTCCTCCAAGGTCTATTACAACATTTATAGAGGGATCAGGATGCATTCTTCTTCCAGAGGAACCCACAAAGGTTCCCTTGAGTGTGCTCAGAGTGGCATAAGACAAACCATCATGCCTCCGTATCTAGGCTTGAGTGACAGGACAAGAATGTGAACTAACATCCAGTGTGCACACAAATGCTTTACTTTATTCCAGGATGAGTTTTAATATTTCCTAGGAATCACGTGACTTTTAGTAAAGACATCTTCCTCTAAATGAAGAAAGCACTTGTCACTTTTCTTGTGACCTCTTGGGAGCAAGGTGATCTGCCTCAAGACAAATGAATATTTAACAATAAGTGATAACAGCATTACCTCTCTTATTGTGAGCTAATGAGGTCACCTTAAAGAGGTCCCTCCATCATAAGCTTCATTTCACATGTCAGTGCAATACAGGCTTCTCTGAAAAAAAAAAAACTGAACTAGAGATTCTTTTCTAGAATTTCAAAGATACACTGTGGCAAAGGCAAGCAGTATTACATACTTAATAGATATTATGCCTTAAATGCAGAAACCTCAAATTCCTCTGAAAGCAATAACTCAAGGTTCAAGCATTTAGTAAACATGTTTGTGTGATCACCCATGGGCATATATATGTGTGTATGTATGTGTGTATGTATGCATGCATGTATGTTTGTGTGTATATATATATATGTGTGTGTGTGTGTATGTCTGTGTTACATACATGTATATATTCTAATTTTCACAAACATGTTTAAGATATTGTTAATCCTATTTCAAATTGCTCAAAAACTAGAATTTGGAATATTTTAAGTCTTCTACCTTTTGCTTTCAGTAAAGTTTAAGGGAGGGATTACATCCAGAACGACCTGATTCTAAATCCTTTTGGTGTTTTCCCCTTTGCAGTTCATAGCCAGTGACACCAGTTGCGTGTCTTTGTAGCACCTGTACACTTTTGTAGCACTCTAAGCCCAAGGAGGAGACTAGTCTTGTCTAGACTAGGAATTGATTTCAAGGCTCTTATAATTAAAGCAACATCATAGAAATCCATATGGTATTTTTCCTTTTCTTTAGTTAACTCAATATAAAATGGAGCAATGTGAGAAACTAAGGTTCTTGATTTGGCTGATCTCTAAATTAGTTTTATATTTACCAGTCTGAGCAATTTCTCCATCTATGAGCTTAGACTGAAGCATCAGAGATAGAACCATGATTCATACTTCTGTGTGTTTCCTCTGTTCACCCACTGTCTTAGTTACAGATCTATTGTGAAAAGAATCTATAACCAAGGAATCTCTCATAAAAGGAACCATGTAATTGGAGGTTTGCTTACAGTTTCAGAGTGCTAGTCCATGGTCATCATTGGAGACAGGGAAGGGAACTATAAAAACAGATGTTGGCCTCACATACGGTAACATGTGCTCCGAGCCCCTAGCATCGGAACAACCTGAAACAATGCCCTGTGCGGCATGCAGGCCATTGCCTGGTGATAGGGAAGATGAGGGAAGATGTTCCTTTGCTGCATGTGAGACATTGCTAAGCTTGCAATGCAGTCTAATGAGGCTCAGATGGGAGAGTTGGAAAGGTCTTGTCACACACTGCATAGCAGAGTGACCTCCATGGAACATCATTTCACCTATAAATAAAGGCACTGAGGCAACTTCCTGCAATTCTGGTCATGTGAACCAAAACTCCCCAGCCAGTGCTTCTCAAGCTTTACCATGCTGTGGGTTTCTAGTATTTATTTACTTATTTATTTACTTACTTACTTATTTATTTCCCTTTGGCAAAATTCTACTTAAGCAAAACCAAAGTTGGTTTTAATTTAGAAAAAATTAGAAGTAGAAGAGAAATAATGTTTTTTTTTTATCAGGTTTTGAAACAAAGTAGGGCATGTCAGAAAATAGTCACTTTTAATTTATTTGTATTTCTAGTATTATTGTGCTGTATGAGGCATATGCAGAACTGTGTCTATGCTCATGTCAAGACATAGATAGATAGATATAGATATAGATATAGATATAGATATAGATATAGATATAGATATAGATATAGAGAGAGGTAAAAAAATACAGCTTTGAAGAGATGGTTCTCTCGTGCTAATTTATTGAGGGAAGAGATCTCTTATGTTTGCTGTCCTGTAAGCACCAGGATAGCTGTCATACAATGCTGGAGTGATCCTCATGTCTCTGCCTCCTCTCTTGCAATAGTCTGCATTGGGTATATGAGCACCATGTTTGTCTTTTGTGGGTTCCCAGGTAAGAAATTCACGTCATTGAGTTCTCATTACAAGCACTTTTACCTGATGAGACATCTTACCACACTTTTAGGAAGGCAGGTGATTATTTTACCAGTTTCATATAAGAGACTCTCTCTCTCTCTCTCTCTCTCTCTCTCTCTCTCTCTCTCTCTCTCTTTCTCTCTCTCTCTCTGTCTCTCTCTCTCTCTAGCTCTCTCTGTCTGTCTGTCTGTCTGTCTCTTTCTGTGTGTGTCTGTCTGTCTCTCCCCTCCTGCCCCTGTGACTTTCCAAGAAAAGCCATACAGATAATATATATTTTTCTCATTTGATCTTTTCATTCCATGTGTGTTCTTTACCCTTTGCTTATACAATAGCTTTTTTTTTTTTATATATAGTTTTCGAGTGGGGAAAAAAAATCATAGAATTGAAGAAATCTTTGGTTTCTTCTCACAAATATGTTAAACTGACCTTTGGATGTTATTTATCAGAGAAGCCAGTGATTTACCTGAACATCCTCTGCCTTAATCTGACATTTCATCTTTTTTTGTAGCCATTTCACTGCTATAATTAAAACCTTCACAGGCACTCTGACCCCTACCACTAGCACTACCAAACTCAAACTTCCAAATAAAACCTACCCCGACAACTACCCTTAACCCAACCCCAATGCCCACACCTTCCCATGTCATTTAAGGAATGGTTTGCTCATTTGCGGTCACCGTCTAATTTTAACTCCTCTTTTAAAATAATCTTTACTCTTCATACTATATCCATATTTTTATTTGCTTTGTTTTCTGGTATTTTTGTTTATTTGATAAAATGACAGAGAATCTGAGTTGAAACAGAGAACTGGAGCTACTTAAAAGTCCTAGTACAATAGTGTCCTTGTAACTTGGAGTGTCTGTCAAAAGTTTTGACACAAATGCCTGGGGGAGGTACATGAGAACTATATAAAACACTAAGTGTAAACTCTGCTAAGCCACCGAGACAACTACAGTTCCCAGTAGCCAATGCTATGAGAGTTACTTAGCTTTGTTCACATATTCAAAAAAATAAGCTCCTGCTTATTTTTTATTATTATGAAGAATCATCTAAGATTCTTTTGTACTTGCAAACTCTCATTGCTTTATAATAATGTCAGGCAAACTAACGTTGACATCAGTATTATTTTAAACGATTCTTTTTCATAGTTGCCTTTCAACATTTGAAACTCTTTTTAGTTGCTGTTTCATAAGGTTTTGTGTTTTTAAATACCTATGTATTTTAATACTTCTAAGTTTAAATGTTATTTAACACAGTTCTTATTTTGACAACTCTTGCACAGCCTTTTCTGCTTTCTTTGTGGAGAAGTATTACAGGTTGGTGTGGGTTACTCTTGGGAGTTTCTTAGCACACAGTGTTTAAAAACTAGTAATGCAGATTAATTTGGTCTTCAGAGATCCATCCTTCCAGGTCTAGAAAGGGCAGTAGACCTAGCAGTTGATGAAACAAGTGTTTATTTTGTGTGATTTGGAGGGAAACTTTTCAAATGAAAGCTAATCAGTATGGTTATGCCTGTAGCAGAGGAAAACCAAACCAACAGCAGTAAAACATTACAGGGCAGTCCTCCCTTGTTGAATGTGCCATATGGAAAAGAGGGACAGACCAGGAAAGAAGAAAGGATATAATATCAAAGGCCTTATGCAAGTCCTCCGTCACCAAATTTCCAGAACTAGAATATTCCCACCTTCAGAAAGGTACAAGTGGCCACTTTCCACATGGGATGGGAGGGGAGATTACAAGTCTCTCAGCAGCAGGAACCAGCCATGGACCTGGAGCCGCTAAGAGCTTATATCCTAATGTACAGACAGGAGGCATAAAGAGAGGCAGACCAAAGGTGACATTTCCCTGTTATTCTTTCCAAATATGGGAATATTTGAAAGTGTTCCCACCAGAATAGTTCAGTGACACTAGCCACCATTACCATTACATTTTGTTAAGTAAAAACAGTACCATTTTTTAAAGTAATTATTTGATGTTGGGAGATGTGTTGATAAAACTTATTAAAGAAAAACTCATTGCAAAAGAATCAAGCTATCTATATTTTTTAAAAAGTAGTCAGTCAACTTCACTAAAAGACAATAACAGCACAAAACATACCATATATAGCTTATAGTCCAAAGACATATGGAATTGAGGAAATAAACTGAAAATCTTTATGTCTATGACAGGTGTGTGTGTGTGTGTGTGTGTGTGTGTATGATGCTGGGAATCAATCTCAGGGCTTCATGTATGCTGGATAGGCATTTTGTGAAGCTACCTCAAAGGTATACTAGTTTTACAGGAAATACTTTCTCTGTGTAAATTTTCATGATGTTGTACTAAAATATTCTGATAAAAGAAGCAGCTTAAGAGAGAGAGAAGTTTATGTTGATTTACAGCTTGAGGGTAAAAGACATCAGGACAGCTAATTCTTTAAGGATGAATTTGAGACACTTGGTGACATTGTATCCACAGTCGGAAAGCAGAGAGAGGTAAGTGATTGGGCTTAGCTAATGCCCCTCCCCCCTTTTTGTTTTGTTTTGTTGGGTTTTTTTGTTGTTGTTTGGTTTGGTTTTTGGTTTGTTTTTCAACTAATTAATTAACTAACTAACTAATTAATTAATTCACTTTACATCCTGATCACACACCCCCAGTCTCACCTCACATAGCTCCTCCTCTATCCCTCCCCTTCTCTGAGGATGGGGAGGCCCCCTGTGTGCCAACCCATCCTGTCACATCAAATCACTGTGGACTAGGCATTTCCCCTCCCACTGAGGCCAGACAAGGTGGCCCAGCTAGGGAAACAGGATCTACGGGCAGGCAACAGAGTCTGAGACTCTATCAGGCCTGTGAATCCCGCAGGATTTTCTGAAAAAGGAGGATGGTTAACTTTCCAATTATAGAGATCAGAGGAGGAAAAAAGGCCAATACTGCAGGAGCTGCAGCTCGTTCTCACCAGTTGGGGGCAGCCCAACGGCCCTAAGGGGCAGCGTCACGGTGGAGTCAGGTCCTACAGGAGTGGCTCCATGTCGGCTCCTAGTACCTGCTGAGGGCCCTCCTGTGGCCCCAGAGGCTGGGGCCAGTGCTGGGGCTGAGGGCTGGGGTGCAGGTTGGGGAGCTGGGGGGTAAGGCGGGGGCAGGAGAGTGGGCCATTCAGGGGGTTCTTCTATATCAGGGTATATCTTTGAAACGGACACCGCGGGGTGCTGGACTCGCTTTCTTCATTCCGTCGTGGTTTCAGTCTTCCTTCTGTGGAGCCCTCTCGCACAGCCAAGACCCAGGAGCTTGGTTGGCGAGGTGGGAGGAAAGGCTTGACCCACGGGGGTGGATAACAACAAGCCAAGTTTTCCCACACAGTGATGTAAGGTTGTTGATCTGGATGCGACCCTGGTCCTTCCTGAAAAACAACTGCCCTAACGGCTCTAGTGGTGGGTAAATCAAAAGTCCCTCGAGGTGGCCATCCCACATTGAAAGTCGGCCACTCAGAGGTGCAAAGGGTCTGCCAAGGCCCCTTTTCTACAACTACTGACATAAAGCAACCTCTCTCCCTAACGTCCGACCAATGGTCCATAGACAAAGACAAAGGGGTCGTCACAGCCTGTCCCATCTCAACAAACAGAAAACACAAAAACAGGATAAGAACACAAAACCCTATCACCGCCAAACACACTCGCCCACGTTTAGTCTTATATAGCCAGCCAAATGCAAGTTCTGATGGGGCAGGTCCTTGTACCTTCCCCTGTAGGAGGAGTGCTCAATCTCTTTCTAGGTAGGTGATTTTAGATCTCATCAAGTTGACATTGAGAATCAACATCATAGATTTATTTTATCTTCTGGGTTTGCTTACTCTCAATTGTTTGTTACTGAGGACCATATCATTATCTTTTACAGAATGGATTCTGTGTTCAGTTGTATTTTATTTCTCGTTTTATGTATGTTCTTCTAGTCTTTTTATTGTCAAACTCAATTTTAGGCATATTAACGGCAAATAAGCATATTTTCTATATGAAATCCAGAATCATAGACTAAATTAAGCTCTCACAAGATCCTTTACCCTGATTTTTGTTCTGATGCCATTTAATGTATCTGCTTTAATTTAGCTTTTGGTAGCTGTACTTTCCCCAAGTCCATCTAGAAAGTGAAGCGAGATTGCTCCTCAGGCCATGCTGCAAGTACAGACGGCACTTGTGAACTGCAAAAATTTGTAGTGGACAGAGGAACCTAGACCACAGGTTTCTATTGTACTCATCTAGATTCAGATCACAAATAACAGACCTAGACTTTTACCACTAAACCTTGATACTGCAATCTATTAACATTCTTTTTCTGCTTAAGTACCAATTTTGCTTTTAGAATAGTCTCATCAGTGATTGGCACATATTGGTACAAAATTTTGGAGGCCAGATAGTGCTAAGAACACTTTAAATCACAGAAGCAAGGAAAGAAATCTTGTTAATCAAAGACATTACAACAAAATGCACACCTTCAAGTAGACACGGAAAGCCCTATAATAACTTTGTAAAATGTTATCGCTAACAAAAGTTGAACAAATTGTGCTTAACTTACCTCAAACACTTTTTAGAATAAACTGTCTGGTGATGACTTTATGGAATATGGGAGGTAAGCAGTCCTTTGAGAACATATTGCAAGTTGTTATAAAAGACACACATATACCTTCAGCATCTGTTTCAGCCTCTGATTACAAATGATGAAACTGACAATCATTTGCACGTACTCCATAAAAAGGAAAAGAGGTAATTAAGGAAGAGGTGTAATCTTTATTTAATGCAAAGAACATTCTCTCTCTCTCTTTTTTTTTTTGTACCTGCCTTCCTTGAAGAAAACATTCTCTGTCCCTGACCCTACCATATGGCATGGCTGTCTTTATGCTCATTGAAGTATTTAATGAGATGGTATAGATTAAAAAGCAATATGGAAAACACATATATCCTCATTTCATATAGAATATACTATTCTCTCTCAATAAAGAATATAGAAAGTTTGAATGGAATGGGAGGTAGGAGGCTGCCAAGAACAGTAAAGTGAAGGAAACATTTTGAGCAGAATTCACAGCATACGGATGTGAACAGAAAGGGCATGAAGGAAAGGACTTTAGTTTCCCAGAGATCAAGGCAAATGTTAGTAATGGTGGTCTAAGTTGAATACCTTAGGTCTAAAAGCACTATATATTTTGCTAAGATACCCAAGTTTTTAGATTTATAAGAAGTTGTTTACAGACTGGGTAAAAAATTTCTCTATGAATCCCTATAATTAATGAATCACCTTAAAGACTAAGCACCAGGGTAAGCAGAATGAGTTTAACTCTATTTTGTTTGCTTCATTGTTTATTGCTTCAATCCCCTTTTTTTCCTTCCCTCCCCTCCCTTCCTTTTCCCTTCTTGTCCCTCCCTTCCAACATTCTATAAACTCATATGTCTAGAAAAAGAGTAGACAAATAAAAATGTATATACATAGAGACTATCACCATTGGAGTTAAAGATCATAGGTTTACTCTTTGACATTGACTGCTGTCAACAGGTATATTGTTTATCCAGTGAAGAATGATGCAATCTTATTTGCAGAAAGGAATTAATGTTAGAGTGATGTTGTAGTAATTTCCAACCCCAGTAAGTCCTGTAAAAATGCACAGAATCCAGTTATATTTATAAGCTATATAATTATATAGCTTAGATTGAGCAGATGCACCCAGCCTAAGAAAGCTTCATGATGAAAGTGACTGAGCTTTCCAGATAGACAGCTGCTTCCAGAAGGCTTGTTTCCTCAAGAAACAACAGCTGTGATAAACAATGAAAACAGCCACAGTTCTACCCTGAAGCCATAGAAGATGCCTCAAGCAGCAAGCAAGTGAATTGGTGTTTGTCAGCCCAAGGTTTTGGAGTCCTAAAATCGGGATTATCAAAGGACCTGTTAATTTCAGTCCTAGAAATGCAGGGATGACACAGGGGTTAATGTTCAAAGACAGAGGGATCATGGTCATTCTTGCCAGGCACACAATGCTCATGAGCAGTTAGAGATATGATTTGTGATAATCTTCTCCTTTTACACAGTAGATTATTAAGGTAAAATGATAGCCAAATTCTGAGAGATAATACAAGTATAGTGGAGACGATTCATGTTTATTGTCCAATGAAGCCTTTCGGCAGAGAGGGCAAGGTTTTATACTGGATGGAACTTATTCCATTTCCTTTCTCTGTTGCACTGTTTCCTTTCTCACAAAGAGTTTGGAGTTCTTTTGTCTGAGTGGTTGACACTTAATTTTCTGTTTCCTCCAAGATTTTCTGTGTTTCTTGAGCAGAATCTATGACAAATTCAACTTCATTTTTATTCTTCTATACTCTATGGAAATTCTTTTTTATTTTCTTACCTTAAACCCTTTACATCTTCCATGGTGAGGTAGAGGGTTAAATGGGTGATCACAGAAGCATATTAGAACAGTGTAAATGTTCCATACAGTTTATGACATCATAGAAGCAGATTCATGTAATATTTGTACAAATCCACACAATGAACAGAAGCAAGAATGAAGTCTCGTGCAATCTATGGTATTTGTGTGATCAAAGAATGTAAATGAAGAACCATAAATGACAGCAGTGGTCCCACCCCACTGAGGATACTGAGAATGGGGTACTGTTTTTGTGCATAGACATGGGGTATATAAGGTATCTGGGAAATAAATCTGGGGATATGTAGAGACAAAGACAGAATGATACTGGAACAAAATCAAATATGTAGCTCAATAAAGTGCAATAGTGCAGCGTTTCTTCAACCTGTGGGCCATGACCCCTTTGGGGGTCAAATGACCCTTTCACAGGGGTCACCTAAGGCCATAGGGAAACATATTTACATTGTGATTCACAACAGTAGCAAAATTATAATTATGACATAGCAACAAAAATAATTTTACGGTCAGGGGTCACCACAAAATGAGGAACCATATTAAATGGTCTCAGCATTAGGAAGGTTGAGAACCACTGCCATAGAGGACTTTGAGGCAAACACACAGCCATGTACACCTAAATTGTAACAGAGGCATAAGAAATATACGCTGGACAATACAGCTTATCAGTAAACTGTACTGGTAAAAACTGACACTAACCCAAAACAATGAAATGAGATGCATGTCCATCTTCTTGCACAGAAAATAAATTTAAAAAATGACTCAACAGCTTTAACTCAGACCTGGACACTAGTGGAGTGAAATGTGGGGAGGCAGTGTCAGTATGAAAATACACAAAAGATGCATATAATTTAAAATTCCTCATAGCAAAAGAAATTTTCGTCAGGGTGAAAATATAGACTACAGAATATGAAAATGTCTTTGCTATTCATCTGATTAAAGGTTAAAATCTAGAATACACAAAGAACTTCAATGATAAAATACAAAAACCAAAATGCTAGCTAACCATTAAGTTAGCCCATGAACTTAAGTTTCCAAGAGGAAAACATACACATAGCCAACAAACATTTTTAGTGTTAAGTATCCTTTTCCATCAGGGAAATGAGAGTTACAAGTATGCTGAGATCCCATCTTATCCCAGTAAAAGTGGCTAACATAAAACATTCAAGCAAATGAACAATGGGAACGGGAATAAACGTTGGCAAAAATCTAGGAAAGTAACAAAACAGCTCAAGAAGGATTTCTAGCTTGTTTGATAACATTTGTCCCCTCTGGAACCTCTTCAGCTGGTTCTCCACAGTCCACATTGTTCTCGGCACTACAGTCAGGCAAGCTTTTATCAGAATTGTCCACTAAGCCTTGCTTGTAGTATTTCCTTAGGCCAAAGTCTCAAAGTCTTTCCCATTCCTTCACAAAACACCATAATCAGGCCTTTAACAGAAGTAGCCCACTCCTTGGTACCAACTTCTATCTTAGTCACTTTTCTATTGCTCTGAAGAGACATCATGCTCAAGGCAACTTATAGTAGAAATAGTTTATAGTAGAAAGAGTTTAGGTCTCTCGGTTTCAGAGGATTAGAGTCCATGGTCATCACGGTGAGAGGCAGGACAGCAAGCAAGTGCGATGCTGCAGTAATAGCTGAGAACATCATTATCTGCAAGTAGAGATTGAACTAGAAATGGCCTGGGCTTTGGGAAACCTCAAAGCCCATGCCCAGGAACACTCTTCCTCCAACAATGCCACATCTCCTAATCTTTCAGAGAAAGTCCAACATCAAGGGAACAAGTATTCAAACAAATCTATGGGTGAACATCCTCGTTCAAGCCACCACACCACAAGGATGACATGTTCAATGTGAAAACTCTAGACTTCACAACAGACATGGAATTACTACTCTGGTTTGCTTATGCTTTCTGTTAGCCATGTGTAGTGCTTGGAAATACTGGTAGGCATCTACATACACAGAATGCTTCCATGTCAAATAACATGTAGAAAGACCTAAGTGTCAGGGTCTGACCCACATAGAGAAGGCAAGGAGAAAGTTAAAAGGCTGGCTCTTATGCAACATTTGACCCTAGGAGAGTGAAGAATTGGCTGGTAACATTTCAAACAAGCCACCCATGGATTGTCCATTCCTCACAGCTAAGCTCAGAAATCTTCCCCTCCTCACAGAGGAGGTTCTTTGCAGCTTTTAATTGAAAAGATGGGGCATGGCAGCCTTTGGAGGAGTATCTTAGTTATGTTAATTGAAGTAGGAGACTGAATTTAACTGAGGAAATCCCAGATTCACTTTCTCCTAGAAAAGTTTCAAAACTATCTTTATTATTGTTGTTGTTGTTGTTGTTGTTGTTGTTGTTGTTGTTATTTTCAGTCTTAGAGGAGACAATAACTTCCTGAGAGGTAAGTACCATTTCTTTAATGGAAAAATTCTGGTTTATTGTCCAATGAAGCCATTATAGACAGACAGGCCTAGAAATAAACTTAATAAAGAACAGAATTCCTTCCTCACACTATGGTTTCTTTCTCAAAAGAAACCTGAATTTCTTGGTCTGTGTGATTGACACTCAATTAAAACCTTTGAGAAATAACCACTAGCCACTCATCGGCTTACATTTACCCACTGACCCGAAGATGTGTATGTTAGGTCCAATGGGAGGATCTTCTAATGCATACAACGGGCAGGTCAACTGATTAGGCCCAAGATGACAGTCTTGGCTCCGTTCAAGTTGGATTATAAAATAATTGATAGTGTAGAGATAAAACCCTACAGTCAGCATTTCTAGGGAACCTATGAAGACGTTTTCTGCCTTCCAAAAAGCTACTTTCTTTGTTGTATACCTCTGGCTGCATATTAAAGCCCATGCAAAACCTCCAGACACTTTTTGTCCCTATAAACATGTATTTGGACTACATTGACCCACTAAACTTTAAATTTAGTTATAAATTTTAAAGTGTGCACTAGCCTTCTGGTTTTTCTCACCCTCTCTTGCATCTTAAACATAGTGGCTGCTTCAGTTCACGGGGCTCCCTCTCCTCAGCTAACCATTGTCCTTATACCACCATGATTTTCTGTACCCTGTTATCTTGCCTTAGCTACAGCTACTATGCTTCTTTTTCTCTCAGCTTTTAGACTTGTCCAGAAACCTCCAACAATACAAACTGTCCCCCTAACCATGGGATAATCATTTAGCTGGTTTCTTTACTGTGTCCTCATTGGTTCCTTCATACTTTTCTTTGTTTTAAAATTATTTAGTTGTCTACATTTGAATAATGATTTAGAAATTGTAGACTATATGTAATGAACAACTAACATATCCAATCCAGCCTTCTTGGATGAGGACGTTTAAGTTATTTTGGATGTGCGATATTTCAAAACATACTAATCAAGTCAGCAAAATTAATACTTTTGTCTTCTTACCATTACTTTATGTTTAGAACTGGTCTTTGTTACCTTTTTCTGTGAGGGACAAAAGGGCTTGTTTTGGCTCACAGTCCATCAGAGAAGCAAGTGCAGTGGGAACTTGAAAGCGCTGGTCTTATTGCCTCTATAGAAAAGAAGCAGAAAACAATGAGTGCTTGTACTCAACTCACATTCCCCTTTTTATGTAGTCAGGCAGGAATCGCAGCCCAGGGAATAGTACCGCTCACAGTGGGCATGCTCTCCTGCTTCAACCAACCTACTTAAAATAGTCGTCCAAAGGCAGGCCCAGATGCACACCCCTCAGGTAATTTTAGATGCTATCAAATCAGTGACTGATATTTACAATCACAGACTAATCAAACTCCTTTATTCATTGATAAAATTTATAGTTGCTTTTAAAGCCTATGAATATGAGCTATAGTTTTGAAGTGTCAATTTACCATACAACATGCTTTTGAGTTTGCAGGTGCTCTTTGTTTAAATCTGTTGCTTTTTTTATTTAGTTCAGTAGTTTTCAAACTTTAGTGTACACTCTCACATAGGGAGCCTTTCAAACTGTGATTGCCACATTTCTAGCTTTCTATAAGTGAAGTGGAGCTTCAAATTTTTCACTTCTATTGAAAGTTTTCAATGATGTTGATGATACTTGTCTGGTTAATAATTTTGAGCAACATGGAATCCTTAGTTGGGATTAGTCTAACACCTGGAAAGAAATCCAGAGTTGAAGCAGAAAGCTGTTTGATGAAAAGTTGTAAAAGAAATCACAAGATTCATACTTATATACAATGTAAGTGCCAGAAATGTCAAAATATAGTTTTTTGTTGTTGTTGTTGTGATGGCATATTTCAGTCAATGACTGGTTCGTTGAGGTCAACTGAAATCTCTGTGATCAATTCTGTTTGAGAAGCAAGATTTCATTTGGTGTCGGTTCAAAGGGTGCAAACCCTAAGGTCATAGAATGAAAAACTAAAAGGAGAAAGCTTTCAGTAGTGACAGTGTTAGAAACCTCTGTGCCTGGAGGGGAGTAGAAAATTTCCCTTTCAGATGAAGACTTATGTATTTCCCGAGGTGCCATGTTAACTGATAAATCATTTTGTGAGAAGGTTAGTATCACTTTAAAACACTCTAAGAACAATGCCAGATTAATCAAAATTTAATTATGTCCCTCAGCTCCTGTGAAGTTTTGTTCTACATTGTGCTTGACTATATCTTGAGTTCAAGTTTTAGACTCCAGTGATTTCCAACATATCTTACAAAGGACAAGACAAAAATGTAACTGCTCATCAAAACCTAAAGATTATTTTTGAGACATAAACCTGCGAGTTCAAGATACTTTTAACTCTGCATGTGCATCTGGAGAGAGAAAGTGAACAGAGAAATGGAAGCAGACATGCTTGGCTGGAGGGAGAAGCTGCCATCTTTCCAATTGTTCTTCCCCACAGGAGACATGTAAGGTCTGAATTTCAAATTAGTTTTACTATCTTAAGGCTAATATCTGCACTCTGTTCTGATGACTGGGACCTAAATGTTCCTTGAGTGCCTAATGATACCTACCCCAGAGGCTGTGTGTGGTCTTACATACTTCCCAGCAATCATCTGAGATGGTTATTTTTATCTCATTTTTAGAGATAGGCAACTGAGCCTCTGTAGGCTAGCGGCCGGCCGTCTTTAAAATTAGAGGAGTGATTTGAGTCCTATTTCTTTCTTCTTCTTCAAATCCCATGCAACTGTCCCTTCTACCCAATCTTAAAATCTGACCAAAGCTTTATCTTTTTCAAAGCTTGAAGCAGGGATGTTTCAACATGGCCCTCTCTGCCCTGACCTGTGTTTTCATTCACAGGGCACTTCTATCTTCATAGAATGAACACTGAAGACTGCAAGACGCACTTGCTTTCAACCCGATTTCAGTATTAGCATCTTCTCTGTGATCTTAGCTTTTGCAAAACATACACTAAAATATTTTATCTAAACACTTAACGATACAAAATATAAAACAACAGGAATTTAAATTTTTATAACAAGTTCTTGTTAAGAAACTAAAAGAGAATTTTAAAACACATTTGAACTTGAAAACATTTGTTAGGTGATTGAAACTTTAAAGTTGAGGGAGATTTGAAAATATATTTATTTAAAAACAAAAAAGGTCAAAACCCAATATCAAGTAATTCTGAAAAGAAAACTGAAATGATTTCAGTGAAAATTATAAGCCAGTTAGTAGAAACTTCTGCTACTATTACACAAAATGCCATTTTTTAAATGTATAAGCATTGAAAAGGAAAATTAGTTATTATTATTGATTTTGATTGATGATGTGATTACACACCAGTGAAGAAATTCACAATCACTCTCAGAATTAATAAAAAAAAAAAGTGTATAATAGTCTTTACAGAGGGAAAATTAAAAGGAATTGGCTTTTTCTAGCCTAGGCATAAACTCCTAAAAGCAGACATAAAACGATGTTCAAATTAACACCAAAATCTGTAAATTCCTGGGAATAAATTCAACAAAAAATGTGTAGCAACTATGTAGCTGAAACTATAAATTATAACTAATGAGCATAGGGAAAATTCAAAAAATTTTGAAAAATTATTTCATATTTTAGGGGTGGGTGGAGGCCGAACCAGGGTCTCATAGCCAAGAAAGTTTCACACTCAGATCCTTTTTTGCTCAGCCTCCTGAGTTCTGGAATTACAGGTAGGCACCCCATGCTGGGTTCTCAAACCACAGGTTAAATAGGAGTATTTGAACACACCATAGATGGCAAGAGGGGGCTTAATTATATAATGAGGAAATCTAAATGCTACATTTCAACCAAGGAAAGCATTTTTAAAAGCCTAGTGTTATCTACTATTGGGCCATAGAGTGAAGCTTCTTTATCCAGTGTTACACTGTTGTGGGAATAGAAAAATGGATTACTGGAAATTGTTTACAAGTTAACGCAATCCTATTATCACAGTTTATTCTTTTCTCTCACTTATCTTACTGCCCGCTTGTTCTTTATATTTTCCTGTCTGTTTCCATGTCCTGTAACTAAGCCTACCACACAGATAGATTATGAAAATTAAAATTTAGTATCTACTTATGAGAAAAAATAGGATTTTGTTTTTCCATGCCAGTTATTTAACTTAACATCATTTCTGGTTCTACCGTTTTTCCTGCAAAAGTCATAATTTAATTTTTCTTTGTAACTAAATAAAGTCCCACTTAGCACATGTGCTACATTTTCTTTATTTATTTTTAGCTCTAATAAATAGGGCAATCATAAGCATGGATTTACATGTATTTCAGTTGCAGTACTTAAGAATTCCTTGGTCTTGACACAGGAGCTGCATAGCTGGCTCATATGGTAATTCTATTCTTAATTTGTTGGGAAATTTTCATGCTGAATTCAAAACTTAAACTATGATAATGAACCCAAATCAGGAAATGAAAAATTTTAATTTATGAACAAGCCTAGATAGCAATTAGTATCTAATAATAAATACTACATATGCAGAGTTGAGTCTCCCTCTGAATGACTTAAAGTGACCTGACCTCTCATCCTTGTATAAAAAAGATTAAGACACTTTAAAAATAGCTAAGAGACAAGAAAATAAAAGCAAAATTTGCTTACGTAATTAAACATTCAAATTCAAAACAGCAGCTATCTCTAAATAAAATTGTAGTTATGACATACACAAAGTTGTCAATGTAATAGTCAGAACCTAGTTTTAAATAAATGTAAATATGCAAAATTTCCATTCCATATTTACATACTTTTGCATGAATTTATACAAATAAAAGAAAGTTATGGAAAAAGCTTATTAGTGTTGATGGCTTGATGGGTAGTGTTTGTAAAATAAAAAGTAAGGGTATTTTGCATATTTATATCTCTGTCTTATAATTATTTTGTTTTTGATAAGAGGAACATTTTTATTCTGTATCATAAGAGAAAACATTTGAATGCAGCAGCTAAATAATATAACAGTCCACCTGTCAGTCAAGGTACCATCAACATGAATATCTCTTAAAATATCCCTCAGTAGAAAATATTACAAGTTAAGCACCTATCAGATTTATTCTAAAATTATTTTGTATGAAAAGTGATGACCACAAATAAGTCTGTATTCAACTGCCTTCCATCTTGCAGTGCAGCAGAATTTTGGAGCCAATGGTAGCAACTGATATGTAAGGGAAGATGTTAAAGGTAGGACACACCCCTCTCCTTCCTCCTCAACTCATCTTTTCCTTAAGGTAAACCTAACTGAGAGGTCAGACAAGCTTCAAACTGCATGAGAATCTAGAGTTTTGACTAACTCAATCACTCAATAAGAATTTGTTAAGTATTGACATTGTACCCAGCACTCTTAGGTTCAAGGAATAAATCATTGAACACACACACTCGCACACACACACACACACCAAATACGGTGTATTGCCCCTCAATGAATTTTACTATTGAAGGAACGCAAAATAAGTGAATAAAATTTTAAAAATTATTCTCAGAAGGCAGAAAAAAAACCAATCAATGTATTCATCTTGGGGTGGGAATGAAGTCTAAAACTGTAAAGGTCAAGGAAAGTAGCTTCTGAGTGAGGACTGGATAGATTAAATAATTACATTGACTTATTTTGTGACTTTTAAAAAAAGCTGATCATTATTTCACACATTACAGTGATTGAGTAAAGTCTAAACTTCACCAGAGTTTTAATGTAAAAGCAGAGCAGACTAGGCAGTGCAGTGAATGCGTAAAGCCTGACAAGGAAGAAAAATGTTATTCTGCTAAGTGCAAACTGGCTTGCTTTAATAAAGTGCATACCATTTAGGGACAATAGCGTCAAGGACCAAATTCTACAACTTCCAGAGTCCCATATCCATAAATGTGTGTGTTTGAGATTGCATTTGCACTCAGAGGGAAAGGCATATCTCCACCAGCAGAGTGCAATCTACATAACTCCCTCAATGCATCCGCGGCTCTTGTCATGATTGCACTTCTTTATAGTACAAGAACAGTTCTGCAGTTTTCAGGAGGGAGCGAGCTATTATTTGAGTTAAGAACACGGCTCCTCTCTGTCGTTTAGAGATAAGAGTGCACTTTTCAGTGTGGATGCCTGGAGGACCAGTTTTCTACAAATTTATTGTATTCCTAAAGGTCAGAGCCTTTCTCTCACTTTCTTGAGATGGATAGTAGCAACTTTATGAAATTAGAGCACACTTCATATTCATAATGCATAGGCTGGTGGAACGAATCAAGCAGGGACTTCTCTGTTTTGTTTCCCATTCCAGCAAAACAGCAACTAGAGAATATAATACTACTGTGCTCAATCCTGTAGCCAAATCCATGTCTCATAAATTATATTACAGATTGTTATAAAGTTTCTCAAACTTGTAAATTGAAGCTGGGAGCCTTAATACAATGTTGGTGGTGAGCCTATGTTTTTATATATGGGTGGCCTTACCTGACTTCACATATAGAATGAGTTTTGTGAGGGTTATGTTAAGTCTTTTTCACCTTTATTGGGAAGAAGAGAGTAATTCAGTATATTCAAGAATGCTGATGATGGACTCTAATGACTCTTCTACAGTGGAACTAAAATGTGTCCTTTGTAAATGTGTGGATTCAGCTCTGTATAAATGCTGCCATCTTTAGGAGCAACATCCAATA
This sequence comes from Arvicanthis niloticus, assembly GCF_011762505.2. Taxonomy (NCBI): domain Eukaryota; kingdom Metazoa; phylum Chordata; class Mammalia; order Rodentia; family Muridae; genus Arvicanthis; species Arvicanthis niloticus. The sequence goes on from NC_047675.1 coordinate 9,907,700, forward strand.
TTGCCACAGTGTAACCCTTGTAATGGCATTTTAATCCAGCCACATGGCTACTCTGGCTGGAATACAGGCACGGCTTCAGTACACACCTTTAGTCCCAAACAATGAGGGTAAAGTTAGTTTGTAGAAGGAAGCATCCACGTTTGAAAGTGATGCTTAATTAAGTGGCAAAGTAACAAATCAGAGGAAGATCTGACAGAATAGGATTTCCCCAGCTCTTATGAGAAGAGAACAAAAAGAGAGGCTACCTAAGAGAGAGCTACACAGAGAAAGAGAGAATGGGGGAGAGGCAGTTGTTCAAAGACGGGTTAAAGAGAGAACAAGTTAGACACAGGAGAAGACAAAATGAGTCAGAGAATAAAAAGGAGCCAGAAGATTAGAACATATTGCCAAAGTTAGTTTGAGGCCAAGTAAAGCGATTCATTAGAAGCTGGAAAAAAAGCCAGTTTTAATCAGTTAGGGTGGTGAGGAGTTTTGAGCCAGAACAGCTGAGTTGACTAGATAACCAGTTCACAGGAAGAGCTAGAAAGGGTAAGCTTATTTAGTAGTAAGTCTCAGAAGGTGAAAACATTCTAGGCCTAGATAAGATTGTATGGAGGTTAGAAGCTTCCAGAACTAGGCCTAAGTTAGCAGACAAGAGGAAGTAAGCCTCCAAGATGACAATTAAATCAAGCAAATAAAAGATACTTTTACAAACTCTTGTTAATTTTCCTGCATGGTTTCATAGCGCACTACAAGTATATCACATGGTATGTATGTTCCCAAGTCAACTGCACTGATTGGACGTCCCATCCTTCATTAAGCTAACTGTAGGATGACTCTCATCTTTCATTAAGCTAGCGTGTTCTTGCTCCTAAGCAGAGGTACACAGGGTTTCTTGTTAATTGCCTAGAACAATTAAACAGACCACCTGGACTTGAATTGTAGGAGATGTCATCTCCATTTCTCTATGGGAATTGTTAGAAATCCATCTAATATAGAGTTTCAACCCAGGGCGATTAACAACCATGCTTTTTTCCCCCAAGTTCTTATATTAGACAAGCAAAATGCCTTTATTATATGAGCTAATGGTTATTGTAAATGAAATCAACATATGCTTACTCTACTCTGTGTAAGAACTTTATAGAATCTAGTCTGTTGCATTCTCTAGAACTCTCTGAACCAGGTATTGTTACCATACTGTTACCATTGTTACCATGACTCAAGGCACAAGTATAAGAGACAGAGTTGTATTAAATGGATGTGGGAAATGAAAGCTGCCTGGCTTTGTTGGGGTGACTGGAACATCAGATAAGTCTTATAGAAAAGAATAAAAACCATGCAGAAGTATATGTGCATGGAGTTCAGACTTTGGAGCTAGCTAGTGTGATATTTTCTAAACTCAACTTGCTCTTGAGGGCACAAATTAGAACTACATAAGCCTGGGCTATAAGCCAGTCAGCTCAAATTAGGTGCTCTGGAGGAAGATCCTAGGTTCTGTTTTGCAGACACAGTAAGATGACTCTTCATGATGAATAAATTTTCAGCCAAGCTGGAACTGTTTTATCCTACATGACCCCAAGTACTTTTAGAAAGGGGAGGAATATTCATTGACCTCTCTAGTATAACACACACACACACACACACACACACACACACACACATACACACACACATCACAAGTGACACAAGCTCCTAGTACTCCAGCCATCACTCTGCCTGAACCAAGTCTGTCATTTAATTTATGTATGAATGGATTGCTTACACATAAGCATGACTCTACTGAGTTGGTAAATTCTACATTGCTATGTCAAATATCCTAGAGAGATTATGTCTAGATAAGGCAATGCATCATGGTAGCATAGTGTGGTAAAAGGAAACTGTTCAACTCTGAACATGACCTATCACCCCCAAGGAAATAGAAGCAATCATTAAAAGTTTTCCAGCAACAAGAAGAAAGACCAGGGCCAAAAGTATACCCCACTTTCAAAGATGAGTTAATGCCAATACTCCTCAAGTTATTAAAAAAAAAAAACAGGAGAAACATTATTCTAGTCATTTTATGATAGACTTTAATGCAGTTTTCTTTTCAATGTATATGCCAAACACACAGAATAAGCAGTAACTATACAGATATAGGCAGCACAATTAATGACTTTAACTGGTGTGCATGCATAGAGTTTCATAGCTAAGAAGTCAAGAGGGCACATTTTTCCAAGTATATATTGATTGAATTTCCATAGTTGTAATTTTCATTAAGTCTAATCTCTGAAAGACTTTCTTAGTTTTTAGCCAATGTGTTACAGAGTTCAGGTGTCAGATTTGACACTAGCAACATAATTATGGTAATGGGAATACTAATAATAGTGTTATTTGTAACTTTTCTATTGTGTCATCTTCAAATTCTAGAAGTGATCTTACAAATTAGGCATACACACACACACACACACACACACACCTTTCCCTATATTCAGATGCATGTGCTTATACATAAACATGTCTCCAGTGTGTGAGTCAATTCTATACTGCTATGCCAAAACATATTAGAGAAACTGTTTCTGTATGTGGATATGTTTGTGAAGATATATATTGCATGTGTGTGCCTTTGTGCATGCAGATGCATGATAGGTCATTGGGAAATGGTGGAAATTTAGGAGATGGAAATACAAATAGATCCATATCTATCACCCTTCACAAAACTAAAGTCCAAATGAATCAATGACCTCAATATAAAACCAGATACACTGAACATGATAAAACAGAAAGTAGGGAATATTGTTGGCCACATCAGCACTGGAAATAGTTTCCTAAAGAGAACATGGATAACACAAGCAATAAGATCAACAATTAACAAATGGGACCTCATGAAACAAATGGTTCTATAAGGCAAAAGCCATTGTCACTAAGACAAACAGCAGCCTGCGGAATGGGAAAAGATTTTCACCAACTCCACATCCAACAGAAGGGATACTAATCTTTATGGGAATACTAATAATAGTGTTATTTGTAACTTTTCTATTGTGTCATCTTCAAATTCTAGAAGTGATCTTACAAATTAGGCATACACACACACACACACACACACACACCTTTCCCTATATTCAGATGCATGTGCATCTTTATATCCAAATATATAAAGAATTAAAAAACAAACAAGCAAACAAACCCAGAATCAAGAAACCAAACTATCAATCAAGAGACAGTATACAGACCTAAAAAGGGAATTCTCAACAAAGGAATCTCAAATGGCTGAGAAACATTTAAAGAAATGTTCAATATCCTTACCCATCAGGACTCAAATAAAAACTGTATGAGATTCCATCTTATACTTCTCAGGATGGCTAAGATCAGCAACACAAATTACAGCTCATGATGGCGAGGGTGTGGAGCAATCACCAGCATTGCTGGTGGGAGTGAAACTTCATACAGCCACTATGGAAATCAACATGGTGGTTCCTCAAAAAATTGGGTATAGATCTTCCTCAAAATCCAGCTTTACCACTCTTGGACATATGCCCAAAAGATACACCATCCTTCCACAAGACACTTGCTCAACTATGTTCATTGTGGCTTTATTCATAATAGGCAGAAACTTCAAACAACCTAGATGTCTCAAAACCAAAGAATGGAGAAAGAAAATATGATAAATTTACACAATAGAGTATTACTTAGCTGTTACAAAAAATGACATTATAAAATTTGCATGCAAATGGATGGAACTAGAAAAAATTCTTCCTGCATGAGGCAACCCAAAAAGACAAACATGATATGTATTCACTTATAAGTGAATATTATCTGTTAAGTAAAGGATAATCACACTACAGACCCAGAGAAGTTAAAGAGGAGAAGTATCTAGGAGAGATGCATGGATCTTCCTGAGAAGAGAAAAGTAGAATAGATTTTGTGGGTTGAAGGGGAAGGAGTAGGAATAGAGAGGAACAGGTAAGGGAGGGACTGGAGGAGGGAGAGAGTATGGAGAAATATGACTGAGATAGGTGGGCATTTAGAGGGTAATATGGAAACCTAGTGTAGTGGAAACTCTCTGGAACCTGAGATTGACTCTAGCAAGGACTCGTAGTAATAGAGGATATAGGATCTGACCCTGTCATCTTCTGAAACTGCAAGGCTCCCAGTTGCAGAACAAGATCATGAAACCTGCCACAAAATCTAGGACTTACAACCTGCCCTGCTTGTAAGATGTGCTAGGGTAATGGTGGTTTAGAGCTTATGGCTGTGGCCAACCAATGACTGGTCTAACCTGAGGCCCATACCACAAGACCATGCCTGACACCAACTGCATGACCAGGAACTAGAAGCTGTTACCCAGATAAATAGGTTAGAACAAAACACAACTGACAGGAGGGGGAAGAGAAAAAGAAGGAGGAGGAGGAGGAGGGGGAGGAGGAGGAGGAAGAGGAGGAAGAAGAAGAGGAAGAGGAGGAGGAAGAGGAGGAGGAAGAGGAGGAGGAAGAGGAGGAGGAAGATGAGGAAGAGGAGGAAGAGGAAGAGGAAGATGAGGAAGAGGAGGAAGAGGAAGAGGAAGAAATGATTCCTAATGATATTCTTCCATACTCAAAAGAGCATCAGTGCTCAAAAGCCATCAAAGAGGCTTCCTCCCGGAGATGATGGCAGCAGATACAGAGATCCACAACCAAACATCAGAAGAAGGGGAGGAAGGACTGTAGGAGCAATGTGGATCAAAGACACCAGGAGAACACAGCCCAGAGGGTTCATAGTGGCTCACTGAGAGTGAAACAGAAGTCACTGACCCTGTATGGATCTCCCTTAGGCCTCCTGCATACGTACTGTGGTTAATTAGTTTGAGGTTGTTGTGGAACTCCTGACAGTCTGTGTGTGTGTGTGTGTGTGTGTGTGTGTGTGTGTGTGTGTGTGTGTGTGTGTGTTGGGGTATATGTGCAACTCTTGGATTTTTTTCCCTCCTACTGGGTTGTCTCATCCAACCTTGATGTGAGGGTGTATACCTAGCCTTATTGCATCTTGTTTATGAGTTCAGTTGGTATCACTGGGAGGCCTGTTCTTTTCTGAAGGGAAATGGAGGAGGTATGAATCTGAGGAAGAGAGGAGGTAGGATGAGGAGACAGCTGGGAGAAGGGGAATGGGAGGGATGTCTGCAGATGGAATGTATTGTATGAGAAAAAAATAAATAAAAAGAAATCTATCATATTGATTTACCAGTGTATTCTTTGGCTTTCTTCCAGGTATTTAAACATAGGATAGTTTATTTATTGATATCTTCTTAGATATTTGAAACTTATATCAATGTATAGTGATACTCCATCATTAGTATCTTCTATGTTAATAAGTATTTTATCACATATCAATTTAGTTGAATAAAATTTCTTTTGGTTGACATTGGCCTGGTAAGCTTGACACACAGTCATTAAATTTTCAGATACTATACATTTATTATTTATTTTCATTTTCTAATATATTTTTAATGTAGTTTCACTTATAATTATTAATGAATTTGTATTTATTTCTGTCATTTTCATTATTTTATTCCAATATTGCTTTCTGTTTCTATGTTTATTTTATTTATAATTTTCTGCTAGTAGTCTTTTAGAGGTGATACAATTCTTGTGTCCGATTGTCTGAACTCCTCTTTGTGGTTAGCATTCTCTAGTCATTAATCTTCTAAGTAGTAGAATTCAGTTTCCTCCTTAATTTTGCTTAAGCAGCTTGAAAACTAACAGAATCTATGTGGACTTTAATCATTATCTTCTCATATGCCTTCTGTACCACCTTTATGTACCTTTCCTTAACTTTGTACTTTTGTTAATGTGTATTTGAGTTACCACTATTAACAACTATTGTCATGAAATAATTACTTTCAACTTTTTCTTTTTTCTTTGACTGGGTTTTTTTTTTTCTGGGTAGAAAAACTATACTACAGCCATTTGGTCACATGATCAACAGTTAAGAGAAGTTAAGTGAAGACTGAGTAAGATGCGGAAGCTGTCTGTGTAACCTACTTGCCTACAGAAAATGGATTACATGGCAAAGGGAGACAGAGTTCATAAATAGATAAGAGTTTGGATCATCAAATTTCCTTCAAAGGATTATGGATACTTTGTCTCCAAAGAGGCCCAGCTCTTGAGTGGTAGGACCTTTAAGGGTAGAGTTGAGTAGGAGGTGTTCTTTGGGTTATTAGGGGACTGCTCCAAAGGGTTATGGGTCTCTGTCCGATCCCTTCTTTTTCCTTTCCATTTCCTGGATGTTGTGTAAGCCACTCTGCTTCTTCTCACACTTACCATGGTATGCCGTGCCACAGGCTCAGTGCACTAGGGCTAATCTATTACCGAACAGAGTTTCCAGAAGTGTAAACTGAAATAAACTATTACCCCCAATAATTATAACCATTATAATGATGTAGATCTATACACGTGGAGACATTTCAAGGAGTGTGAACAGCATGGTTGTCTCATCTTTATGCTAGAGAGTTTTACTTACAAAGGACAATTACCCAATGGCACCCCACCTTTCCTTCGAAGTAATTGATTTTTATGTTACAGAGATAAGCCTTATCTTTTTGTAGAAAGAACAGGCATTTGATTAGCCAATCAAGATTCCCCACTTTATAATTTTGGTGCTCAGGTCCTGGAGTGTAGATCCACCTGTGTGCAGGGAAACCTGGTCCTCAGGGCACAGCCTCGAGCATGTAAAGGACAGGAATAGACACAGTGGTTCCTTTTTGAACATTGCCGTGCTCTGCCTCAGAACACTCAGGTCTGACTAAGATGGAAATAAGTGACCACAGATATTAAAGACTTACGGAATGTCTGGCTCTAAGAAACATGTCAGGCTTTGCACCTTTCCAGAATAGTGGGATAAATTTTTACATTTTTTTTCAAATCCTTCTTTCTGTTGAAAAAAAAAAATACCATTAGCTCAGTTCTTTATGTGGTATTTACACATGATACTTTCTTTGCTTTTGAAATCTTAGGACATTTTCTGTCTGCCTTCAATATCCAGTTGTTATTTAAATGCAGATAGCTATGATTGTTCTTTGGTTTTTTTATATGTTTGGGTTTTTTGGTTTTTTTTCTTGTTTTATTTTGTTTGTTTGTTGTTGTTGTTTTTATTTTTTCCTTAATTCTCACCTTTGACTTTTTCTAGGCATTTCATTTCAAAATCTTTCATATTCTTTAAATTATTTGAAATTTATTTCTTCATGATTCTACTTCAAATGTTTAATTTTCATAACTAATGTATCTTGTCTTAAAACTTTCTTGTACCTAACTGATATTCCTAGTATCACCATCATCTCTCATTACCTTTTGTATGTCAGAACACTCAATGCAGCATGCTGGTTTTTCTTCTTTTGAAATACTCAGACTCTTTAGAAGTCTTACTTTGGGGCTTCTGGTTCTCATGCCATGCAGTTACTCCCTATATTGTCTGGCAATGCAGGCAGAGAGTCCCTGAGTATAAAAATAACCAAAACAATAGAATAAACAATAAAACCATTCTCAATTCCACCAAGCAACTCATTGTTTCCTGGGAAAAGCAGGTTATGCTGTTTCTTTTTTATTTATTTATTTATTTATTTATTTATTTATTTATTTAATGTGAGTACACTGTAGCTATCTTCAGACACACCAGAAGAGGGCATCAGATCCCATTATAGATGGTTGTGACCCACCATGTGGTTGCTGGGAATTGAACTCAGGACCTCTGGAAGAGCAGTCAGTGCTCTTAACCACTGAGCCATCTCTCCAGCCCCCAGGTTATGCTGTTTCTTAACATTATAATTTGCCAGCCTGTGGAGAATCTATAATGGAAAATGTTTGGAAACAGAAGTTTAAAGTAACACATCCAAAGCAACTTCATTTTAAAATCTGATATTTGAAGTTACAATGTTTCTTATTTGTCTCAATTTTACTTCTGATGGCAACTGTACTAGAACTCTGGGTAACAGTGTATGCAAGGAAAAGACCCTGTTTCTCCTTAAGTAATAAAGAGGAGAAAAGATAAATGCTCACACCAGTTTTTCTTTCTTTTTTTTTTTTTTTTATCCCTCATCTCCCTGAAGTGGAGCCTGGTGGCTTTCTTCTCCATGAGAAAGGCACCATCCCACATAAGGGTTCAAAGCAATCCCCATCACACTGGGAATTTTCTCTGCATGTCTTTATTGTTGTTTGGTTTTATTTTTCTCCTGTAGCTGTTCTGGGTTGGTGCAAAAGAAGAAAGCTGGCAGTTTTGCAGCTTTGACATTTTAGGAGCAATCTGCATCTAATAGAGAACATTACTCCAGGGTATTTTTAAACTTTCCAACAGTCGATATATGTGACGGTATTAATATACTTTGCCCATGGGAAGTGGCACTATTAGGAGGTGTAGCCTTGTTGGAGGAAGTGTGTCACTATGGGGGTGGACCTTGAAGTCCTATGCTCAAGCTCCACCCAATGCAAAGAGTCCCCTTCTGGCTCCTTTCAGATCAAGATATATAACTCACAGCTTCTCCTCCAGCACCATGTCTGTCTGTATGCTGCCATGCTCTCTGCCATGATGATAATGGACTGTACCTCTGAAACTGTTTGAATGTTTTTCTTTATAAGAGTTAGTTGCCTGAGTCATGGTATCTCTTCACAGCAATAAAACCCTAAGAAAATAAAATAACCTTCCTCATGAAGTTGTAGAAACGATAGAGATCACAGGTATCCTTGATTCTGCTCCTTAAAAATGTACTATGTTGGAAAACTGGACGTCAGTACTGGCAATAGTTTCTGGTCTCAGAGCTGAGTCTTTTAGCTCTGTATCATGAGAAATAACCAGTAAAAAGGAGTCGCCAAATGAGTGTCAAGGAACATTATGGCACAGGGTTTTTTGGTTTTTTTTTTTTTTTTCTTCTCTTTTGTTTTATTCCCTAAGCAAAGACCAATTTGATCTCATATAAAGTTCTTAACTAAGTGAATTATAGTGGGCATGATCAGGTCTATTCAGATTATAACTATTCATATAAATTGGGAATCTAGTTAGAATAGATCTGGCAAAATAATTTGAGGGGATTTGGGGAGTTCTTATAGTTGGTTCAATGTGCATAGTTTCAGGAAACCTGGGTGTTGTTGTTGTTGTTTTTAAGTTCTTGTTTTGGTTTGGGTTTTATTTTGTTTCAATTTACTTTTTACAAGCCAGTCAAAAACTTCCAAGGGGGGTGGGGAGGAAATGAAACAAATCTTGGAGCTATCTAACACCTTGAAGAATCAGCTTCAGTTTCTTGGTTCACCAGTTAGAGTTTATTATAATAGTCCAATGCCTTTCAGAGCTGATGACCCACTCTGCCAGGGCATGTAGATGTCTTGTTTTTCTTGGGCCTGTAGCAGTAACTGCTCAGATATCAGGGCTGTCTTGCACCTAACAACAATTTACCAGCATTCTAATACTGATAAAGTTATGACAGGGACTGTTCCTTCTGCTGTAAAATTCTTGTCAGTTCCTTCTGTCCCATCTTTGTGCTATTGAAAACTCCTAGTAGCCACCATTTAATAACTATGTGTTTTTAATTTTGTTTTAAGTTTTCATTATACATATGCCTGCATGCCTGTGTGGGGGCATGTGCTAGAGGTATCAAATGGCCAGAAGCTGGAGTACAGGTATTGCAAGCCACCCAGCTTGAGCGTTAGGACTCCACCATTGGTAACCTGGAAATAAAGAATGAGCTCTTTAGTGTGCAGTCATTTTCCCAGCAGTGTGCATTATACTGTAGTTTTAAGAAACTGCCAAACTGTTTTACAGAGTTACTGTGACATTTTAATTCTCAGAATGCAGAAGTGCCCCAGGTTCTCTACATCACAGGCAGTTGGTGTAGTCCCTGCTCCCTATTTCAGCCACTTGCGGGCATTTAGTGATGTCGCTTTGAGATTTTTAACTGAATTTTGCTAGCGGTGCATGCTACTGAAGACTTTTTCCTGTCCTCTTTTTCTACCTGTACTGCTAGATGAAATGTCTCTACATGACGTTTACCCAGTTTTTTACTCAATTGTTTGATGCATCACAGTCAGGTTAGTTGTCTGTGCACAATGACTTGACTAACTTTAACTGTCACTTTGATTCAGCCAAGAGTCACTGAGAATGGAGTCTTGTGGGAAAAAAACTCGGGGGGGGGGGGGGTCCAGCGGCAGGGTCCCACAGCGGTAATTAACGGGGGGTCTTGGGCGGGCTTCCCACACCACCAGCGGAGGGTCCCACATTCATGCAGCTGGGCAGCTGCCTCAGGAAGGTTCAGGGTTCCAAAGGCTGTGAACCTGGCGGCAGCAGGCCCAGGAGACACGTGGACTCTGGTTTTCCAAAGCTTTTATTGTTCATGGCATGGTGAATGGGTGTAGATGGTATGCGCTCCCCCAAAAGCCAGGCTTCCCTGGCTTTTTATAGGGAGGGAGAAGAGGGGAGGGGATAACTTAATTAGATACGACCCTACGACCCTCCCCCCTTTAGATAACTCATTAATATTTTAATCTCTGGAGGTGGAGACCTCTACCTGTGCTACATGATTGGTGGTGTAGGTTAAATGGAGTTACCTCATCCAAGGCCCGACAGAGTCTCTACTGAGGCATTGCACTTATCATATCGGTCCGAGGACAAGTCTGTGAGAGATTGTCTTGATTGATAATTGATGTAATTGGCCTGGCTGACTATGGGTAACAGCATCCCTGAGCAGGTGGTCCTGAACTGTCATAAGGAAGAGAGTAAGGCGTGATCCTCAGAGCAAGCCAACAAGCCTAGGTCCTCCACAGTTTCTGCTTCAAGCTCCTGCTTGGTTTTCTGCCTAGAATTTCCTCAGTGATGGACTGTGTTCTGGAAGTATATGCCAAATAAGCCCCTTCCTCATCTAAGTTGAATTGGGTCAGGTTTTTGTTTGGTTGGTTGGCTTTGTTTTTGTTGTTGTTGTTGTTGTTGTTGTTGTTGTTGTTTTTAATCACAGCACCAAAAGGAAAACTGGAATATATGCTAACTGGAGAAAGACAAATACTGCATCATTCCATTCGTGTAAGGCATTTAAATCAACAAAATTCATACAATTACTGTAGAATGGGGACTCAGGAGTCAGGGAGAAGGGAGCTAGGAACCCATAGGAATGAAGGTTTAATTGAGTGAGATGCAGAAGGTACAGAAGGTCTAGCGATACCCTGAGGGTAGCATTACACGTACTGTCGGCTGTAATGTGGTGCACACTTCAGTAGCTAAGTCTTATGTTCAGTGTTCTTAGCACAATAAAAAAAAATGAGATAGTAAAACTTTACCTTGGGGAAGTCTTTCATTTGAATTGGAATGCTCCACATCGAGAAGGCATTTTCATAGGAAAAAGTAGGCTGGCACAGTACATTTTTAAAAGATTGAACTTAAGACACAAACGGCATGTGTCTAACTAAGTGGATTATATGGGGCATGGCCAGGTCTGCTTATCACTCCTTTACTCTGAGCCTTGACCAAAGGGGGTCCATTTAAAAAGGATCTTCAGGCATTTTTATTTAGTTTACCCCCAAGCTAAGCAGACCATGGAGAGATGAGGCAAGCTGGGCACTAAAGAAAAGGGTCTTTGGGGAGAAAGACTCTAAGATTGGCACTGGAATAAGAAAATATAAAATTAATACTCACTCTGTCCGCATGTATGTCATGCAGGGCCTGCATTTGCTCACATGTTTCTGTACATTTTAAAAGAAAACTGCTATGTATTTGAGTGTGCTAGAGAAGTTTTGGGGAAGCTAAAGTAGAATTTATCCAACAAGGTGGATTAAAACTTTGCAGAAAACAAATAACTGTCTAAAGCCCCAGGACTGATATTCAGCACTGACCACCAAGAAGCCCATGAAGGGACAGGTAGGGGCACAGAGACACGAGCTTGTTCTCTACAGGAACGTGGAGATTGGCACTTTGTTACATGGGAAGGAAAGATAAAAACATCTCTGTTTTTGGCCTAAAGTTTTAAGAAATTTAGGGCTTCTGTGTTGCAGCCCCCCCTTTTTTTCGTTTTAACTAACGTAACTACAGTTATGTGATGTTGTGTTATTAAAAACAACAACCTAGACCACAAATTTCTATTAAAACATGGAAGAAACTACCACAAAACCACAAGCCCCTCTCAAAGGTCACGACACTGAAGTAGCTGTTCTTTTCTTTCCTGAATTTAAGATCAACAAGGAATGTTCATAGCAAATTGCAAGCTGTTTTCACAGATTCAAGAATTTTATCTCTTAATAAAAGCATAAAATGTTCAGCCCCCGTTTTCTGTTCTCTCTTGAGTTTCAAGCCTAATGTCTGTTTTTCTTTCTTTCTTTCTTTCTTTCTTTCTTTCTTTCTTTCTTTCTTTCTTCCTTCCTTCCTCCCTCCCTCCCTCCCTCCCTCCCTCTCTCTCTCTCTCTCTCTTTCTTTCTTTCTTTCTTTCTCCTAATCAGTACCTGGAGTTTTGATTGTCCTCATCTAAAGATTCTGGCCTGATTATCAGCTGGAATTAGGGAAGGAACTGCCTCTAATCATTATTAACATAAGAGGCTCCTGAAAAAAATATTCAGTGCTCACCTGTGAACAGGGAGGTGGCAGCTAGTCCTTAAAAGCAGGTACAAAGTAGCCCAAAAAAATAATTACAAAATGAAAAAGAAGACTTGTTTCTGATGTTGCTAGGTCCTGCACAGGCATTGTTCTGTGACTCATAGTTCAGGGTCAGAATGAGTTTTTCATTAGTTTATTGCAATTCAGTTCAGTGTTTAGAGATTTTACCAAGTAGTCCAGGCCAACAGTATCAGATAAGCAATATTATAAAATTCCCTTCAATAGTTCATACTTTGGAGGGGACACTAAAACTATACACTGATGTTTGAGTTCACCCAGCTTCCACTTATCCAACAGCACAAACTGAATGTTGTTCTTATTTTTCAGATATCATATGGGTGCATGACATAGGAGATGCCAGCATCCACTGGAACACTGGAACACTGCAACCCCGGGATGGAGAGTTAGCTCAGTCAGAGAATTGCTTGCAGGTAGAGCTGCCCATCCCTATAGCACCTAACGAATGGAAATGTATACCATCAATGGAGACATGCTGAAATATTTCCTAAGTGAAAACCAAAAATAATTTGTGTCCAACAGTGCAACCAAACCTTAACTTTAGGGGCTGTGCTTTCTAACTAACAGAAATCTTAGGTAGAACCTCTAGACAGAAATAAATGCATATTTTGGGGTATGTTCTCTGTGACCAAATGGTCATGAGAATGAATTGAAATCTGATACTGATGGGGTGGGGAAGTAGGAGACATTTCCAGGATGAGACAGAGACCTAGGATAAGAGAGGTGCCCAAGAATCAATGGAAGGTGACCTTAGCTGTGACTCACAGACCTGAAGAGGCCACCTCCTGTAGCAAGATAGGAACTCTAGTGGAGAGATAGAGACACCAACCAATCACAAAACTTTCGATTCAAAATTTATCCTGTCTACAGGAGATGCAGACACGGGGGATATTCTGTTATGCTTGCAGACAGGAGTCTAGCATGGCTATCCTCTGAGAGGCTCTACCCACCAACTGACTCAGACAGATACAGATACCCACAGTCAAACAGTAGATGGAACTTGGGGGCTCTTATGAAAGAATATGAGGAAGGATTGTGGGTCCCAAAGGGGTTAGGAATGCCAGAATAAGACAAGCAGAGTCAACTAACTGGGACTTCTGTGGCTCTCAGAAACTTAACCACCAACTAAAGGACATACACGAGCTGAACTTAGGCCTCCCTGCACATATGTAGCAGATGTGAAGCTCAGACTTCATGGGAGTCTTGAACAACTGGAGCAGAGGCTGTCACAAAAGCTATTATCTGTCTGTGGAATATATTTTTTGAGCTGGGCTGTTGTTGTCTGGCCTCAACGGGAGGCGAATTACCTAGCCTAAAAGAGACTTGAAGTGTCAGGGTGAGGGAAACCCAGGGAGCCCCCACCTGCTCAGAGGAGAAGGGAGGATGAGGGAGGAACTGTGGAAGGGGTGACTGGAAGGGAGGTAGTGAGTGGGATATAAAGTGAATGAATGAATAAATGAATAAATGAATGAATTTCAAACAAAGAAAAAGAGAGAGAAAGAAACAAAGAAAGAGAGAGAAAGAAAAAAGAAAGAGAGAAAGAAAGAAAGAAAGAAAGAAAGAAAGAAAGAAAGAGGAAGCCAGTAACTTCACTGAATGGTCTCCAGTGACTTAAACAACCGGAACTGAAATATAATCATCAGTGATATCATACCTGCTTGGTGGGAGTGATTGGTCTTTATTTTTTATTTTTCTATTTGAAAAGAAGTGAGCAAGCTAGCCAAGGACTGCAGGCAAGGTAGGAGACCTGCAACGTAGAATTGCCTGCTGTACAAGTCTGTTCTTACTAAGTATTTCTTATGGAGCACGTCAGTCTCCTTACTACACACAGGTTTCAGTGCATTCTTTTGACTGGATACCGTTTTGGCTTGAGCTACTATTTACCACTGACTGTATGATTCTCAGGCAGATCTTTTAAGCAAAGCCCCCAGCATGATGACATCATCATCTTTCTGTTCTATTTTAGTATTTATGATAATTACCCATAGCAAAATGATTACAAATACACCAGCAATGAAAATCTGTGTACATCGGGCTGGTGAGTGGGATCAGCAGGTTAAGCCCATTTGCTGCTGAGCTTGACAACAAGAGGTCGAACCCACAGAACCAAAGGAGTAGATAGAAAGCACTAACTGGTCCACTGGTCTCCACACATGAAAATACGTGTGCGTATGTGTCTTTGTGCACACACACACACTTATACACAGTAAATAAATATTAAAAATATCAATGGTATGTATGTAGTGTTCCAAAGACTAAATCTGAGCACAATAGAAAGCTAAATTTGAATAAGACTGCAATATACTTATAAAACTACAATATTCTAGTTTGATAACTTATGAAAATAGTTCGCTTATTCCACTAAGTTATTTTTAAGATTGTGTTAAATAGACATTGCACTAACACTTCAGTGAAACAAAAGAATACGTGTTTTCATGGGGACATACCACACTCTATTTTTTTGTAGTTAAATTCAAGAGATTTGTGCTACTTTAAGGCAATGGGGTGTAATAAAAAATAATTCTTCTGTGGAATAAGAATTATCGCTTCATAAAACTTAATTTCTGCCAAATAATGTTGCAATGAATTGGATGTTTGTATCCTCTCAAAATTTATGGATTGGAATCTAATCCCCTATGTAAAATTATCTGTATGAGGGACTATAGGGAAGTAATTAAGCCATGGTGGTGTAGCCTTTATGAATGGGATTAGTTTATTATTAAAAGAACAGAGAGCTGGCTTGCCCTCCTTCCATCTCAAAAGGATGCACTTGGCGCTGTGCAACTGAGAAATGCCTTGGTAAATGCTTTTACCACACCAGCACAGACCTCTAAGCCTCAGCTTTCCAAACTTCGGGATAAATGTTACTAAGTCAGTGGCACTTTGTTCTAGGATTCCCTACTGAGAGAAATGCAGAAGTTACTAAAGGTTATTACAGTGTGTGTGTGTGTGTGTGTGTGTGTGTGTGTGCGTGCATGTGTGTTGTATCTGTGTGTCTCTGTGTGTGTTTCTGTGTGTGTGTCTGTCTGTGTCTGTGTGTGTCTATGTCCGTGTGTCTGTGTGTTTCTGTGTCTGTCTGTCTGTCTGTCTGTCTGCCTGTCTTTCTGTGTCTGTGTCTGTGTCTGTGTCTGTGTCTGTGTCTGTGTGGACACTGGTACTCGTGGAAGCCAGAGATCAACTTTGTGTACTGTTCCTCAGGCACTGTTTATCTTTTTTCTTATATGTTGGACATGGTCTTTCACTTGTCCAGAACTTTTAAGCCAGTTCAAGTGGCTGGTCAGGGAACCCCAAGTTTCCTCCTGCCTCTGCCTCTGACTCCTTGATATTGAGATTATAATTGTGTGACTGCCACCACCCTCTCTTGTGTGTTTAAATGATTTATTTCACCATCCTTGATAACTTCTCCTTCCAACCTCTGCTTTATTGTTTTATTTGGTTGGTTGGTTTTGGCTCACAGTCAAAGTTGCTTCTGGTTCTCTTGCACATGAAAGCTTAAAGAATTCCCTGGGAGGAGCACAGGAACACAGTTTTGCTGATAAATACTAAAATGTCATCTTTCTTCCAAGAGTGAGATACTATGAGAAATCTTGTTTATTGTCCTTGGTTTGTACATTCTGCCAGTTGTACGTGTTTCTATGTACCCACATCATAGATGATTGGTAAGTTCACATGAAAGTTCACACGGGCCCCTGAGGGCCTTGCTGTGCTCAGAGTGCTGTTTTCCTATAGTGAAGATACACAAAGCAAAATGGGCTTAGAATATAGATCTCCAGGGTCTGGGAGGCTGGTGGTCTACTTCCTAATCCTCCCTTAGCAAGATGCTTAAAACAAGCTGACGCTTCTAGCAGGGACCTTGGCAGCCCATTTCTTCCCTGCAAAGCCTGCTCACAACGGAGTGGAGATTTTCTATTGGAAGTTGGCCACATAGATATCCTCCAATTCCACTACCAACCGCAATTATCAAAACTTCAGACTCCCAGAAGGAAAGCTGGGGTTCATAGCAAATCACTGTTCATTCAAATAGTTCAGACAGGCTGCTGCTGCAGGGTTCTATGCTTCAAGAAAGCCAAACAGTTTATAAATTAGTCATGAAAGGAATATTCCAAAACCAAGATACCTAGATACCAGCCAAGGCCAGTCTTTGCCTGAGGCAGACTTTGCACAGAAATGTAATAACTAAGAAACATTAGGCCTCCTAATATTAACTCTTTGGTATAATATACTATCTTCCCTGTGTGCAAGGTTAATCATAAAGTCTGCCATATCTATTGGGTATGTGCTTTCAGATATGTATTTGAGATATGGATGAGAGAGACTTTGTGATATTAATTTTTCAGGATACTATCTGAAATGGAATAAATTTTAATCCTTCAAATTCAGTTCCTGCCTACTTCCCAAAATAACAGGTTCCAAAATTCAATCTTAATCTTCATACCACAATCAATTAATATAATTATCTTTGGTTTCACAGATTGTTTCTCAATAGCATAGAATGCTGCAAAGTTGGTGAATGAGACATTTAACTTTATACCGTTTCAGAGTGCCTATGCCTTGATAAGTACTAATAAACACTATTTCAGCAAGTGTCGTTGAGACACGACAAGGCACGAGAGCCTGTGGAATGCATTCCCACAATGTCTATAGTGTGCCAAAGTGCTGTGTAAGGCAGAGTTGTCAGTTACCTGCTTTGCATTTTCTGCTGGGAAGCAAATCTGAGCATATGAACTAAAATTCTTGACTAAGGTAGATGGGGATGATTCTGCATGAAAAATAATATCAGATAAATACAACTCTACACAGGAGGAGAGTTGCTTGTTTGGTTGTTTATTGTTTTGTTTTAATTTTAACAAATAGAAGGATATTTCCCCCCTAAGGAAAAGTGTCACTTGTTCCAGAATACAGAAGGCAATCATAGGTGATGGTGGAAGTTGACTGGGTATAGGAAATTAGTTAAGTTTTGAAGAAAATACACTTCACCTAAAATTACAACGCTTCAAAGGAAGAGTCTGGGAAGACTTGCTGGGGAGTTCTGAGGCAAGTCTGATGAGTTTATTTATACAGAGAGGAAAAAAAGGTTTGAGAGTCATTCCCTACTGCAGATCAAATTGACACAACACCAGAATTTGGAGTAGTCTCTCTGCAAAATAAGAGTTGACAATTTGGCCCTGGAACTCCATTTCTCTGGACAGGAAATTAAAAAGATGCCTAACTGTTGTGTAACTGTATAAGCGTCAAAGACCAGGGTAACTTTGGGTGTAGTCTCCTTGTTTTGTAATTCTTTTTAAAAAGAAGAGAGACAGAAGTTACCTGTGAAAGAGCTAAGGTCTCTGACAACTAGGTTACATTAGCAATAGCTATTTTAAGCTATTGTCAGTACAGTTTTTTACTTTGATTGACAGGTAGTCTACAACCATGTATTTTCCCAGGTATTTAAACTTACCTTGTAGTCAAATAAATAATCCCCTCTGTAGCTCCTTTGATGTTGGCCTCTTATGACAAGATTCTATACTCAGAGCATATCTTTTAAAGGTAATTTTTATACTTCAATGATTTTTCAGTTTTCTAGAAGTCCCCAGATACTTACAAAGAGTCTCCTTTGATCTTATGAAGCAAGAATCCTAGTAGTAATTAGGTTGTTTGATATGCTCAAATTTTCTTAATTAGTTCAACACTATTGAAAAAGCTGTCAAATTGAAAGAACCTAACAGTCCTAAAATTAGTTTTATATGTGACCATGCAATTAATACAACTACATTTCAGAGATTATCCCTAATCAAGAGAGGTCTAGAAGGCTCCAGGATTGAGGCAATATCCTCACCAATTCTTAATATGTCTCACCATTCATAATGAAAACATGGATTGTGTCTTTACTATGTCATTACCTATTATAATCCAATTACTTCAGTGGAATCTGATAATGATTCTTCAGGTAATCAAGTAATCATCACCATTTAGACTTACTATCAGGAGTGGTTCTACTACCCTCTCTTGTTTGCCTAAAGATTCAGGAGAAAGTACAGCTTAGAAATTTGTTTTGGGACAGTTGAAAAGACCACTCTGAGGTAAAGGGTACTTAGAGGTTAAAAATATTGAGTGCTTCTACTCAGGAGCAGAGCTAGGTTCCTGTGTACTCCATGCTCAGGCACACATGCACGCACACACACAGGCACACGCACACACAAAGAAAAAGAGACATGTTGTCAAAGAAACACACTTGCAGTATATTTACCAGTGACTAGAGCATCAGTTCCCAACCTTCCTAATGCTGTAACACAGGTCCTCATTTGTGGTGATGCCCAGCCATAAAATTATTTTCACTGATACTTCATACTTATAATTTTACTTCTGTTATGAATCGTAATGTAAATATCTGACATGCAAGATATCTTATATGTGATCTCCCCACCCTGTGAAGGGGTTGTTCAACCCACAGGTTGAGAACCACTGGACTAGACCCACCAATGATGTTCCAAGGCACAGACTTGGAGTAAAGTTTCTAAGAAGGATTGTACCAGGAGACCAATTAAGAACCTGCACACTAGTTTTAGCCAAGAATCAAACAACTTACAAGAGGCAAGCTCACACTGCTGACTCAGGTTCTAATGTCATAGAAATGGGTTAGAAGTGAGTGAACTGCTGAGGAGAATTTAATAACATCCATTCCCCATGAAGTGCTGTTGACAGTTCTCTTCACTGTGCTATTTTCTTATAGGTATTATCTGCAAGTTGTTTACTCTTCCCACACACATTTTGGCAAACCTGAAATGGTATCTTTAAATTTTGTTCTTCTCTGGAATCTAATGGAATAGACCAAAAAAAAAAAAAAAAAGTCTCTAAATTTTCTGGCAATATAAAAAATTTGTATGCTTTTTAATTTATCTTTCTGTCTTGGTGTAGGATAAGAATGTGGTTGGGAGGGACAGAGAGCGGGACTGTACTGAAAAACTATGGTAATGGTGAAGACAAGATGGATACTGTTCTGTCTCGCATAATGCCTGCCAAATGTGAAGATCAATGTGACCCTTCACTATAAATAAAAAAGTTTCCAAAGAATGGTTACCCATGAACAGCATGGAGAAACCAAAAGACAATCTCAAGTTCACTGCCAAGACAGCAAGTATCTGAAGAAAGAAAGAGGAAATTCGAGAAAAGAGGAGAAAAAGAAAGGTATACGAGAATATAGAAGAAAATGTGAAGGTAAAGTACATGCCACCTGCCTGATTTGCCCGCCTACAGCCAAGCATTTCAGCCATCTGAAATCCCACTGCTCATCTGATAAGACGAGAGGTAGAGGTGGAAATTTCTGGAAGCTCCTGGGCCAGCTAATGTAGAATATGCAGTGACAAGAAGAAATCCTATCAAATAAGGTGTAAGTGATCCCTAACACCTGAGGTTTGTCCTCTGGTCTCTACACATACGCCATGGGACACACACACACATGCACACAAACACACACACATTAAGATACATACTTACACATGTACACACAAAGACACAAACATACACATGTATACACACACATACAAACACATGCACACATATATACACAGAGACACAAACATACACACAAACATATATACACACATACAAACACACATATACACACATGCACACACACAAACACACACATGTGCACACACAAAGATAGACACACACAAACACACATATCGCATAAATGTGTATTCTTGGCACTGAACTTGGGTCCTTTGAAAGAACATCTCACTGAGCCATCTGTCTAAACCCTAGGAGTGTCATATCTCTGCAGATGTCAAGGATCTCCTGAGAGTTCATTAACAGGACGTGGACTTCAAACAGCATTTGGCAAAGATAAATTTCTTGTTAGATTCCTAACAGTCAAAAAGAAGAGAAAACAATACAAACTTTTCAAAGTCCAATCCTGTATTTTTGATGAAGTATCCATGAGCAATTTAATTTTCTGTACATGTGAGTCACTTACACTGGCAGAAGGATAATGCCAGCTATTTTTGTACCAAACAAAATGATGTCAGATGATTGTTCATAATCACAAGCAAATCGTGTTCATGCCTATCTCGGACTCTGAAAAAAAGCCCAAAGGTGTTTCTTTGCCTTTCAAGATCAATTGGTACATTCTCAAATGGCCACCAAAATATCACATCACTGTACAAGGTACTTGAGGTACATTTATTCTTCAGACAATGAAATCCACATACTGTGCAATCATGTACTTATTGTAACAAGATTCTAACCAGTGATACTTGTTCAGAATGCAAATGGTTGACCCCTGAGAGCAAAGGTTGCTATTCTATTGCCCTGTAGGACACAGTTCCATTAGGTTCTAAGTTAACACCTTGTTTCAGGGTGCCTTCCTGAACTGGCATTGAGTTCTTCATGATGGTTTTTCAGTTGGCATGACCACGCTGCTTTTCACTCATTAACAAGTTAACTATAATTTTGATGTGTTCTCATTCATATTTGACTTATAACTTTGTTTTTCAATGTACGCTCTGAAATGGCATGTTAATATGGCAAACTAAACATTCACATGCAGTTATTATCTCCTATTACCACATTACCATATTTCCTTTTTAAGTCTCAAGCTCCTGTTTGAGAAATGAAATGCACCATTCCATGCCTTCATGTTTATATTTCATAAGTATACAGACACTATTATTGAAGTAGTCAAACACACCATTCATGATTGTATTCGACATTTAGACAAACCAGGCATCTTTAGTTAATTTGAAACTTCTGAACATCAGATGTTTTTTAAAACTTTCTTCCACTCAGTATGAAATATTTTTCTTACATTTAGAAAAAAAATTGACATCTTCCGGTCTGGGCCAGAGCACTGAGCAGATCTTGGGTGGCAGCTCTGCCCCCAATCTCCAAGAACCCAGAGGAAGTGGGGATCCCAGGTGCTCTAACTCAAGCAGTATCCTGTCTGAGCTTGAGCACTGAGCAGATTTTGGGCCCCAGTGCCTACCCCAGTAGTTAAACCCACCCAACAAAGTTCTGATACAAGATAATAGGAAAGACAGGCTCCAGTCAGGGACAGGGCAGGTAGCATAAGGAGATACAGATCGCAAAAGGCAAGTGCAAGAACACAAGCATCAGTAACCCAGGGTACTTGGCATCATTAGAACCTAGTTCTCCCACATTAGAAAGTCCTGAATTACCCATATCACCAGAAAAGCAAGATTCAGATTTAAAATCACTTCTAATGATGATGATAGAGGACTTCAAGAAGGACATAAATAACACTCTCAAACAATTTGAGGAGAACACAGGTAAACAGGTAGAAACCCTTAAAATAGAAACACAAAAATCCCTTAAAGAATTACAAGAGAACACAACCAAACAGGTGAAGGAATTGAACAAAACCATCCAGGACATAAAATTGGAAGTAGAAACAATCAAGAATTCACAAAGGGAGACTACCCTGGAGATAGAAAACCTAGGAAAGAAATCAGGAGTCACAGGCACAAGCATCACCAACAGAATACAAGAGATAGAAGAGAGAATCTCAGGTGCAGAAGATATCATAGAAAATATTGACACAACTGTGAAAGAAAATGAAAAATGCAAAAAGTTCTTAACACAAAACATCCAGGAAATTCAGGACACAATGAGAAGAACAAACCTAAGGATAATAGGTATAGATGAGAGTAAAGATTCCCAACTTAAAGGGCCAATAAATATCTTCAACAAAATTATAGAAAAAAAACTTCCCTAATCTAAAGAACGAGATGCCCATAAACATACAAGAAGCCTATAGAACGCCAAATAGACTAGACCAGAAAAGAAATACCTCCCATAACATAATAATCAAAACACCAAGTGCACAAAACAAAGAAAGAATATTAAATGCAGTAAGGGAAAAAGGCCAAGTAACATATAAAGGCAGACCTATCCGAATTACACCAGACTTCTCATCAGATACTATAAAAGCTAGAAGATGCTGGACAGATGTCATACAGACCCTAAGAGAACACAAGTGCCAGCCCAGGCTACTATACCCAGCAAAACTCTCAATTACCATAGATGGAGAAGACAAGATATTCCACGACAAAACCAAATTTACTCAGTATCTTTCCACAAACCCAGCATTACAAAGGATAATAGCAGGAAAGCTCCAATATGAGGAGGGAAATTATACCCTAGAGAGAGCAAGAAAGTAACCCTCTTTCTTTTCAACAAATCCAAAAGAAAATAGCCACACAAAGATAACTTCACCTCTAATAACAAAAATAACAGGAGACAACAAGCACTGTTTCTTAATATCTCTTAACATCAATAAACTCAATTCCCAAATTAAAAGACATAGACTAATGGACTGGATACATAAACAGGACCCAACATTTTATTGCATACAGGAAACCCACCTCAGTACAAAGACAGACTCTACCTTAGAGTAAAAGGCTGGAAAACAATTTTTCAATCAAATGGTCCTAGGAAAAAAGCTGGAGTAGCCATTCTAAAATCTATAGCCTGAGAACACAAAAGGAGGGACTCATGGCTCCACCTGTAGAGGTAGTTGAGGGTGGCCTTGCCTGGCATCAGTGAAACTGGACAGCCTTGGTACCTGAAAGTTTGGATTCCCTAGTGTTGGGGAATTTCAAGACCAGGGAGGTGGGAATGAGAGGATGGTGGGAGCACACCCTCATAGTAATTGGAGGGAAGTAAGGGGTTAGGCATCAGTGGAAGTGGAGGGCCTTGGTGCCTGAAAGTTTGGATTCTCTAGTGTTGAAGAATTTGAGAGCAAGAAGGCAAAAATGGGAGGATGGTGGGAGCACACCTTCATAGAAATGCCCAGAATTATATTTATTAGACATGATAGAGGCAGGCAGCCAGAAGACTAGATTCCAGAATTCAAACAAACAATTATCTTGATATTAAATTTGTTTTGAGAATTGTATATTGCAGAATACATCCCCTTGGTGTATCTACTCATCAGGCAAGCTGAGCAGACCTGCTCGAACCTCTGATGTCCTAGAATTCCAGCTGGATGCAGTGAAGACACAGTGTCAGAGGCTTATTAATTTATTCTTCCCCCAAACCCTCTTCTAATATCTCAACACCCATAATCAGCTTGAAGAAGTTAATGAAGAGTCGGCGCCCCTATTCCCTGGGCTTGGGGACTGAGGTAGTTAATATTGGGCTGTCTTTCTAGGGAAAAGTAGTGGTTTTGGTGGAACAGGGAGGATTAGGTAGGATTTATTGCATAGCCATAACCTACTGATAGAAATATGTATAATTGTTATTAAGATGAAGTTATAATTTCTTAAATGGTACAGAATTTACTTTGATTTCAAATTTAAGGTTTTTATTGGTACGAGCTTCTTATAAATATAAAAGTGAGATGAATATTGTTACTATCATAGGCATTGCGCCTGTATAACACATTTAGGAATACAAGGCTTAGACCCAGTCCTTCTTTAACATTTTTAACTTATTTGAGATGGTTAAGGGCCTATAGCAAATTGTGAGTTAAGGGCCTATAGCAAATTCATGGCTTTGAGTTTATTGTTAGGGAGTTTTCTGTATTTTCTTTAGAAATAGCTGAGAGGAGTTAACAGACAACAGTCCAGATAGCCTTACATGGATAGTTGGTTTTGAAAATATCAGAAATCCACAGAATTGATGTTACAAACATTTCTGTATTAATGTTCATTTTGATTAGAGACCTGTCTGCTCCTGACAGCTTCCTGTCTTGGATTTTAAGAAGAAATTGAGCATCTTTGGAGTTATTCCAATTGTGGTGAGACAGCCACTAGGCAAGAATTGCCTCTGTCCATCTACAGACAAAATACTGTCCAGAAAAGGACACACTTGCAGAATAGTCAACTGATTTTTATCTGCCAAGACAGAGTAATCATCCCTTAATAATTCTGCATCACTAGGTCTCTCAGATGATCCTGGGCCAGAAGGCTGAAGCTCGGATGCTCCAACATTCTGTAGTATAGGGACTGTCCAGGTGTTCAGTGATCTCTATAAATTGGCTATGTTTTAGAAGCTATGCTTTGTGCTTCCCATAATCTCAGTTAACTCAGTCATTCTGGATTTCTGATGGGGTTGAAAACTTAAAGTCTCATAGCCAATCCTTGCTATTTACTTTCAGAGAAAAGATTTGAGAGAATGGTTTTCAGCTGACATTCATTCTAAAGCCAAGAAAAAAAATGCCAGGTTCAGAACTAAGTCTTTTATTTAAGAGAGATGACAGAGGTTCTGCTTAGTCAACAAAATGATGGCCTGGGCATTAGGTCTATCTTGCACCTTACTGACATAAATTAGTATAGTTATGCTCTAACTGTATTTTGAGAGAAAAGTTTTATTTTAACAGGAAGGATGATATGTAGGAGGAGCTAAGGTGGGAGGAGTACAGAGAGGAGGAGTAAGGAGAGGAGGAGGAGAAGTAGAGGAGGAGCTAGGTGATGAGAGAGAAAGAGAGAGGGGGGCCAGACATAGATGCAGATATTCACATGTCTCTACCAGTCAAAGATAGTTGATATATGTAGATTGGGTATTAGGTTACTCTTCTGATTGATATTGAGCATTACCAAACTTATAAAGCCTTTGGTTGACATTAAAAATTGTATAAAAGCAAAAAGGAGAAGGGGGTATGGGATAGGGGTTTTCTAGGGAAGGGAAATGGGGAAAGGGGATGGCATCTGAAATGTAAATAAAATATTCAATAAAAATAAATTTAAAAAAGAAAAAATTGTCATACAAAAAATAGTAAATGATTCTTATGGAATATTATAGACTATTATCAAAGGACCCAAGAAAAGGATCTGTTTTTCTCATGTGACACTAATCATCATTGTCTAAAAATGGCAATATATGATCTCTTAGGAACACACAATTGCACACACTCTCCCAGCATTTTCTCTGTTGGGCTGCAGTCACAGACTCTCACAGAGCAAAGGTGACCTGAAGTTGTACAGTTCAATTTCGACGGCTTGAATCAGATGGATTAAGTGGTTCTGTCAAGTTTGTTCCAAGATGACACAAAGCAAAGTGACAACTGGAAAGGGATGTCACCTAAATAGCTCATCTTTGGAGAAGAGCTGTGATCCTGCTTTCTCTTTTAAGCTTTGTCCCTGTCTGAGAACAGCGAGAGGCTAAGGAACAATTCATCATACCTTGGATTCCTGTCAAAAGAAAGCTTCACTTCTTTGATGCCTCCACACAGCCTGCCGTTTATATAATGCTGTCCTGTTTACTTCCTCCTCTAGAAATTTCAAGAAACAAAGCCACTATGTAAAAAAAAATGTGGTAGTGTAAGCAAAAGGAAGTGTAAAAAAAATTGTGAGTGTAGTGTATGGGAGTATACTGTGTGTGAGTGTACTGTGTTTGAGTGTAGTATTGTGTACTGTGAGTGTAGTGTGTGAGTGTAGTGTGTGAGTGTAGTGTGTGAGTGTAGTGTGTGTGAGTGTAGTGTGTGAGTGTAGTGTGTGTGAGTGTAGTGTGTGTGTGTAGTGTGTGAGTGTAGTGTATGTGAGTGTACTGTGTGTGAGTGTAGTGTGTGAGTGTAGTGTGAGTGTAGTGTGAGTGTAGTGTGTGAGTGTAGTGTGTGTGAGTGTAGTGTGTGTGTGTAGTGTGTGAGTGTAGTGTGTGTGAGTGTAGTGTGTGTGAGTGTAATGTGTGTGAGCACACTGTGTATGAGTGTAGTGTGTGGGTGTAGTGCATGTGGGTATAGTGTGTAAATGTAGTGTGTGAGTGTAGTGTGTGTGGGTGTAATGTGTCATTGTAGTGTGTGTGAGTATAGTGTGGGTGGGTGTAGTGTATGTGAGTGTAATATGTGGTATAATGTGTGAGTGTAGTGGATGTGGGTGTAGTGTGTGTGAGTGTAGTGTGTGCTGTTGGGGGTTGGTTTGGTGCTGTGTATACAAATGATAAATTCTGAAATCCAGGATTCGGTTGCTCCCAGACAAGTGAATTCTCACTACTTTGCTCCCCAATTTAAAGCTATTGGTTAAATAAAAGTGGCTACAGCCAATTACTGCAGAGAATAGAGGTAGGTGTGGCTTCAATGACCACATGTGAAGCATGAGAGAGGAGAGTAGAAAGAGCAGGAGGAAGAAGGGAAAGAGAAAGAAGATGGAGTGGACAGGAGGTCTTCGTTAGCTGTGATAGACTGGTAGCATGAGCCGGAGCCCTGAGGACAGACTGATGGAGCAGAAACCAGGGAGAAACTCCAACAGCAAGTATTAGGAGAGCACAGCTGGGGAAGTGGCCAGTCTAGCATTAGAAAATAGATTAAGGGTAATCCCCCAGTAATTGTGATGAAGATGAATAAATAATTAGTAGCCCCAATCTTATTCAGTTGGAAGCTAGCCAGGCATAGAAATAAATATATTAATTTACAGTGTGAACCTATGTGTATGTTCGAAGGTTTGTATGCACACATGTGTTTCTGTGTATGGAGGCCCGAGTTTTGTGTGAGTGTGTTGTGTAACCCTGTGTATTATGTTCACACTGTGCATGCACATGTGTGTGCATGTGTATGAAGGCCTGAGGTTGGAGATGGAAATATTCCTATATTGCTCTTTTTTTCTTAATTTTTGTGGCTTTCTGTTGAATTGATGCAGAGGATGCAATGAACACGCTCTCTTTGTTCTTTCCTTTCTTCAGACTTCAAATTCTCACGACTTATCAAAAAAGAGCAGCTGGGAGTCCCATAGTTTCTAGCCTGTATGATCACTGTATTTTATTTTGTGAAACATTTTAAAAAGTTATATTATAATCTTTGTGTATTTAATTATGGATTAATCATACATGATAATGGGTTTCATTATACCATTTTTTATACATGTCAACACTACTTTCATTTTATTCATAGTCACCCCAATACACTCTCTTGTCTATTTCTCACCTCTGTTAATTCCCTTCTTCTGGCTTATTTTCATGTCTTTTCTTTGAGGTTAGGACTTACCAGACAGCTGCCTTTTGATTGGCTGTGATGTCCAGTTGATGGCAGATAATTCACATCTGTTACAAAAGCTCATGGCTAAGGAGGTCAGCAGCCTTCTTCATAAACCATTGCTGTTGTTTTATGAAATGGATATGGTACCTATCAGATCACCTTCTAAATATAGGTTTATGCCTACAGACCAGTGCTCTCAGCTTCAGGCAGAGAAATATCTACTTGAAGAAGTTGACAGTGACTAACTACTGGCCAAAGTACAGGGAATACATAGTTTTTTGATGCCTAGTCATCAACGGGACATGGACATACCCCACAGCTTGGAGAACACCGCATTCTCGGAGAAGGAGAATGGCAGAAAGGTATGGGAGAGGTATGGGACACTGACTTCCTGATATGACCTGGCTGCCACACTCCTGAACTCATAGCCACTGTGATTACCTGAATAAGAACGACCTCCACAGGATTGAGCAATCAACACCCTTGCCTGGAAGAAAGGGATAATAATTGATAAGTGAGTGAAAGATGTTTTCTTCAACGGCAGAGCTACTGGAAAGATACACATATGTGCTCCCATGGACAGCTCCCACCTACTCTTCTGTTTTAATGTTTAGATGCTTTCAACTTTCAGGCTTTCTTCTCTCTGAGTACCCATGTCAAATTCTCCTGAGAATATGGAAATGTTCTGTCTTTGTCCTTTTGTCCTTCGATAGATGGGGATCCTGGTCATTTTAAACCTATGTAAAATATTATAACTCTGCAGCTCTCGTTTTATTCTCATTTAAATTATGTTTCATTACCTGTCCTTTCTCAAGCCACTGTGTATAAGCTCTTGAGAGCAGAGACTGGAAAACAGTCATCTTTATAGTATATTCTTAGCACACTCTATAGTACTCAGTGTTATTTAATATTTGTCTATAAATTGAATATATGTACCTTTTATTCTATGTTTTTTTTTTTTTGGTCTCAGCTATATGTAATGTATATATGGGATAGATTCTAAAATTAAATACTTATTATAGTTATTATACTTGAGTTTGATAGCTTCACACAGAGCTGAGAACCCATTCCTGTTACCGAGTACTTCCTAATAAGATTGTTTTCTGGCTGGAGACCCTACGGAGTCTCAGTAACTTGAGAAAATCCATAGGTTCGGGTGTGCCCAAGATAGGTCTGAAGACCAGAGATTCAGTCAATCAACTGTGCATAACAAGCCCATTGGAAGTTGGTTGTTTGCTTGAAGACTCACACTGCTAGCTTCAACTTGAATTCATTAACAATATTTCCCTTGAGTGTTTTTTAATGAAAAAGTGTCCTGACGCCAATAACCTTGTTGTGTGATTGATGCTGGAAGGCAGAGCTTTCATGGTTGTCAGAAGCACCGTTGCCAAGACGTGCACTTGGGAAGGTCACTCACTCAGGTCTGAAATATAACTTCAAAGTCAAAAGTGGACCAACAACAAGAGCAGACTGCACTGAGAGAATTCTCCAGGGCCTCCCATGGCCCAAAGAAAACCAGATTCTTCGCTCCTCCTGCCAAGCAGGAGTTTGTGTCCTCACTTGGAAATGTCAATGTCTCAGACCTATTTTCAGTTTGAAAGTTTCTGATGTTAAGGAAAAAAAATACTCTGGTTAAAATTATTTTTTCTTTTGTCTTCAGCCTGTACCTTCAGGGTTACTCAGCCTGTACTTTCTCCTTTAATAACAAAATTGTCAGTGAGGAAATTTTTGGTATTTTGCTTTGCTTTTATCTTGTTTCTGCTCTGGTATTTGCTCACCTTTGGACACTAATGCACAAGGAGAACTTTTGTCCCCATGATTTAAGTATAAGCCCAGGTGAGACAAACTCTGCATGTTTGACCATGTGACTAAATTTATGAGGCCCTTTGGATTTCTTTGTTTATTGTTTTCTAACTTTCTCCTCACATTCATTTATACAATTGCCCATTAATCTAAATTAAAATTTTGTGCCAGGCATATACAGAGATGAATTGGCTTCTAAGAGCATAAGAAAATTTTAATCTACAAGAAAAAGAGCCACATGGAGAAATGGATGCATTGTTATAGGTATTCTGATCTAAGTAATTACTATAAAGAGAATACAAAGAAAATTTTAATCAGGTTCATCTGGATTAAAGTCAGAATCTCTTCCTAGAGAATGACATACACATTGACCTTTAACCCTGAATGCAGGTTCATTGAGCAAAACATAGGCAAAGGTCATTCTGGTTGATGTCATCAGGATGTACTGGAAACAGCACATGCCGTGAGATTTGGTAAGAGTGCAGGGGAGGAGTCAAGGTACGAGTCCGGGTCATTCATACCTGATATACTGCTTTCCATCATCCTTAAAGCAACACTATGTTTGCTTTCAGATCTTTCCTGTCTGTGTGCCTCCTGTTCCCATGGTGTTGTTAATAAATTTTCTCAGCCTACCAATGAATTCAACCTTTCCCATATCATCATATTCTTTAGTTCTTTCTACCATAAAAATATTGTCTTCTTATTGGAAGCCGTTCCCTTCTTCTGATCTTCATGCCATTGAAGAGGAATGGTTCTGATGTGTCAATAAACGCAGATTCCTGATTAAATCAAAGCATCAGAACACTGGACTGTAAAGCGTGATTCTACCTGAGCTGCTTTTGGTCAGAGTATTTTAGCATATTAACAGAAATGAACCTAGGACAATAATACATAAACTTTCAGTAGATCGTGTTTAATCTATATCCTGATAGCATGGTGAGCTCACGGATGAGTGGTATCACACTTAGGCTAGAATTATCAGTGTATTCCTTGGAGTGAGGGAGTAGAGTCGACATTAGCAGGAGTTGTTATTTCTAGAATAAATGATATGAGGCTTGTTTCTGCTTGTTTGTTTGTAAGACATTCTAGGAATGTGATGAGGCAAGATTCCACTAAGTGGGCCCCAATCTAAAGTTACAGAATGGGAGGTATCATTGCATCATTCTCAGAAGGACAAAAGCCATGGAAGTAGGCTTTTCTCTGAGTCATTAGAAACAATGAAAGGCACCTTTGATTGCTAGTGTGAAGTGGAGAAATGCTCTGAGGTACTAGAAGATGTGCAGAAGAAACTTACAAATTGTGGCTCATGAAAGAAAGAGATGCTTTGCATTCCAAATTGTGATTTAAAAAATTAAATCCTCTCTATTTATGTTAAAGATTCATTGTGTCATTTATGCATGCACCTTTATGTATATGTGCACATGCATGCAAGTGCCTTCAGAGAGTTGAAGCTGGAGTTACGAAGCATAGTGAGCAACTTGGTTTGGGTTTTGGGGACTGAACTGGAGGCTCTGCAAGAGCAGCATGTGTTCTTTACCACTGAACTTCCTCTAGAGACCCCAAACAGTGATTTTTCTATCAAAGAATCTCTAGGTAAGAAACTCTAATTAATAGCTTGAGAGGGCATTAGAGATTTATCCTTAATTATTTTTTTATGTTTCTTTGACCATCTGTCTATCAAAAGCTTTGTGGTTTCCCCAAAGGACAATGGTTGGATATAAATCTACGTTTGATTCAGAGCTCACTACAATGGTCCACACACAGTCTGTGGGATTCATCTTCCATTATTGCAAAACCATGTTTATTGGATTCTGTCATTCTGTTTTCTGACTCTCTCTCTCTCTCTCTCTCTCTCTCTCTCTCTCTCTCTCTCTTGCTCTTTCTCTCTCTCCACACACACCACACACATATATGATATATTATATATAATATATATAATAATAATTTATGTGTGTGTGTGTGATTCAGAAGCATCTTTGTAATTGGGACCCATACCCCACGATTCTAATATCACTGGTTTCAGTTTATGAGCTCAATTCTGTTTTCAAGAAGGTTCATTGCAGCATAATGCAGTTTATTTATTTCTTTAAGCAATCTATTCTGACCCTGGAGAAGAGACTGGAGAATAGAGACACTGACCCTGGTAGGTGAGTTACCCAGCTGTAACCAGCCAGTTGCATTTGCACATGGTAGAGCCTCTTTCCCTTGTCAGATGCCCATGGGTTGTCATGTGACCCGAACACAGATACCTAGCAACTGGAAAAGATCCAAATAGTGCTGTCCTGAGGCAACATTTTTGTCTCCTTAGTTTATTCTCTCATTTGTCAGTGACCTACTTAATCTAATAACCACTTCCCAAGCCCATTGATTTTCATTAATGGCATTTCTGATGAATATTTCAAAAATATGAATATAGTTCTTTATATCAGACATTACAAAATATATCTTCATAATATTACAGCTCATTTCCAAGATGGTATTTTTCAGATATGATATTTTATGTATTCTTCACATAAAATTCAACTCACTGCATCTCCTCTGTGAAAATAACTCAGTCATACCCTGTGTTTTCCAATTCAATGCTTCAAACCTAAGGGTGGTACTAAGACAATTACCATTCTGATAGAAGACATCCTAAAGCTAAAAGCTGCCAAAACACCCAGCTTGAACAGAAAAAAACCCACTATTGTGGGGAAAAACTAGCTTAAATCTAGAATTAATACTAGTGACTTACTTCCAATTCACCAGAACACTGAAGCTTGCTCAAAACTGATGTTGTGTTTTGAGGGGCTGCAGAGATTGCTCAGTAGTTAGTGCACTGGCTGCTCCTTCTGTCGAGTTTTGATTTACAGCCTCTGCATGTGGCCTCACAGCCATCTCTAACTCCAGCTTTAGTGGGTAAGATGCACCCTTCTGGCCTCCACAAACACTGCCTGAACATGATGGGTAGAGGTGCAGGTACAACACCCATACATATAAAATCATTTTAATTAAAAAAGTGAAAGTGACTCCAGTTCCTTGGTGGGTTATATAGGAAGACATTAAGTAATAATCACATGCAACTTAAGATTTTTAACTCTGAAAGCCAAAGCGAAGGCATTCACTGTTGCCTCAGGCTCCACATGCTATGACTTCCACACCTTGACAGGCTGTATCCCCATTCTGTGAGCTGAAACATTATTTGTTCAGTTTTAAAGACAAAAAGAAACTCAACAGACAAGGCTAGATGATCATAATGCCAAGACCCAGCTCAGCTCTGTAAAGAATTTTAGGCTAGCCTAAGCTAAATTAAACCAGTTTCACTTCCACCTCAAATATGTTCATCCAAAGAAGATGGAAAAATATGTTAAATGCATTCATTCATACATACATATACCTTTGTAATTAATATTTTCATGTGTGAATAACAGCATTGGGAAAACAAGGAGAATCAATAATACCATATTAAAATAATCCTCTGTGTGGGGAAAATAAAGTTTACTTTAGCCTTTGGGTTAAAAAGAAAAGACAGCAAGACACTCACAGCAATTCTTAATATGTTAGGATCCTTCCTGACTGCTAACGTTCCAGATAACTGCTCAGATTCTTCCTTACTGGCAGGTCTAGCTTTGCTGTCCTATAGTCTTGTAGGAGCCTTAGGCACTTAATGGTAATTCTTCTTATACTCCTGGTTAGCTGGAAAATCATAGGCATTCCAGACCTGGTGACTCACTCATGTGTCAAAGTAGAAGATGATAAATAGAAATTTGTAGACAGTGAGTGAGGAAATAACATCTGATTTTAAAAAGAAATTGGTTGTGTTTGGCATTAGCTGAGCTGGTCTCTCGGTAGTTGCTTGAGTCTCTTCTAAGCTTTACTCTTTTAGAAAGCCTTTGAATGTAGCCCTGCACCTAATGATGAGAGCTTAAAACTGAAGATTACCGACCTTCCTCAAGTGCATTTGCTCCCAGAAATAAAAATTAATAATAAGAGATTCAGCTCACTATGCTAATGTCATTTAGCATGAAACTACCCTCCTCTTCCTCAGGATCGAGCATCTCACTTTTTCCACACTCCTCAGGAGACAGAGCTAGTGCCTCTTGCTTTGCTGCCCATTTCACCGGTCCCAGGTAGCTCAGGCCCCAGGACTGGCAAGGATAAATTTCAATTGGCTGACTTCAGAATATGGGCTAAGGGACAGTAGCAGTTAATTTAGTTCATGTGATGATAAGGTAATGCCACCTCCCAAGAGGAAACGGAAACCAGTTCCCTCCTGAAATATCAACGGGGAGGAAATCATGAAACTGGAAAATAAGTTTGGTTTTTTTGAGACTGAAGCTTGCACTTTTTCTGTGAACCCTAAAACTGTATTTGGATGAGGCTTGGACTGGAGTAGCAAAAGAGGGGAGAGAGGAAGTGATTGACACAGCAGCAGCTCCTGCTGTCCCTGG
Source organism: Arvicanthis niloticus (assembly GCF_011762505.2). Taxonomy (NCBI): domain Eukaryota; kingdom Metazoa; phylum Chordata; class Mammalia; order Rodentia; family Muridae; genus Arvicanthis; species Arvicanthis niloticus. Next base: position 9,941,402 of record NC_047675.1, read on the forward strand.
GGGCAGCAAATGAGAAGAAGAAATGGATGATCTGCTAATTGTTCTGAAGAGTTTCAGACCTGTCTGGCTTCACATTAAGGGACACAAATAATTAAATTCACAGAAATTTCCTCTGCAACACAAGAGCCTTTCCCACAGGAGCAAGGGAGAATGAGAGAAAGGGCAGAAGAATTTCTGCAAATGGTTCTTATAACATCCTTTTTTTTTTTTTTTTTTGCCTTTTTTGCCTTGAAGAAAGGCTAAGATAAGTTAAAAAAAAATGTAAACCTGTATTAGTAGGTAGACACCCTTTGGGGGACTTTAACCCCTTGATTTATCTTTCATTTCAAGCAATTAAAATATAAGAACCATATTTTACATAGTTCCTCAAGAGTTCTAGTTTCACCTGCCCACGTCGCTGAAACAGTCAGCAATATTCCAGGGGTTTTATGTGTTTTAAAAGGTTTCATTTTTGAAAGGAAGCCATGTGCTTATATCTAATTCTGACAAAAGAAGTCTTCTTTAAGGCCACTGAGATTTGGAGACTGACTCTATTTCATTATTGTCCCTTAGACCCTCCTTCTGTGCTCTGCAGGAAGACTTTCTTCAAACAAAAAAAAATGATTAATTTCTGATGACTGCATTAATTCCTGCACACGTGACAAGTTGGTTCATAGAGATCTCTAACACTGACTTGGCTTAAGTTTTATGAAGCCATAACAAAGCAGCGCTTTGAATTTTACTAAAGAGCTGTGCTTATTCTTTTTGATAATTGCTGCTGTAAACAAAGGGAGTAAGTAAAGCCTGAGGCACAGAGAAAGATGAATTCGGGTCACTAGGTATTCAAGTGGGGTGTCGCAACACATGTACACAGCTAAAACGATTTGGACAGCCTTTGCCTTCCAGGCGCCAAACAAAAGAAAGTAAGAAACTAGTAGAGACAGCTGGATGACAAGGCAAACTAAAGCGTGATTCACAGGCACAGACCAGACATGAACTATAGCTGGACCAGACTTTGTCTCTGAAACATTCTGTTTAAAAATGTGGCTGAGATACTGGCAATCCTAACACACACTGATACTCTTTCACAGGTCCAGTCTTCCAGTGGTATACAGGGTTAGATTTCATCTTCCCCTGCGTAGCTCCATCCCAAGTCCTCAAGCTTACTTCCCTACACTGCATCTGCAGGGTACCACATATGTCTGTTCTTGGGAATGGTGGTCAAGAAGACATATTAACTGATTTGTACTTGGTGGGAAAAAATGTTGTGATTAAGAATGAAAAGGTAGTCATGGGTCCCTCCTATGTGCTTAGACCCTGGGGAGCTCTGGTTGGTTGGTATTGTTGCTCTCCTCATGGGGCCACAAACCCTTTCAGCTCCTGCAGTCTTCTCTCTAACTTCTCCATGGGGAAACCCTTGATCAAATATTCGAGAGAGGGGAGGTGGGAGTGGAGGGTAGGTGGGGGAATATCCTCATAGAAGCATGAGGAGGGGGAATGGGATAGGAGGTTCTTGGGTGGTGGGGGAAATAGGGTAAGGGGATAAAATCTGAAACATAAATATAATATCCAATAAAAAAAGAAAAGAAAAAAAAAGAATGAAAAGGTAGATCCTGTAGTTTTAGTCAACACTGCCTGGCCAGAAATAACTATACATTGTAATTGTATCACTTTCTTTATGAACGATAACAGGTTGTTATACCAGTAATTGTGTTCATTTTCCACCTGACATTGTCAGGAAGGAATGTCAGTTGTGGAAAACCTCTAGTCTATTGCCAGCACCCAGTGTTTCCAAAATGGGGAATCGCTTAAATAACAGTCCATTTAAAACATACAGGAACTGGGAGACCAGGGGAGGAGTTACAAGTAAGATTGACTATAGAACATGTGTGAATACACAAAGAGAGAATTCAAGTCTCCTTGTTAAAAAGATTAAAGATAAACTATAGAGCAAGGTAGAAGTGATGTATGTTCATCTCATTTACATGGTGCCTGTGTGTGAGGCACGGTACCTGTGTGCATAATAACATGAACAACTCATAAAGGCAGTCCTAGTAATAGTACAAGCCACGCTCATCTAAAGCCAATCTTCCTGGTCTACCTTAATGCCCATGGTAGTGTCTGATGCAGCATTCCTCTTTGAGAGAGTACTGATTTTCAGGGTCTTCTATACAGTTTCTGAAATTTGAATGCCACTGGATAAGGATGCCACTCCAACCCCTAGGGTGTGTCTGCTGGTATACATAAACCATGAGTTGGTTCCCCAGCCACACAAGAACAAGCTGTGGTGTCAAACATCTGTAACTGCAGCACTTGAGAAGTGGAGGGTTCAGTACTCCTCCATTCAATTAGAAGTTCAAGAGCAACCTCAGATATGTGGCAATGTCAGGAACAGCCAGGGCTGCAAGAGATCTTATCTCAAAACCAAATCAAACAGACAAACCAAAGTATAAGCACAAACAGAAATTCTTAAGTGGTTTTGAGTCACATGGGCTAAGAAATAAGAAACATCTACATATCCATGGGTATAGTGTACTGAGGTCCAGCCTCAGCATGAGGTGGGTCTTTAAAAAGGCAGGAATCCGAACAGCACTGATTCAATAATGACTCAGAGTCAGTAGTAGATGCACACTGCTAGTTCAGGTACTCTCTCTGTTCCCTGACAATTCTCAATATTCTTTATTCTTCAACTTCAGCTTAGTCCTTCAGCTTAATAGCTTAAGAACCAGAGAGAGGCGGAACCCAGTCTTTTATTTACTAACACTGCATGATCAAGACTTTGATTATAGTTGATAATCATCAAAAGTTCTTATATTTGCATAAATCTTTTGAATTCCAGATCAATAGTTCCAACTTCTGTTTCCTTAGAGGAGAAATTAAACTCAAAGCAAAAGCACATTTCCTTATAGACTTACACAGCCTGTTCTTCAGGTAGCTGGACACAACTCTTGCAGTTTCCTGGGACAGCAGAGAGAAGTCTTTAGTAACTGCTTTCATGTACAAATAGAATAATGGCAAACTACTAAAATTAAAATGATTCCTTACAATGTTTTGAGTTTATGTAAGTAAAACAGCTCTCTCTAATATTTTTCCAGGCATTGTTATCTCCAGTTCTTCAATCAGCAAGAAAAACAGGAAACTTTTTATATGCCTCTACATCATCTTTTAATTCTCTAATCTTCATTTCCTCATCCTAGCAATTCTGTATCTCCATGTACTCTCCTCCAAAATAACATAAAATTTCCTACTTTTTTGATCTATACCTTTTCTTCTTGTGGCCATTTTAACTTTTTATCCTTGATGTCCCCAAGTTCACCCTGGCTAATCAATACAGCAGTCATTGAACCTGAGGGTATATTTCCTCATGATTCCAAATTCAAGGCCAATCTGACAATGAACTCTTCCTACAGAGGATCATGTAGGCTTTTATGAATCTTGTGGTTATATTATCTAGATCCTTCCCCTTAGCCTCTACAGCCTCATAACCATCTCCATTCTTCATTCCTGAAAACTGCATCTGTTTTAATTATTTTGGAGAGATTAGCTCTGAGTAATGGGGGTAGTATATTTGCCAGAAAGAAAGACTGAAAGTAGAGTAGTAAAGACAGCAGATCAACTTTGGGCAACAACAACCATCAGTACATGTGGAAATCATGGGATCAACAGCCTGGCCAGAAACTGTGTCACACCTGCCCTTATGCAGCCATGCTGATCTCAGCACTAGTGAGTATGAAATGAAAAAGCAAAATCTGTCCACAGAAAGAGCCACTGAAGACCTAATGCACAGAGTAGTGTAAAAGCACTGTTCGGGCTCATCTTGGTACCCATCCAACCCCTCCCACTAGATACAGCACACAAGAAGCCTTGACTCTTCTTTGGCATCTCTACAGCAAGCCTGCCTGTGAAACCAAATAGTCCATTAAGTTTGGATGCAATAAATATAGCAAATGTTGTCTTAACTATGCTTCCCCTAGTGTCTTTATACCATCCAACATTTCTAGTCACTTCAGGCAACATACATCATTCACACATCTCTTCCTCTGCGTGTTGATTAATTAGGGAGCTTGGTTTATTAAGAACCATGCACGTATAGTATATCCATATGTAAATTTTTAGTAACTCTAATTGTGGTGACCACAGGCCAAGTTTATTTCCCAGGGAGCCGATTGAAATTGGTGTTCAGCCCAAGTTTCTGGATCCACTTGCACCCCCAGTGTATGGTTCAGAATAACTCCACATGAGCCATAAATGAGCAATTCAGTATTTCCAATCCTCTTTATTTCAAGAATCTAATCAAATCAGGAAGAATAAATTCTGCTTGACACATTGATAAAGACTGAGGAGGAAAATATTGCAAAGGTAACCAGGCTTTACTCAATGGCTCAGGCTAAGCCACCTTCGTGTCTTATAAGAATACTGCCAATCAAATCTGTTCTTGCATTTCTCAAAATGTAATTAGTGTGTAGGAGGAAGTATATGAAAAGGGATGGAATTATTTATAAAAGTTTTAGACTAAATCTTCCTGGGTCAGGAGATTTGTCCTGTAGCAAGAATTTAATACATAATCAAAACTCCTTGGGCATCTCTTGCTCTTATGATTTTTAAAAAAATTCTCAACCAAGGGTAACTTGAGGAAATAAAAAATTTCAAAGAAATGTGAGAAATGGATTGGCAAAACTCAATTTGCTCTCCACTATGATGGTATTATTCTATTTCTGCATTAAAGATAATATCCATAGCATGAAGATTATACCAAGTGCCCTATTACAGGATCCAAACCCAGAGGCAGTCATCTCTGACGTGCTTCTGATTGCGCTTGGAATGACACACACAATGATATACAAGGAAGTGCTGTGGCAGCAAAAATATGTGTGGCTGCTGCAGGAGGCTGAATCCCGACCCCCAAACCAAGAAATGATTAGCTGGAAAAGAGAGAAGCTGAAGCATTTGTTTACTGAATGATGAGTATGAGTTCATCATAGTTGGACTTTCTCTTGATGATAAAAGGTTAAATGCAGACATGAACATGTACATGAACAACACATGTTAATTGTGTGTGTATATCCACGCAGCATAATGTATTACTTGAGAGAAGTGGTACAGAATCTGTAAAATTTTGTTGCTATTCAGCAAAACATCCATGTATAGTCTCATTTTACCTTTTGTAGTATTTTATGCTGACCTATATCCCTGCTGCTTTTTATAGAGAGATCTTAGAGACTTAACAAGATGTACCAGTCAAGCGTTATCTCATAAGCTAAACCTATTATGCTGACTGCCCAGGGAGTTGGGTTGAAAAGTGTCCAGATCTGCTATCTGGGATCAGCAAAAAGATTATGGTGATTGATTAGTGATGTCTATCATAGTGTACAAAGGAATGTATTAGTATGAATGTTTCATCTCTGCTTTGGACTTAACTGAGATTGGAAAAATGGTGGATTTAGTCCAGAGGAAGTAGACATGATGTACCCAGGTACCCAGAAGTCTGACATTTGGGATCAACTAATCCAGTCTCAGTGGGTTTGAGAACTAGTGACTAAGCCAGTTGTGATGAACACGAGTACCAGAGCCAAGTGTTCAATCTTGTTGCTGAGCTCTTCTATGGAACACTTTGCTGCTAGACTTTTCAGAGACAGAGTGCAGAGTGAAGCTGTTATTACTGCATATGAATTCTTTCTCTGTATTCTAGAATGCATTGTGCTTCAGTATCAATCTGAAGACTTTCGTCCTGCTTTGGCTTTTTCTCCTGCTCTCCTTCCCAGTGTCCCTTCTGCATAAAATCTGTATAGTAATGAAGCTGAACATGGCAGTGCTCGCTGTAACTCTAGTTATTGAAAATGGGAGCAAGAAGAATGTGAGTTCAAGGCCAACCTGGACCATTTATAGAAACCATCTCTTCCAATAATCTTTAGTAAGTGGTCAGGTGGTGCTTCAGTGGCAGATTACTTACCTGAATGTGCACAGAGCCTGTATTCATTTCCCCATCCTTCTAAAAGAAAAATCAGATGAGAACAAAATCATTGTAATAAATACACATACCCGGGCTGGCAAGATGGCTTCCAGGGTGAAGATACTTGCTGCCAAGCCTGACAACCTTTGGTTGATCCCGGAACCCATTTGGTGAAAGGAGAGAGTTGCTTCCTGCAAACTATCCTCTGATCTCTATGTGCTTGTTATGACACATGCATGTGTACACATGTGCTCAATGCTGGCATGGCCGTTTCTCTCCTTCTGGGACACACAGAGTCTGCTAGATGCCACTGCTACCCTTGGCTGAGCCTCTATTCTATACTGTCTTTCTTGTTATGTGCTGAAGTCCTTTGAAACAGAACCAAGATAATCCTCCCTTCCCTTAAGTTTCTTCAAGTATGGTGATGATAAGCTAACTCATATAAGTCGCTACACAGTTTCAGCTCTAAGAGATGGACGAACTTGGGAGATATGTTGTACATATGTGCATATCATTAGGAATACTATAGATATATTTTGAAAGGGTAGATCTTATTTCATTAATTTAAAAGGTTTATCTTAATTTATAAGTATGTGTGTTTGTCTGTGTGTATGTGGATGCTACAAGTGGACAGTGTCTACTGAGGCCAGAAGAGGGTATTAGATCTCCTGGAACTGGAGTTTCAAGCAGTTGTAAGACATTAAATGTGAGTGCTGGAAACCTAACTCTGGTCTTCTGGAAGAACAGCAAATATTTTAACTGTTGAGCCATCTCTTCAGCCCTCGTTCCACTATTATTTTTAACTACAACAACAAAAGTGTTTTTATAAGGCCTCAGATTTAACAAGAGTATTCTTTAAGTGATGGATCTTTCTGCACACAGCCTTCAGAGTCTTTTTACTTCCTTGGAAAACAAGCTGTGTCAAACTGCACCTTCATTTTCTTCTATTCCTTTCTGCTTTTATTGACTTTTCCTTGTAAAAGGTAATAGAATTAAGGCACCTAAAGTGTAGGAGGTTCAAAAGAGCCCACAGTATTGTATTAGCTACTTTGCATAGATAAGACAGAACATCCAACAGAATTAATTTGTGGGAAGATTTGGTGTCACTGTTGAAAACATCGACCATCACAGAATGGAAGGCACAGTAGAGTGCCTCAGTCCCTGGTGGTGGCAGTTTGTGCAATGGGTTATAGTGTTAGGCCAAGAAACAGAGACAGCCTAGAACTAGGAATACATAAAGTTCTAAGTGACTTGTTCCTGCCGGGCAGGCCTCATATCCTCCCAGCACCCCAGCTACCCAGAAAAGTGCTCCCACCTGTGACCCTAAGAACATGAACCTCTGAGCCACAGATGAGAAGCAAGTTATGTGAAGTATCATTTAAGTGGGTCCTTGCCTCTGGCCTTTGTTATGCGATGCCTTTTCACAAATATCCCCTACATTTTTGTAGCTCTCTAGACATAGTCCATGTACAGAACTTAGGTGTGAATTTATTCACATAAGGACATTAATATTCAATACTGGTCTATTTTCACTTAAGATTCTATCATGAGTCCATTCTATACATGCACACACAGATCTACATTTGTGTTTATGGGAGCAATAACAAAAAAAAACTGTACACTAAAAAAAAACAAAAAAAAAAAACAAAAAAAAAAAAAAACAAAAAAAACAAAAAAAAACAAAAAAAACAACAAAAAAAAAAAAAAACAAAAAAAACAAGCTGTCTATACGTAATTTGTAGATTAGGTTCTGGGAACAATTAATCCCACATTTACCCTTTGGTGCCAAGCTACATGCAGAACATTTAGATGCGTGCCCTCACTTTTCTTGTGTGTTAAAAGAAGACATTATTTATGTCTACCTGATAACTTATTTTACAAGAATACAATTAGTAGATAGATGTAACCCCTTAGAATCCTTGATGCTTAGTTAATGCTCAACATGGTTTAAATCACTTGTCCAAATTCCTCTAAATATTCAGGTTATTTTAATATTTTAAATTTTAAATATAATGCTTCAGTACACACTTTCATATGATGTTATCCATATATATGCAAGACTGGCAACAGGCTATTTTTCTGAAAGTAGAAACTTCTAGGTCAAAAAGAACATATGTTCTATATATTCATACACACTGCCAAGCCATTTTCCATTGAGATTGCCACAATTTATTACGTACTATCTCTAATATGGAAGTGCCTCTCTCCCTTTACCATTGCCAAAATGACAGTTAAAAAAATGATGCTTCTCTATAATTCCAATTCAATAATCTTTTTAGGCCAAGGATATTCCCAGATGCTTAAGAACCATTTTAAAACATACCTTCCTGCCCTCATTTCTGGCTTTTGTTGTTGTTGTTGTTAAGAAACCCTTTCCTACATCAGAATTATTTGCACAAAAAGCACAGAAGGACACCAGCTCCCTGCAGACAGTAGCCAATGTCTACATCAGTATCTTCTGTCTTATGTTCTCTGCCCTTTCATGAGAGTCAGGGCACAGTTGGGAACATCCATGAGGGCTTGAACCGAAGTTGCATCCTGAGTCTGAGACTTGTTCAAGACTTGGCTTTGGCCCCGAATGGCATAGCCTGAGACCCTCTGTAGTATGATCACAAGTATATTTTCGATAGATGACTCCATCCACCCTATGGTTGGCATTCCTTGAGATTTGGGGCCATGTGGTTTTCCAACTACTCATGGTCATGGCATTGTAAACCTGTGTCTTTTCAGGATTTCCTGTGCTCCTTTTGACATGTGTGTTCCTCACAAATGTGACTCCTGTCTCTTTAAGAAACACATAACTTTGCAACATTCCTAGGTCTTGATGTCATGTCTACTATTTTCAGGTTCTGAGTGATGTAAGTCTTGAGCCTGTTAACCTCTGCACAATGGCTTAGAACGTCCACAGCACCTGAAATCAATAAACCCACTGTCTCTCTTGCTTACATTTCACAGATTGATCCATGGTGTATACCATCACCATTCTTTCATTCCTCCATTTACCTTTCAAGTATTTTGAAGTATAGGTGGCCAGCAAAGGACCTCACACTAAATTACCTTTCTGTTGACATCATGCTGCTTTGGCAACACTGGGAGGCTGCACTCTGAAATCGCCAGTGACAGATTACTCTTTTGGTTGCAGTGTCTTTGGAGTCAGACCACCTGTGTTTATGCTGCATGCCTGTCTTTCTTCTTCTTACCTGCTCTCTTGTGGCACTTGGGAGACCTCTAGAGTGTTTCCCTCATCTTCAGAACCCTCTGAAGCTGCAGTACATCAAGGGTGGATGCATGCGCTTTGTACTGGTCAAGCTCAGCTTGTAATTTACCATTCAAACCAGGATTGTTTTCAGAGTAAAAGAGTAAAATTTTTCAAAATTTACTTTCATGCAACAATTATGAGCAAGCCCTACCTAAGCTGACCAGAGTAAGCTTACTGCAGTCAAGTCCTCTCACCATGTCATTCAACTGTGCTTTCTCTTCTCAAAGTATCCAGAGCATTCCTGTGGCTATGATTCTCTACCTGGTTTGTTGAGCTATAGGCTACAATGATGACCTCAGTGGTAGAACGTAATAATTTCCTTACTCGGCTTCCTTAGTGTACTTGAAACCAACCTGTAACTACTCAGACATTTCTGGTAACTCTGAAGATGTTAGGTATATCAGATAGGACAATTGGACTGTCTCAGCCCCTAATGGATAGCCTGGCATGGATCATTTGAATAAGAATCTTCATCTAACATCTGAAGACAGAGAGAATGGAGACAACACTGAAAACTCAGATTGGCCATGTCCTCGCAACAGACATGCTGGTAATTTTAATACTAAGTCATCTGAAGACTCTTCTCTGCTCTTATGATTTTTTTCTCTATGCAAAGGCTCTACTGTTGCTTTGTTTACTTCATTTTAACCAAAATCTGGATCTCTACCCCCAAGCAATGAGACTCCTGTAGAAACAAATGATAACAGGTAGACCTCTGATATGTAACAGCAGAGACATGAAACTCTTTGCACAGGGAGCCAGCTGTCTGCCTCTCAGACCTATGAGCCACGTGGCTGCTGGTAATGACCATCACTGCTGGATTCGAACTGCATCTACCATCCTCTGCTTTAGCTCTTCCATATACAAATGCAGGCCTGGCTTTGGGGGATAACCCTGAATTCTTTATGTGTCTGACAAAAAGGTAAAAGCACAGGCTGGAAAGAATGATGTAAAGGATGTGCTTACAAAACAGGACTTCAGAAGATTCAAAGTGATTCAATCCCTTCAGCCTACAAAAATGTGTTTTATGCGGGAGAAATTGCTTCATGCTATTTTCTCACCTTAATAAAACACTCTACAAGGGCCCACCTAAAGGCAGTATAGGTGACCCCGTGGGGGCAGAGGAACTAATTTCAAATGTAGAGTTGATTGCTGCAAGATACAATTGTGATTCTCCTATAGTTTGCTGTAAATTAAAAATCATGTTTGCCCACCTGAATTGAGAATCAATCGTGGGTTTGTTAGCAGAGCAAGGAAAACCCTGCAAGCTGAAGAGGTGAGAGTTTATTTGAAGAGGCTTACAGCACACACATGCCGGTTTGAGAAAATGGAATAAATGTTAAAAAGAGTCAGGACTGAAATGAAATGTCGAGTATGCGATGCAAATACGAAGAGTAGGTGCAGGTGTAAAGAATGAATTCACATGAATAATGTAAGCTCAAAGGGGGAATGGGCACCCCATTTCTGTGAGGATTATTATGTATTTTCTAAAACCTGAGAGCTAAAATCTGTCATGTGGGACTGAGTATGGTCGGAATGTCTGAACTCTCTTTTCCATGCTAGCTCCCCAAGCTAAAATCCAGCCTAATGATTTTGCAGTGAAGTGAGACCTCTGCTGCCTCCTCCCCTCAATCCCTCTTTCCGACTTCCTACTGCCATAAGATCACAGAGGACACATGTAGAGACAGGTCTACATGTTACCCCCTCTCACTTTTGCATTTTTTAAATACAGTATTCCCTTTAGTGACCAATCAAAGTTTGACATAAAACTCTGCAAGATTTTTTAGTTTCAATGAATAATGTTAATTCATTCATGATTTTGGTCTGATCTGAACAAGAAATGTCTATTCTTTCATACCATGTTGATTTAAAAGAGTGCCAACCATGTGTAATTCTCAAAGTTGGTAATGTATATAAAAACACTGTTACATTTTTTTCTTTACATTTTACTGATGAGGACTCTGAAAAAAAATAAAGTTTGATAAGTAATCATGAGGGACAAAGACACACAAATGCCAAGATTTGCTTTTGATGTTTCCAGCTTTCTCGTTAAAATACACATGCTTGTCGGCTAGACCACTAAAGCAAATCCAGAACACCCTCATCATTATGGAGACACTGGGTCCCATTAAAGACATGAGGGATTTTACCACTGAGTCTGGGGAGGAAGCTAGAATTATTTGCAGAACACTTCTATTGAAAATCTACATCCTCTAAAAATGATATGTACATGACTAAATTGCAAGATATCAACATCAAAATGGAGGGTATAGTTGATTGGGTTATGAGGATGTGTAGCGGTTAATATTGCTTGTCATCTTCACAAAAATCTAGAATCGCCTGAAAGAGGGGTTTCTGGATATACCTATGAGGAAATGTCTTGATTGTGTTAACTGATGTGGGAATATCCACATTGTGTGTGGAACCTTTTCCTGTGCAGGGCATCCTATGCTGTATAAGATGGAGAAAGCGTGCTGAGAGCTACCATGCGCATGCTCAGCCCTTTCTGTTTAGTGACTGTGACTATGTTCCTGTTCCGGATATGTTGACTTCCCTGCCACAATGATTGCACCTTAAAGTATGATCTAAAATCAACCTTTTCTCCCTTAAATTGCTTTTGTCCATGCTTTATCATGGCAACAAGAAAAAAACTAAAGCAGGATGTGTCATCCATAAAGAAGTAAATGGCAAACACATAAATCTATATAGAGCAAGGCTGTACAATAAACGTAAAACTGGCCATTCATGGTTCTTGCAATTTTACCTGATTGCTGGCGTTGTATTTTTATATCTGTAGACTTTAGCATGCTAAAAATCTTATGCTAATGAGGCTAATGGCAGAAGCCTGGGCTTCTACAGTGTATCGATGTGACTTCTAGTGGAGGTAGGGACTAGGTCACTAAGGTTGGCAGCAAAGGATTCCAAGACTTAGTGGACCGTATGCTACACTGCAGATCTCACCTGAGATGACTAAGTAACGTTCATGCAAGACAACTGAGAGAGCACAGCAGAAAGCATGTTCCTTGTCTCTTCTGGACCCTGCCTTAAACCCCTAGGTTTGTTCACTTCAGTTCATATCTTTTTTGTGGCAGTGACTCTAGCCAGGATGTTGACAACTTCTCTGAGTTACATGAGTCATCTTGGGAAATCATTTAAACAGAGGTAGTCTCCAGGATGCCCAACATGATACCCTCCATGGCATATTTCAGGTTATAGAGAAAGCTGAAAGAGTATTTATGTTACCTAACACGCATTACATGAGTGTGCAAAATAGGTAAAATAATTGGGGTTGGGATTGGTACTTTACAGTTTTCAACTTGCTGTCTTTTATGTCTTTCAGTACATTTTAAAGACAGATTATCCTTATTTTTTAGATAATAGGTATTTATTAGTGAGTAAAAAGTTGCCTCACATTTTATTCAAATAATCTCTCATTAGACAGCTTCTGAACATCAAGGATCTCAGAGGTCTGTGACTACAGCTCCTGATCTCACATGAGATCTACTCATCTATACCCATCAACACCATGTGAATCTTTGACTGGAATCTGAGGCTTTGTCAATGAGATAATTGTCTGCCTAGCTATTGGGTCACTTCAGTTCTCTGCCAGCTGTTGTCCGGAAGGCTTCAAATCCTCCCCATGAGGGTACCTGAGTGACCTCATCTGAAGGCAGCTAGATTTCCTCAAAGTAAATAGTGAGATCGCGGGGGGGGGGGGGAATAAAAGCATTAACCAAGCTTGCCTCTTATCTCTGCATATTCATATCTTCACTTTAAATTCACATTTTTATGGTTGGAGTCTCTGAGACATTGCCATCTATCTCAGTGACAAATCATAATTACTTCCTTAGTTGCTTGGAAGTATTTTTTCTTGACTTCTTGTCTCTCATTTCGTCAAAAGTATATAACAATTTTAGAGTTATTATTTCTCTCACTGATGAATATTTGGTGCTATAAAGTGTTCCTTGTACCCGTGATTCTGAGCATTTGTTCATACTCAATGACAATCAGACTTAGGCAGCAGCAGGAATGCTATGTTAATGGAAAGGGTGACAAGCAAGGACAGCTCTGACTAAGCTGGCATACACATGCCCCACCGGAGTGATTATAAAATGCTAGTGCTTCTCTGGTCAGAATACTGATTTTTTAATTTATTAAAATATGCAATTCTCAATGTCTGGAAGTCAATGAAATTGTATTCACATTCATGATTTGCTACATATATGAATGTCTGGTCCACACACTGGTTAATTCCAAGGTACAAATCAATCCAATCACAACCAAGTCAGGCCTCTTTCTTCTTACTCATCGCCTTTAAGCCATGTGTGAGTTAACTTTAATGGGGTTTTCCAAAAGCAACTGAGAAATCAATTCAAAACATGGGTATACCCCTACCTACAATTTTCCAGCTTTAAGATGATGTAAAAGCAATACACAAATTTGATAGAAACCCCAGTTTGAAGTTCAGATTTGGACCTGAATTAGTTAGTATTAGCACGACATATTTCTACACTCTTGTCGTGCAGAGCATCATGAGCTAGCTGCAGCAATCACGAGGGTGGCAAACTATAATTTACATAGTCATATGTTGTAATCTACACAGTCACACATTGCAAAGCTACATGTGTTGGGGGCTGGGGGCAGGCAGAAGACATTAAAAGTGGTTTGGTGATATTTTTAATTCACTATGGATCCACTAGAATGTAACCCATCATTTCAGAAGAATCTCTACTAAGCCTGTTGACCAAAAGAGAATTAGCCATTTATCAGAGCAGCTTATATCAGCATGATATAGACCTTCCCAGACAGCTTGACATCTCTTATTTAGGTGAAGGAGAAAATAAAATGTTATCCTTGCAAAGTGACGGCCTGCATGTCTATACAGCAATTTCAGTAAGTGTGAGTGGACTTTCAGATAGAGAACAGAATAGAGTCAGCTGGGATGACACATGAACCTCATCTATGCTGGTATCAGCCCTACAGAGTCACAGCGTTTTGGAGCCTTTTATTCTATAAGCAGTTGTTTGGTATTTATTTGCAAACATTTTTGGCATGAATGGTTCAAGTTGTCTGTTTCCTACAGTAACTGGTTAAAAGCTAAGTGGATTAAGAAACAGACATTTATTAGTCTTACAATTCATTTAAAGAATTTTTATTACAAGTTCTCTCTCTCTCTCTCTCTCTCTCTCTCTGTGTGTGTGTGTGTGTGTGTGTGTGTGTGTGTGTGTGTGTACTCACATATGTGATAGTGCATATATGGAGGTCAGAGGACAACATATGAGAGTCAGTTCTGTCCCTTTATTAAGTGAATCTCACAGATTAAATTCAGGTCATCAAGCTTGGCAGCAAACACCTTTCCCCACCGAGCCATCTCTCTGGCTCCATATTACAAATCTTGAGGTCAGGAATCTGACAATGTCATGGGGATAAAATCAAGGACTCATCAGGACCCTGCTTTCCTGCAAGTAGCTCTAGGGGAGGATTGACATCCTTACCTTTCCAGCTAGAAGAGATCACTGACAATCCTTGGCTTACTGCATCCTTTCTGCTCACAGCTGGCAGTGTTCCGCCCATCTGCACCTTCTTTCTGCAGAGCATTATCCTTCCCACCTTCCCTCTGCTTCATCCTTGCACTTGGAAGGAGCCTTGGACCATACTCACCATGCAGAGAGAATTCAGGACCTATTTTAAGGTTGACTGATTTGCAAGCTTTCATCCATCGGAAACCTTAATTAGCTTTTCTCTGTGTAAGCTAATATATTCACAGGTTCAGGGACTAAAATATGGGCATTTTCAGGAGAACATTATTCTGCCTAATTACTTTTTGATCTCAAGATAGTTTGATGATTTTATTTATAAAATGACTACTGGTTTTTAAATTCCCTTTTGGAGTGACAAATATTTTTAACTCCTTTATCTCACAAGGTGTAATCTTAATGTTTACCACCACTTTGGTGAAGGCCAGAGTACTAACATGAAGTCACTTAGCTGCTGTGGGGAGCCTGGGTCAGGGATCCTGACTTCTCTGAGGCAGGATTGTCTGTTCCAGTATGTGGTAATTGTACACTCCTTTCCATAATCAAAGGGTTGCCATCTACTCTAATAACATACATATTATTAAATAAGTAATAAGATGCAATATCTGTATTCTAATATATAGATATATGATTTTTTGCCATAGAGCTATATCATAGTGTATTTATTTGGTGGTGACCATTTTGACTACTATTCAAAATGATCCACCTTAATTTCCAACTGCTTGTATCAGAGCCTGAAGACATTACCTGTTAAAGGATGAGAGGAAAACACTTCCTACACTTCTGAATAATGTTATGGTATGACACAGCATTTCCTGCATTAAAGGAAAAAAAAAAACCTACTTTCTGAAGGCCGAAAAGTCTTGGGATCCCTAAGGTACCTGTCTTCTGAGGATCTGGTTTTGAAATAGTTGATATGGATTTCAGATGTCAGTGTGTGACAGTTATGATTGGCTCCAATTCTGACTCTGGGCAGGTGGAGGCTTGTTTTCTTTCCCTGCCTAGAACTGTATTGAAGATGGAAACCGTCTCTTGTTTAGGTAAAAGGATGCACACAGGTGGGCCAGGGCTCTTGGTCCTCAATTTAAAGGTACACTTTCATTTTCAATGCAATTAGCTGTTTAATTGAGCATCCAAATTTAGCAGGGCATTTGCATGTGCAATTAATTATGATTTAAAAGCACTCTGTGTTAATGGTTTCTTTTCCATTATCTACAAATGTAATTACTGAAGGATGAAGTGAGTTTAGAAATCTTGTGGGAATTTTTTTTCATCCCCAGAGCCCAATGCTGTGTCAACAGAGCAATTAGAAGTGTGAGGTTGAACAGCATAGGTGTGAGAAGGACTGGCTGGTGGAATGGCTAGGATTGCTACTTTGAGTAGATGGTAATATTTTTCTTGCTTACTAGAATTAATTCAAATTGCAGTTACCATATTATTTCATTCAGGCAGAAGAGAGATAAACCCAGCATTTGCAGAAATGCATTTGAAAAACGAAAACCCACATTAATTTTTTTTTGAAAATGAGACTATGATCTTAGCCAGTTTTCTTAAATCACAGCATTAATGTGTAGTTCACCCCATGATGATTCCTTAATTAAAGAAAGGAAAACCATGACCTTAACATTTGAAATGATATTCAAATCAAGAGCTAATGAAAATTAACCAAGAATAGATCAAACACTTAGATACTGGTGAGATTGAATAAAATTCTGATTAAAATAAACAGAGAATCTCTCCTTTTGTTTCCTGAGGAGAAGACATAACACATTTTGCTCACCTGGAATTTCCATAAATTCAACAGGATATAGGTTTGTTTTGGAAGGAGAGTTTTCAAGAGATGTCACAGGCCCCGGCCTCTTTTACCCATGGACACAAGGGACACATAGACTCTGTTTTAGACTGCTGCTTGCTTGAGCCGTAAGCCTGTTGAGTGGGCTGAGAAAATGGCCAGTAAAATACTGAGAGTCACTTCAGAAAAGAAGTGAAGCAAAGCTGTAAACTGTATAGACAATGAGAAAGAAGTGCCTCTTATTGTCATATTATTAGAGATGCCATTGCTTAAGTTGTTATGGAGGCTCAGTGAGTAGCGTGCCTGTCACATAAGCAAGAAGCTCTGGGTTCGATTCCTACCACCCCTGTAAAATTCCACCTACTTGTAATGCCAACCCTGGGGAAGTGGATCACTAGGGTTCTCTGGTCAGCCTGCCTAGCCTAATATGCAATCCCTAGGCCCCAGTGACAGAACCTGACACCTCAGGTATGACACCTGGAATTTGTCTCTGGCCTATGTGTGCCCAAATGCGTGTACACACACACACACACACACACACACGTACTTGCACAGGTAGGAACATATACCTATATATGCATGTACCTGTGTGTATACACACAAATTGTTTTAAATAAACTAAATTAATTAATGGCTTTAAAATCTGTATTACATTATTGTTTTTAAATTATGAATTAAAATTACTGAAAATAACTGAATGTAATCCCAGCAGCTGGGAGACTGAGGCTAGGTGATCACGAATGTAAATCTAGCCTGAGGCATTTGATGATATCATGGCTAAACTAAACAAAAATTAAGCGAAATCAACTTGTGTTATGTATACTGTCTTAATTGTTTAAAATAAAAATGCATATTGTTTTCTAATAAATGAACTGGGCCATTTTAAATATCTCTCTCCATTCAGAACCTGATTCCTCTTTCAAAAGATGACCATGATTAATTTTTTCTTGAGTCCATCCAAAAAACAAACAAACAAGCATATCTGTGTGTATATATATGTGTGTGTGTGTGTGTGTGTGTGTGTGTGTATACACACAGATTCAGAATTATAAACTTTTTTCTATCCTAAGACATCCTGTCTCTGACTCTCCTTTCTGATTTTCCTCTTAGAAGTAGATAAGATAGTTTAAATTGAGAAGAAGCGTCATTTTCTTAGACATCAAATGATGTCTACAGATTAGTTTTTCAGTGCAAACAATGAGCAGCACAATGTCAGATTTCGGTCTTAAACTTGCTGGAATTAAGCTATTAAAACATTAAAGGAGCTTACATAGTTTAAACTCCAACTATTTGCTTGAACACTAAAGCAGTTTAAAGTTTCTTGTCCTTGAGGACCCTAGGATGCTAGGATGCAGCGCATGCCACACTCAGGCAGGTGCTATATACATTTGATCATTTTATTTTTTACTGTTGAACATCTCAATTATTCTATGCTTGCTTTCTATATATAATAATGTTATGACCATCCACATAATTATATGGATGTATTTTGGTAAATATATGAAGAAAAGATTAGAAGTAAAACTGCCTATATTAGTGGCCTGGGTGTGTGGATTTTAAATTTTAGAAAATATTAGCAAAGGTCATCAAAAAGTAACAGTGTTAGCTACCCCCAAGAAGGCCTAAACACACACACACACACACACACACACACACACACACATATATGTATATATATATATATATATATATACATATATGTGTGTGTGTGAAAGAGAGAAAATATTTATGTATAAAAAGTAATAAAAATATTTTTAAATATATAATTACAACATTTTCACTTTGTATAATGTTAATACTCATACATACTTGGTTTCAGTTCTGACCATTTGATTTTGGACAATTGTGTGACATCCTCTTCTTGAGAAAGATGGTATTTCCCTTGCTTTCAGCATTCCTCAGTTGACTTTATGAACTATATTTACAGATTCTACAAGTTAGGTTGGAAATTTGAAATTAATTCTGTACAATAGTAGACTTTTGAATCTATAGTCCATAGACCATACTGCTGTTATCTAATCTATATTAAACTTTCTTTTTATCATCTATCCACCCATTCGTGTCTCTCTGTTACAAGAACCAATCAATGCTTTCAAGCATAAGAGCAGTATGATTAATATTTCTTAATAAAAAATCTCTTTTCTATCAGTAATGTGGACTGTAGGCAGGTAAGGAAAATAGCTGAGTGTTTTAGAGGCTTACGTTTACCAAATGTGGTCGTATATTTTCTTTTTACCCCATTTACTTGGCGTATAGCTATTATTCATATTTGGCAGTTCACATGCAGCGAAGGGCTTAGCTTGCATATGTCAGATCCAAGACTAGCACTCATTTGCCTGGTTTCAAAACATTACCAGCCTCTAAACTCATTTCTGTTCCTGGTGGATGTTTAATGCATATCCTGCACCATGTCTACAACAGCACTGGTGTAACTCATGGGAAACTTTGACAGCTCTAAAGACAGCCAGAGACTTGTTTGTAAACCAATGAATAGGGTTTTTTGTTTGTTTGTTTATTCTTAGGAATATAATTTAGCATTTTTCATTTGCTCAACAGTTAAATGTTGATATGAACTAAGTTTTAGCCAATGCAATTGTACAAAAAGTTGTATTCATCTTTTCTAATGCTGGTGCTAAAACTTCTCATGTTCTTTCCCCCCTCTGTCATTTTGTTGGCAGGTATGAAGATGCAGGACAGAAGCCACGTGCTCAGGGTGATGGAGCTGTTTTACATGGAAGAAACCTGACTGGCTCGTCATTAAGAAAAGCCGCATGCAAACCAGAGCTCTCTCTGGGTGCAGCACACAACATTACTCTCGATAATTTATAAAATAAAAATAAAATAAAATCAAAAGCAACATGATAACTATATTTTAAAGTCTGGAATCCATATGTCCACATATTTAAACTTTTTTTTTTTGTTAAGGTTAGCCTTGGGGACCGTGATTTGTCTCAGTATGTAAAAATGTTTGCAAGCCAAATGACCTGAGTTTAATCAGAAGAACACATGGAAGGTGGAAAGAGAAAACCAAGTCCACAAAGCAGTGATTTTGACTTTCACCAAAAGACCATGGTGATTGGGGCCTGCCTTAGTCATTTATCAACCGAGTTCCCCCAAAGGAGATAAGGAGTCCATGAGGAGAGGGAGGAGCTAACACCAGGCAGTAGTCAGGGGAATCTTGCAGCCCTGTCTAACTAGCAGCCCAATGGCTTCTTTATTTATACAGTTTTCACAGAACAAAGACATACTAATAATTATGCAAGAAGTACAGATTATGTGTTTGATTTTTTTTTTTACTACATATCCAGAGTTACAAGTTTAGTCACAATTGGAAAATACAAACTGAACAAATTTTATTTTTATTATTAGCCTTGTAACTCCAATTTAGGAAATCTGAATAATGTCTCCTCCAAAGCAAACATATTTTCTATATGACAATCTTCTTTAAGGCTGGCAGTGCTTGCAGTTTGAAAGCACTGCAGACAAACAGAAAATATCTGAACCAGTCTTTCAATGAATAGAAAATACTAATAATTGACCCCTTTACTATATTGTTTATCATCTATGCTATAAAGTGGGAAATTATTATTTTAGTAAATCTATCTTATTTACTGAGCTCTAATTCTCCAGGGGTGCACCCTGCATAACCCCCTATTGCCAGGAGCGATCTAGGATAGGCTAAGGCTAGCAGGTGGCCTTCCTGGAGGTGGCCCACCCCTTTTGCATGGTCTGCAGTGGATGAGCTATATGTGGCAAGGTCCCTAAGAGACTTCGTCTCAAGGTTGCTTCTTGCAGCTTATATGCCTTTCCTGTTATTATTAAATTAATATAATAATCCTTGGGCATTATCTCACTCTATTGATCAGATTTCCTGCAGATCATCATAAAGATGAACTCTCATGAATTAGCGATATTTAGATGAATTGATGATTTTATAGAATTCCCGATTTGATTCAGAGAAATTTTAGAGAGAAGGTTTTTAGAGATGGTTTTAGTTGTTCTACTAGAAAGATGTAATAAAGTTAGAATCAAGAATAGAATTTGTGCCTACTCCTCATATCGTAAGCAAAGGCTGCATAATAAGAAATACAATGAACTTTTATAATTACACTAAAAAGAAAAGTAGACTTGGGACAAATTTGTTTTTCAAAGAAAAACATTTAGGTCCAAGAATAAAGTCACAGGTATGCAAGGGCATGAAAAAAAAAAGCTGTTTCTTTGAATTTACAACAAGTTTGTAATATGAAACACTGCTTTGAACTTGTGGCTGATATCCTTCTGTAACTCCCATTTTAGGTAACATTTCATCTATAAGTTAATTTCCTAATGAACTTTTTGCCTAAGAAAGTATTAAAAGGCCACAGAAAAGAAAAAAATGGTTGGCTGGGAGAAGGGAACAATAGCAATAAATCCTTTACCTAACCGCCCCCCACCCCACTGTTGCCAACAAGTGTCACTAGATCCAGAGGCCTGCAGTTTCTGGCATCAGAGTAACTTAAAGTCAAGATAAGTATATGTTATTATAGAAAGCAAACCTAATTTCTCGCAAGACCAAGTCTTGCCCTTGTCAATACTCTTCCCCCTTAGCTACCTTCAAGAAAGAACCAAAGCTCCAAAGATGGCCTCCAGTGCTCTATTTTTAACCTACATTTTTAGAGGCCTTGAATCTGTAACCTAGTGTCCTGGCCAGTCGGAGTCTGTCAATTGTCTCTGTTTATCCTGCACCAATTATACTGTTTAAGTTTCCTCAAAGGCAGATACCTCAAGAAGATTCCTGGAGTAAAGGCCTCATCTAGCTATGTGCTTATCTGGGCTTAGTAATCTCCAGGGCATAAGGAAGACTTCCAAATAAGTCCAGATATAGTTAACTTCAGAATTTTTCTGTAAAGATGCAGACATAATTTTCTCAGGAAAAGATAAAATGAATCACAATGCAGTAAGTCCCCAGGATTGTAACACACAGAGACCAAAACCCCAAAGTGAGAGATAGGAAGACAGAGATTGTAGCATTCAGCTCAGCTTTGCAGGGACTGTGTCAAACAGCTGTGCTGACTTCAGGACTTTCTTGTTTTATATGGCGTTTTGCCTTTCTGAGCATTATGTCAACAGGAATATAATATTGACTGCACAATATTGCTTCAAGATTAAAAGAAATGAGTTCTTAATATCAGTGTGCAAAATTGACCCTCAATAAACGTTCTCTCCCTCTGGTGTCTCTGCACAGTGCTGTTAAAATGACTCAGGTACAAAGTTTGATGAAACAGACACAAAAATATCTCTTCATGCATGACGCCCCAGTGTGCTTGGTGTGCAGTGCAGTCAGTACCACCAATGTTTTCCCAAACACCATAATCACAAATCACACAGACCTCTCAGTTCATTCACTGTAGCTCACAGTATGTCTTAAATTAGATTAAAACTTTAATTTTCGAAAACAAATGAAGTTTACATCTACAAATTGAAAAGAAGCAATACCTTAATAAAATATATTTTGTCTGTATGTTCCTTTATTTGTCTTTATTCTCCCAGGGCCTCTTAGGATGCAGCGAGATGAGACTTCTTAATTGTAAGTAGCCATTTGGAATTGCTTAATCAATGTTGACTTTCGACTCTGCAGAGGCAAACTTTATTAGCACAGCTATTTTCTGGATGAATTCCTAAGTCTATATGGCTCAGTGTATCATGCAAATTTCTTTCTTTTTCCTCTAGATAATGCCAATTAAATCAATTAGAAAAAGATCTAGGTGTCTTAACTATATAGACCTGTTTTCTCATGAAGAGTGAGAAGTTTCTTCCTAGACCCTAGGCTTCAGACAGCCCCAAAAGTGGAGACTATGAGAGCACAGATGTTCTAGTGTTAAGACATTGGGGTGTTAGATAACTGTGTGTCATTGAAGCAATTTACACGCCTTTCCAACAAACAGACCCAGAGTGTCTCCTGCAGATTGTTAAGGGTCCCTGCCCCTTCCTACGACTGCTGCTTCTGTCTGGAGCTGTGGGTCAGAGGTTCAGTGCTGATGTCTCACCTGGGTTACATTTTCCATGCATGTTTTTCTGAGTAAAAATGAATAGTAGGTTTTATCCACTTGGCTATGTTTCTCTTTCTAAAACCTCTAACTATACAAAACACTAAGAACTGTTAAAGTTACGCACAGTGTAAATGTCAGAATGGGCATTAATAAGCAAGAAGCTTATTTTTTATTTATTTTTACTGGGCTTAAGAAAAACACATTCCTACTGTATTAGGGGGGTACATATCTGCCATCAGCATAGAGGTTAAGGGGTAACTCGTGGATTTCAATTCTTTCTTTTGATCATGTGGCTTCTGGAGATGAACTCAAGTGGTAACACTTGGCAAGATATATTACCAGACACAGTTTATAATTTTTATAAACTATATATAAAGTATAATAAATAAAACATAATAAATATTTATAAATAAATGTTAATAGATTTATTTTCTCTAACTATATTTTTTAGAGCTAGAGAGATGAATACAGTACTAAGGGTAATTTCAACCATCTATCACTCAAACTCCAAGGGAGCTATTACTGCTTTTCCAGACTCTATGGGCACTTGTACACTCACGCACGCACACACACACACACACACACACACACACACATACACACACACATACACACACACAGAAGCACACAAATGGCTTATGACTCAAATAAAGTGTGATAAAGTATGAAGAGAAATGTGTAGAAGAAGAGAGAAAATGGGAAGAGAAGAGGGAGGGGAGAGGATGGAAGGAAAAGACAAGGAGATCTGGGACTTGCAGGTACATGTGTTTTGGTTCTCTTTTATAGTTGGGATTAGAATGTCCCTTCTGCTCTCATAGTTTCATCAAGGTTTTCTTTCTTTCTGTCTTCCTTCCTTCCTCCCTTTCTTTCTTTCTTCTTTTCTTCTGTCCTTTTTCTTAGATTGGAACATGGAAAGAGATTCCTTCTATATAATGAATCTGCATGTTTATACTTTTATACTACATAAACCATACACTCCCTTTGATTGAGGGCACAGCTATCTACTCTATCCTTCTTATGAATCTCTTTCTCTTCCCCTCTGAGGTCTTTTCCTCTGTCTGCTTAAAGATATTGGTATAGTTTGTATTCGGTATATTTCTGCATAGTTGATTCTTAACATAACTCTTAGAACTTTCAAAATCTTGTCTGTGACCATAATCAACAATACTTGATCAACAACTTTGTGGTTATAAATCTATGCTTTTAAACAAAAATCATTGAATTCTTAACACATGTAAAATCTACACCTGTAGGACTATGAGCATTTAAAACAAGAATGAAATCTCTCTCTCTCTCTCTCTCTCTCTCTCTCTCTC